>NC_081422.1:102674127-102974127 GCF_949786415.1 Peromyscus eremicus | reverse complement strand
ATCCCTGTAGTGTTTCCCCACAGGAGTCTTTGACCCCTGGCTTCCTGTAGATCAGAGGTTCTGAACCTGTGGGTTGTGACCACTTAGGATTTCAGTCAGCCCTTTCACAGGAAAACACAGATACTTATGTTATGACTCATAACAGTAGCCAAAGTATAGTTATGAAGTAGCAGCGAAATAATTTTATGGTTGGGGATCACCACAACACGAGGAGCTGTAGTAAAGAGCCCGCAGCATTAGGAAGTGTGTAAACCACTGATCTAGAACCTCTAAGGGCTAAAAAAAAAATGTGTGGCATACCATGGTGGCACATATCCTAAATGTCAGTAATTGGAAGGCAGAGACAGATGGATCTCTGCTTTCTATACATAGAAGATTTTAGGTCAAGCAAGGCTAAATAATGAGACCTTATCTAAAAACGAAATAAAATTTGTACCTAATAGCTGTATTTATGCAGCTGCTCAAATTTAAAATAACTAGTATAGTATATCACTTCATTTTTTGGTAATAGTCTATTGAGATGAATTATAGCAACAGTTAAAAGACACTACTATCCGTGATTTAAGAATCTTGACCTAAAGTCTCCACGGGCCTCAGTAAGAAAATAACAGTGTGCATAGGTTTCCTTTTCACGGAAGGGGTAGTGAGAACCCTACCTCAAGGGAAGTCAGCTATCTTGCATCCTTGGTTTTCTCCAAATGTGTTTGGCCTAAGGGACAAGAAGGCACTCACTAATTGAACGGCCTCGAATAATGATAGTGTTCTAGGATATGCCTTATTTAGTCTCAGGGGTGACTTGAGCTCCAAAGCTGGGGAATCATATGTTGGTGACTGTCTTCCCTACTGAAGTTCTTTGTGAACCAGGTAGGGACTATCTTACAGGTAGCTGCTGCACTCAGCCCCGTATCAGAGTTAGTCTGTATCCTGAGGTATCTACTGGCCGTTCATGTTTTCAGTAGCACCCTCATGCTATCCTGTGCTTCCTCCGGGAAGTCTGATCTAGGCCTCCAAACACATCCCAACCTTTTGGCTCACACCCTAGTCTTGACACTTAAGATGTTTTGCAACTAGTTTACTTTCCACTTAATACGGTATTCTGTCTCCTAACAAGCAAACACTATATTCCGACTTGCTTCTTTAACCTAATAGTGAAATGTAAACTTCTGGGGCAGGCAGTATATATAGCTCTATTGGTTGAGTGCTTGCCTATCATATACAAAGCCATGAGCATAAACTGGACATGGTGTTGCACATCTGTAATCCCAGAACTGAGGAAGTCATTTTAGGATGTGTGAGACACTCTCAAAAAAGAGTAAAACCTTTTCTGTTTCAATAACTATAGTACTCTTTCCACTAACTACATTGTTGTCCATTGCATGGATCTGTTATGTATTATTTATCAAGCTCATTTTCCTCAGACATATAAGTTTTTTGTTGTTGTTTTTGTGGTTTTTCGAGACAAGGTTTCTCCTTGTGGTTTTGGTGCCTGTCTTGGATCTTGCTCTGTAGACCAGGCTGGCCTCAAACTCACAGAGATCCTCCTGGCTCTGCCTCCTGAGTGCTAGGATTAAAGGCGTGCACCACCGCCACCCGGCTAAGTTATTTTTATATATCTTTTACAAATAACGTAGTAGTGCATGTGTCCTCTCTTAATGCCTTGGGAGGAAGGATTTACAGTAGAATTGGTAGCTTTTGTCACCTTTTATGTAGAGGCCAGAAAACGTAGAAGCCAGAATGACTGTCTACAAACTTTTAAAATGTTTTGCAACTGGGGCTTGTTGGATTTTGTGAATCCAGAGATTTAAAAATTACTTTTAGGGGGCTGGAGAGATGGCTCAGAGGTTAAGAGCACTGCTTGTTCTTCCAAAGGTCCTGAGTTCAATTCCCAGCAACCACATGGTGGCTCACAACCATCTGTAATGAGATCTGGTGCCCTCTTCTGGCCTGCAGTCATACATGCTGTGTACATAATAAATAAATAAATCTTTAAAAAAATAAAATAAAAAATAAAAATGACTTTTAAGTTGGGTGTGATTGTTCATGCCTTTAGTCCCAGAATTTAAGAGACAGAGGCAGGTGATCTCGGAGTGTGAGGCCAGCCTGGTCTACAGAGCAAGTTCCAGGGCAGCCAAGTCTAGCTACACAGAGAAGCCGTGTCTTGAAAAACCAAAACAACAGCCATAACAAAACTGGTTTTTAAAATGTTATTTATTTGAGACAGGGTCTCACTGTGTAGCTAGCCTGGTACTTTCTGTATACTAGAGATCTGCCTGCCTCTGCCTCCCAAGTGCTGGGATTAAAGGCATGTGTCACTGCACCTAGCTCAGATAACATGTGGTTTTTTGTTTTGTTTTGTTTGTTTGTTTGAGACAGGGTTTCTCTGTGTAGCTTTGGAGCCTGTCCTGGATCTCACACTCTGTAGACCAGGCTGGCCTTGAACTCACAGAGATCCCCTGCCTCTGCCTCCCGAATGCTGAGATTAAAGGTATGTGCCACCGCTGCCTGGCAGATACTACTTTTTTTTATTATTATTAAGAAATTTTTCTATTCATTTTACATACCAACCACAGATACCCCTCTCCTTCCTCCTCCCATCCCCCAGCCTTCCCTCTGCAACCCACCCCCCATTCCCATCTCTTCCTTAATTACTATATAAAGGATGGTTTTGGTTCAGTATCCAGTGAGAGTTTCTAATTTTTTTTTTTGTAGGAAACATTAATGAAAACAAAGACCAAGAACAAGGGATGTATAAAATAACTAATATAAGAAATTTAACTTAAGACAAAGCATGCAGCTAAGAGGAAGAATATGGACCTAGCATAGTGGTGGATGTATACAGTCTCAAACTATAGTGTACTATGCAAAACTACAGTTAAAATTCGTTTTTTTTGTTGTTGTTGTTGTTTCTTACAGGTATCTCATTCAGTTGCAAAACTTATATTAGTTAATTTCCACTGGCAAGTCTCAGAGATTCTGGACAGGTAAGATGTTCAGGGGAAAGAAGATAAAGTTGCCTGTTGAATCCTTCTTTGCCCACCTGCTGTGATTTTGTTGACATTTTGGAGTGTGTGTGTGTGTGTGTGTGTGTGTGTGTGTGTGTGTGTGTGTGTGTATTGTATTTCTAAAACTCTTGTATGTTAGTTACTTTTCTATTGCTGTGATGAAACACCATAACTGAAAGCAACTTGGAGAGAAAAGGTTTTATTTGGCTACATATCCTGAATCACAGTCCATTGAGGAAAGCCAAGGCAAATATTCATACCTGACAGGGACCTGAAGGCAAGAACTAATGCAGAGGCCACGATGAAGGGGTGTTATTTTCTGGCTTGCTCAGCTTGCTTTCTTGTAGCACCTAGAACCACCAGCTCAGGGGTGGCAACATATACAATGGGCTGGGCCCTCACTGTCACTAATTAAGAAAATGCCCTACAGGCTTGCCTATAGCCTGATCTTTTGTTTTTGTTTTTAGACAACTATTACATAGCTCTGTCTTGGAACTCAATATGTAGACCAGGCTGGCCTTGAACCCAAAGAATCCACCTGTCTCTGCCTCTGAATGCTCAGATCAAGTGTATACTACCATGCCAGGCCTGCAGCCTGATCTTATGGAAGCATTTTCTCAGTTGAGGTTCCCTCCTCTCTGACTCTAGCTTGTGTTAAATTGACATAAAAACTAGTCAGCATGTACCATGGACAGGTAAGATGTTCAGTGGAAAGATGAAATTGCTTCTCTCCAGTGACTCTAGCTTGTGTCAGGTTGATAAAAACTAGCTAGCATAGATCCTGGCCAGATAAGATATTGAGTAAGATGTTAAGATGTTCAATTTCATCTCAGTGAAAGGGAGACGAAGTTGTTCATAGCCTCCTTCAATGTCTGCCAACCCATTGTGATTGGGTGGATAGACATTTTGGAGTATATTCTTTCTGTCTGTCTCTCTCTAATACACACGCACACGCATACTATTACTTCTAAAACACTTGATCATATTGAATATCCTTTTCTTGGAGCATACATACTCTTCTATTTCAGCTTTAACGCTAGCGTATTTTGCTACTATACAGGTGTTTCATATTTTTTTTAATCTTTTTTTTTTTTTTTGAGCAGATTTAGTTCAAATCATCTATCTGTAATGGACCAATTTTTTTCTCCCCAAAAACCTTGAAAAATGGCTGCATGTGATGGCACATGCCTTTAACTTTTTTTTTCTTTTAAGATTTATTCATGTATATGGTGCTCTATCTGCTTATGCACCTGCATGCCAGAAGAGGGCATCAGATCCCATTAGACATGGTTGTGAGCCACCATGTGGGTACTGGGAATTGAACTCAGGACCTCTGGAAGAGCTGCCAGTGCCCTTAACCACTGGGCCATCTCTCCAGCTGCCTTTTACTCTGAACATGCTAGGAAAGTGCTTTCCCACTGAGCTGTATTCCCAGCCCTGTTTTACTCTTTATTTTGAAATAGGATTTTGCTAAGTCCTCTAGGTGCCCTAAGCCACTCTGTAGCCCAGGCTGGCCTTTAACTTGTAATCTGCCTGCCCCCGTGTCTGAAGTACCTGGGAATACAGGTCACTGCCACTAGGCCCAACCGGAGTGGATAGTTATTTGGGGATGTGGTGCTACTGCATGAACTATAGGAAGTTTGTCAGCACCTCTGGGCTTTACCTACTATATAAGTCAGGAGCAGTAAAATCCCCAAGTCCTTGACAATCAAAAATATCTCCTAGGGGCAGGAGGAGGGAGGAGAGGGAGATCTGTGGTTGGCATGTAAAATGAATAGAAAATTTCTTAATAATAATAAAAAAAAGGTAAAAGAAAAAAATCTTCTAGTTGGACATGGTAGCTCCTCTTGTCTCTAGTACTGAAATTACATATATGTGCCACCAAGGTTAATGTAATGCAGGGCGTCAACGCCAGTACCTTGTGTATGCTAAGCAAATACTAACTGAGCTCCATCCTCACCCCATATTTTTATTCTTAAATTGTTTCTTTTTATGATTTTACATCTCTATAAACAAAGTTATGCTGTGCATTATTCAGCTTTGTATTTAATATGGCTGCATTTTATACTATCTACTCATCAGAAGACATTTATCTTTTCTCTGTCAAAAAAAAAAAAACCTTTTTGAGGGATGGAGAGGTGGTTCAGTGGTTAAGAGCACTTTCAGAGGATCTAGATTCAGGGACTCCAACGCCCTCTCTTGGCCTGCATAGCACTAGGCATTCATATGATGTACATACATACATGTAGGCAAAAATTCATACACATAAAATAAATATTAAAAATATTAAAAACCAAACAAGGGCCAGGCAGTGGTCATGCACGCCTTTAATCCCAGCACTTAGGAGGCAGTGCTAGTTAGATCTCTGTGAGTTCTAGGCCAGCCTGGTCTACAGCTCTGGCTGTTGTGGAACACAGAGAAACCTTGTCTCAAAAAACAAACAAAACCAACTGAACATAGTGGCACACCCTTCAGTCTCAGCACTTAGAAGGCAGAGACAGATCTCCATGAGTTCGAAGCCAGCCTGGTCTACATAGTGAGTTCTAGAACAGCCAAAGCTACATAGTGAAACTCTGTCTCCAACCTTCCTGCCCCTGCCCACCCCTTAAAAAGAAAAGAACATTTACATTGAGATAAAAGGAAAACTTGGTTCAATAATGAAACAATTAGCAGTAACCTCAAAACTCACTATGTAAATATGTTGGCTTTGAGCTTGCTGAGTGTTACAATTATAGACGTGGACCGTTGTGCTGACAAGGTAAAAGGCACTTTAATGCAACCACAATATGTGATAGTTGGTTCTGTTATTGAGAGTTAAAATGTCTCCAGCTTCTGATTCTCTGTATTTCTGCCTTTTTGTTTCCTAGGTACAGGTCTAATTCTGCTCAGCTACTTGTTGATTCTCGAGTTCAGCCTAATCCATCAAAACATGTGAGTGTCTCCTGCTTTAGTGAGGCTTCATTGGATGGTCATGGCTTTCTGTGTCTTACAGGATTAGCACCAGCTTTGTTTTGTTTTATATAGTATGCCCAAGATCCTTATTTAGCTCCTAATTGTCCCTTTTTTTTCTTCTTTCTTTTTTTAATCTTATTATTTATTTAGTTTTTTACAGGGTCTTGTTATGTAGACCAGGCTGTCCTTAAACTCATAGAGATCTGCCTGCCTTTGCCTCCCAGTGCTGGGATTAAAGGCGTGTGCCACCTTGCGCATTACATTCATGCCTGATAGGAATGGAGATCAGCAGAGGGCATCAAATCCTCTGAAACTGGAGCTAGAAATGGGTGTGAACTGCCACATGGGTGCTGGGAACCTAATCCAGGTCTTCTGCTAAGTATCAGAGAACCCCAGAAACTAGTCTTGTGATTTGGGCATATTTATATGGAAAATCCACTGCCCTTCACCCACTGCAGTGTGACTGAATTTGATGGTAAGAGTCTTTCTTCGGCGTATGTGGCTGCATCTCGCTCACTCTCTAGGTCCCCACAGCCCATCCCCCTCACCACTGTGCAGTGTGTATGCAGTTGGTGCGGAAGGAAAACCTGCTCTCTCTGGCCTGCCAGCATCAGTTTTGCCGAAGCTGCTGGGAGCAGCATTGCTCAGTGCTTGTCAAGGACGGTGTTGGTGTAGGTGAGTCTGCACTGAACTTAAATATGGCTCCCAAAATAAATCTTCTTTTTTTTAATTTTAATTATATTTATTCATTATGTCATTTGTGTGTAAATGTTTTGTCTGCATGTAGCTCTGTGTAGCATATGTGTGTTTGGTGCCTCTAGAGGTCAGAAGAGGGCATGGGATCCCCGGAACTGGTTTTACAGTTGGTGTGATCATCATCGTGAGGGTTTTTGGATGGAACCTAGTTCCTCTGCAAGAGCAATAAGTACTTTTAACTGCTAAACCATCTCTCCAGTCTTAAAGTATTTGTCTTTCACTCTGTGTTTTTGTATACTTAAGCAAACTTTTCTTCTAAGATTGACAGGTTTTTATAGTTAGATCTGGTGGTTTCTAAATGCATCAATCTAAATAGTAACACAGTTTTCTATAGTCTCCAGCAAAATAAAGAAATGAAAGGTTTTACAGATATTGGTGTGAGTACAAGGTGATCTTCTCACCTTTAAGAGAACTGTCCTTTGAGCTGTCTACCATATCTGGATTCCTTCCCTCTACTGTTTTTTGAACCACATAACCTATATCAGATTTTATTACCAACTACTTGTTTTATTACAGCTATTTGTTGTTCTGTGACTTGATAATAGTAAGACTAATTAGAGCCATGTTGGTTGTTATCTGCAGAATCTCAGTATGTTAACCTGGGCATGGTAGTACAAACCTGTCATCCCAACATTTGGGAGGAAGAAGCAGAAGCATCAAGAGTTCAAGGCCAGCCTCAGCTACATAGCAAGTTTGAGGCTAGCTTGGACTACATGAAATACTCCCCTCCCCACCTTACCTCCCAAAAAAAGAAAACATAAAAATGTCAGTATATTAGTGATAATCACATGTACATGATACAATAAAATCATTCGTCATATTAGCCACTAAGTCTATAATGATTTTTTATTTTTATTTGTTTATTTTTGAGACAGGTCTCGCTGTGTAGCCCTGGCTGGCCTGGATCTCACTATGTCAATCAAGTTGGCCTCAAACTCTTTGAGATGCCTCTGCCTCTGTCTCCCCAATGCTGGGATTAAAGATGTGAGCCACTACATCCAACCCTATGATTTTATTTTGTGGTGCTTGTGCTGATATATGGGTATTTGGGCACAATATTTTTGTTATATTACTATGAAAACATGTTAATTTCTCTCTTTGAAAAAGTTCTTGATAAATATTTTGGACAGAATTCCTATATGAAGTTAGAATGTGTTGGTTGAACGTAGTGGGTAAGTAAGTATATTGTGTTATGTCTTCTGCAGTATGGTTATCCATCACAATACCTTTGTTCAACAGGAGTCTCATGTATGGCTCAGGATTGTCCACTCCGAACACCAGAGGACTTTGTATTTCCCTTGCTTCCCAATGAAGAATTAAGAGATAAATACAGGCGCTACCTCTTTAGGGACTATGTGGAGGTATGAGCGCCCTGTTCTTTTGCCCTCTGTCTTTCTGAGCCTACCTTACACATTACGATCACAGCTGCCATTAGATTGTGGGTGGTGAATCACATAAGTCTTGGGGCTGGAGAAATGGCTCAGAAGTTTAGAATCTTTAAGAGGACCTGAATTAGTTCTCAGCACTTATGTCCCATGTGTAACTCCAGCTCCAGGGGATCTGACACCCTCTTCTACTTCTTTAAAGGCACCTGCACTCATGCACTCATGCATATACCCAACCCACTCCCCACTTATAAACACATAATTTAATATGAAAATATATAATAAAGGCTTTGGGGTCAGAAAAACCACTGTGGAGATGCTAGATATGTTACTTCCTTGTTATGAGACCACTTGCTTTTTAATTTACCCGAATCTTGGTTTTCTTTTTAATTAATTATTTATTTTTATTTTATGTGCATTGGTGTTTTGCCATGGGTATCAGGTCCCCTGGAACTGGAATTACAGACAGTTGTGAGCTGCCATGTGGGTTCTAGGAATTGAATTCAGGACCTCTGGAAGAGCTGTCAGTGCTCTTAACCTCTAAGCCATCTCTCCAGGCCTCAGTCTTGATTTAACAAGCTCAGTCCAGGCTCAGTTGATTTAACAAGCTGAGCAAGCCATCTTCTGTGAGGGGAGTAAGCATAGGTCTGGTATAGCTCAAGAGTTGCTATTCCATTTGGTTCTGTACACTTCATCTGTACACTTCAGCCCAGAGAAGGGCTGTTTTGTTTTGTAGCACTTTGAAAACTTGTTCATGATTCCAGCATGGTTAATTTTAGATTCTTTTCCCTTTTTAGGCTACCTGTTCAGCTTTACAGATTCTGTGCAGCATAATTTTTTATCTTTGTCTTTTATTACTTAGTTTAAAAGCTTATTGGATTGGTTGTTGTCTTGCACACCTGCAGGATAAACACAAAGCTTTATCTTCTTTTTTTTTTTTGGTTTTGATTTTGGTTTCAGAGACAAGGTTTCTCTTTGTAGCCCTGGATTTCCTGGAACTCTAGACGAGGCTGACCTTGAACTCAGAGATCCACCTGCATCTGCCTCCCAAGTACTGGGATTAAAGGCCTGCACCACCACTGTGGCTTGGGCTTATTTCTTTGCATAATTTGTTACCTTGGGTAGATTGTTGGGGATCTTTGAGCCTGTGAGCTGTGAGATGCATAGGTTACTGAGCTGTGTTCTCATGCAGTTCACATCAAAACATTTTTTCCTGAGACATGTTTTCCCTATGTTGGCCTGGCTGGCCTTGACTAAACTACTTGGGCTCAAGCAATCCTTCTGTGTTAGTCTTCCAAGAAGCTAAGTAACTAAAGCTACAGGCACACATGTCTGCTCCCAGCCTACAGGTACCTTCTTGTATAATAACTTTAAATTAGTGGGTACCTGTTTTAAGCTAGACAAAGATTCTCTTCAGTAATTAGTTAATATCAGTTCTTCACAACATCCATCCTAAGTTTAGTCCTTTGGTCCTTTGGTACAAGTTATTAGCTAGAAGAACAGAGGCACTTGAACAGTCTGTTGAGAGGCAACAATTAGAAGGTGTCGTCATCCTTTCCCTGTGTTCACAGAGTCATTACCAGCTCCAGCTGTGCCCTGGTGCAGACTGCCCCATGGTTATTCGGGTACAGGAGCCTAGAGCTCGCCGAGTGCAGTGCAATCGATGCAACGAGGTCTTCTGGTAAGAGGGAGGGAGTGCTGAGAAGTCCTGGGTTCGTGGCCCATCTCCTCCAAAGAGCACTGTTGCTAGCTGGAAGGACAGGGCTGGGAGAGGTGGAATATCTGTCTAGAAGAGTGCTCTGCTCCAAGTGGCCACGTGTGTGCCCTGTGTTTTGTGTTCCGTGGGATATTTTGATAAATGAACAGACTTTGGAGACAAGGAAGTAGTAGGTTCCTGAAGAATATGTTAAGTTTATACTATACTCACAGGCAGAAATGGCCTACCTTTACTGACAATTTACATATGACTTCAGCATTTTCACCTTTCTCTGTTTTGAACTTTTCTTAGCTAACTTTTTAAATTTAAATTTATTTTTATTTTTTAGGCAAGGCCTTGTTTAGCTCAGGCTGACCTCAGATTCACAGTATAGCCAAGGATGGCCTTGAACATCTGATCATCTTCCTTCAGCTGGCCTCTCCATGCCCAGTTTATGTGGTGCTAGGGATTGAACTCAGGCCCATGTGCATGCTAGGCAAGCACTTCACCAGCTGAGCTAGATTCCCCACACCCCTTAAGCTAACTTTTTTTATTTGTCTAGTTTTGTTTTCTTTTGAGACAGAGTCTTGCTATAAAACTTTGGCTATCCTGGATCTTACTTTGTAGACCAGACTGGCCTCAAAGTCATAGAGATCTGTGCCCCCCCCCCCCAGCCTGTATTGACTTTTTGTGCCACCCCACTGGTACTGGCTGACTTATAAAACCGATTCATGAGTGAATTGTACATCTGAGGTATTTCCCATTTTGTAAATTCCATGGGCATAGCCAAAACTTAACAAATTCTTTCCAAGTGGTGAGCATTGGCCAGCCGTTTTCCCTGCATATCACAACTGTGAGATTGCCTCTGTCACCATCCTAGGTGAGGAAATCAAGGTACAAGGTGAATAAACCTACTAGTAAGTAGCAGAGCCACAATTTAAATCCACGTCTGTCCTGATTGCACTTCGCTGGAAGATGGATGGTCTAGCTTCAGAGAAACCTCATGATAGAGGGACAATGAGGGACTCTGTCCCCCAAGAGTTGAGAACCTCACAGTTGCTCTGCACATGAGTCTCACATGAGTAGTTCTTTCCCGAGGCTTGTGTCTGTTCTCCGCCTGTGAACCTTACTCTTGACTGAGACAAAAGGAGATTGGGAACACCACTCCTAGCTCTGTTTTTGTTTTTGTTTTGTTTTAAGCTTCAATTCTTGTCAGATTTTACAAGTTCTGGCATTTGTGCATCCTTATACACATCTAGCCAGAAGGTGTAGAGAAACTCCCAAAACTTTCAGTTCTATTAAACCTGAATGAAGGTATTCTGCAGAGTACCTTCTGAGTACTTGCCTTCCAAAAATCTGAAGGCTAAAGATGTAGCTCAGTTGGTAGAGTTTGTGTTGCACACAAAGCCTTGGATTTGAGCTCCTGCACCACATAAACCAGGCATGTTTGGCTCATGCCTGTAATGCTAGTACTCAGGAAGTAGAAGCAGAAAGATCATGAGTTTAAGGTAATCTTTGGAGGCCAGCCTGAGATATATGAGGCCCTATTGCCAGGAAAAAAAACAAAACAAAAAAAAAAAAAAAAAAAAAAAACAGCACACAAACCTGGCCTCAGGGCAGGGAATGTAGCTTCATAGTAAAGTCCAAGGCCTTGAGTTTAGTCTCCAGTGCCTAAAAGAAAGGTGAGGAGGAAGCTGGGCTCCGTTTGACTCCTTTCAGGAAGGGTTAATACAGTCCAAGATTTTAAGGAGAAACTTCATGTGGGCCTACTGAGCATGTCTCAGGCTCAAGTTAAAAAAAAACATTTATAATGTGTTTCATTATAATTCTGGGTGAGTAAAGTCCCTAAGACCTTAAAAAGTGATTTTTGCCTAGAGCTTTAATTTAGGATCTGTTAGCTCAAACAAGAGGGTAGTTTAAAACATGAAACCCTGACTTGATGACTATTTGAATGTGTTTCTTTTCTAATTTTAAGTTTCAAGTGTCGACAGATGTATCACGCCCCCACAGACTGCGCCACAATCCGGAAATGGCTCACCAAGTGTGCAGATGACTCGGAAACGGCTAACTACATTAGTGCTCACACTAAAGACGTAAGGACTGTGTGTTACCTGTAATGGAACTTCCCTAAGTGATGCTACCCAGGGCTCTGCCCTGATGATTGGCCATCTGAGAGCAGAGACTTTGGACACTCAGCCATCCTTTTTTCTTTTTCAGCCATAGTTTTATCAATTTTTATCCTTGGATTTTTTTTTTTTTTAATTTTTTTAATGCTGGACATAGTTGCCCACACCTTTAATCCTTGCATTGAGACAGAGGCAGATGGATCTCTATAAGATTGAGGCCAGCCTGATCCATATCACAGTTCCAGGACAGCCAGGTCCTAGAACTGAGACCCTATCTCAAAATAAAAACTAATAATAGTATAATAATTTTTTTACTTTATGTGTATGAATGTTCTGCTTGAATACTTGTATGTGCACCACATGCATGCTGGTTGGATACTCTGGAACTGGAATTAGGATGGTTTTGAGCCATTGTGTGGTACTAGAAATTGAACCCAGGTCCTCTGCAAGAGCAACAAGTGCTGTTAATTGCTGAGTCATCTCCAGTCCCAGATGCATTTATTTTAAGAAAATTCCAAAATACTTAGAAAAGTTTGACCCAAAGGAGAACTAATTAGGAAAAAACCCTAATTTTTATTGAATATGTACCAAGCTTTGATAGCCCTGGGAGTGGAGTGGTTAATTTACCTAGCTCATAAATAGCAAGACTGTAGTACTACAAGCCCAGATATTCTCAGTATTCATTAAGTCTTCCCCTGGGAGGATACATTGTTCCCTGTGCAGTCACTCACTGACTTACTCAGAACTATCCATAGACTGCTTCACCCTGATGGGAAGCTCCATGCCAGACTAGTCCTTGGGTTGCCGGCCTTTTTCAAGTGCGAGGAGTTCTGAGATGGTTGCCACACCCTCTCCTAGAAGCCAGGGTCCGAGCAAGCTCACCAGGACTTCGTCTAGGGTGGCCGTTCTCCCAACAAGCAGGCTTTCTGCAGCCTCAGCCTGGGCTTAATCTGAGTGGTGTTATAGCAAGGACAGATGATAGAAGACTTAGTGGGGCTCAGCTGGTACTCAGATTATCTATTTCAGATCTAACTAAACATGCTGACCTCATTTCCTTACATTGCTGTTCCAGCCTCAGTGACCTGCCACATTTAAGGGAGACTCTCCTCCCTAGAAGTGCTTGCTATTGGGCACGGGTGCCTGGAGTTTTGTATAGTTTTTCTTAGAGCTGGGCTGGTGATGTGTGAGCCTAATGGCACCCTTCTGTCTCCTCAGTGTCCCAAGTGCAACATCTGTATTGAGAAGAACGGAGGCTGCAATCACATGGTGAGCAGAAGCATATGGCATTGCATGTGTGACACGGAGCTCTTGGTCAGAGTGTTCTTCCTTAATGTGTTCTCTTCTCTTCTCTCTGACAGCAATGCTCCAAGTGTAAGCACGGTGAGTCCCAGCCTGGTCTCCATTACTTATTAGTGGGTTTAAAATGAAACAGCAAAGCAAAGGGGGGCCTCCCTCACTTACCCTCACTCTAACTTGCATAAGAACAACTTTCAGTTTTTTGCAGGGAGGAGCATTCTTTTTTAATTCCACTGCCATCTTGCTGGTGTGGAGTTAAAAGTCAAGTTTGGTATGACCCTCATGCTCCTCGGTCATTCAATACTTTTTTCCTTATCTTTCTTTTTTGGACAGTGTCTTGCTATGCAGTCCTAGCTGTCCTCCGGTGCCTGTCTCCCAGGTGGTTAGATTACAGGCATGAGCCAACACATTCAAGGTTTTAGTGTGTCTTTATTCTTTTTGCCAAAACATACATATCAAGAGGATTATCTGAGATACTGTAAGAGGTGTCCTTTAGAAACGCTGCTCCAAAACCAGCTCTTCCAAAGCAGTTTCCAGAAGGACTTTTGGTTAGGTCTCCATCCATTGGGACCAGTTTACCCAGCTACAGATTGCTAGTTTCCCTTTCCTTCCTGCCAGGTGAAGTTCCTGCAAATAGAAAATATGTTCAGATAGTCTCCCACACAATTTCTTCAATTCTGACCAGGAGACTCTGACCGATTTTTTCGGGGTGGGGGGCCTTTGTTGTTTGGTTATTTTGGGACCAGCCTTACTATGTAGCCTTAGCTGGCCTGGAATTTTAACTATGTGACCAGGCTGACCTCAAACTCAGCTCTCTCTACCTCTGCCTCCCAAGTGCTGTGATTAAAGGTGAGCACCACCACACACAGTAAATTTCTATTTGTTAGGGCCCATGCTGGTGCTGTTCTGTAACAAGCCTTCTGTAACCCAGGGTATCTGTGATACGGTTATAGACATTTCTAGGACGGCGACTCTGAAGATAAATCAAAGGTTTCTTTGAGGATTTACCACTAATAGGTTCTGGCACATTCCTTTTCTCTGTGCACATATTGGAGGGAGGAGTCTCCCATACACTGAGAGCAGGGCATTGTGCATGTGTGTTGTTTAAAGAAGAATGGTAGTCAGGCTTCCTGCTGTGCTGGCTGCTCTCTGCAGGGTACCAACTAAAATTCTTTTTCTTTTTCTTTTGGTTTTTGAGACAGGGTTTCTCTGTGTAGCTTTGCGCCTTTCCTGGAACTCACTTGGTAGCCCAGGCTGGCCTCGAACTCACAGAGATCTGCCTGGCTCTGCCTCCCAAGTGCTAGAATTAAAGGTGGCCGCGGCCGCCGCCACCACCACCACCACCACCACCCGGCTAAAATTCTTTTTCTTAACAGTTGTGTGTTGGGTGCCCCTATAGTCCCAGCTATATGGGAAACTGGGCAGGAGAATTGGTTGAGCACAGATGTTTGAGGCCAATGTGGGTCTCATAGCAATTATCCTGGTGCATAAAAATGAAAGGAAGAAGGCCTGGTGTAGTAAAGCACACCTTCAATCCCAGCATCTGGGAGGAAGAGACTTGCAGGTCTCTCTGAGTTCGAGGACAGCCAGGGCTACACGGAGAAACCCTGTCTTGAAAACCAGAAAGAAAAGGAAGAAAAGCGCAGAGACTCTATCACACATTTCTAGTGCCTGAGAAGCCTCGTCTCCTTGTCTCTCAGCAGCCAGTTTGCTGTATAATTCTGTCACTTACTAGAGCAACCCTAAGCAACAATCCTAACTGATTAAGGAAGGGACAGTGTAACCCAACTGTGGCTGTCTGTGTTTGACTTTTCCTTCTCCAAAATGTCCTAACAACTCCTTTTGGAAAGTCAGTGCCCAGGATGAAGTGTAAATCCTGTTTCCCAGGTTCTGACAGAAACAGAACAGAGCGTAGACTAGATCTTGGACATCTAACAAAATTGTGGGTAACCTCTCTCCATTAAAGGACAGTTAATATTATTTGAATACATAGCATACTTTATTTTAAGCATAGCATTTAATTAATTATTTTCTTATGCACATTGGTGTTTTACCTGCATGTATGTCTGTCTGTGTGAGGGTGTCAGATCTTGGAGTTACAGTTGTGAGCTGCCATGTGGGTGCTGGATTTTTTCCTGGGTCCTGTGGAAGAGCAGTCGGTGCTCTTAACTGCTGAGCCATCTCTCTAGCCCTACATAGCATACTTTAGATTTTTTTCTTCTTGCCTTCCTCACTTTGAGAATAGAATTGTAATTGCACATATGAACTATTGAGTAGATAGAGATTTTATACTAATGCACACTTTGAGAAGGGTGGGGGAGAGAGCTCAGTAAGTGATGTCCTCCTGCAACACAGATATGATAATCTGACCTCAGTCCTCAGGACCCAAGTAACACAGCTGGGTGTGGTGGCACATCCTTGTAATCCCGATGTTGGAGAGAGACAGGTAATTCCTGGGACTTGCTGGCCAGCCAAACTAGCCAGCTAGTCTAACCTACTTGGGTGAACTCTAGACCTTGTCTCAAAAAAAAAAGGTGGATGAAATAAAATAATAAGTAGCAACTGAGGAAGAACATTCAGAATTGACCTCTGTCCTCTGTGTATGTACATATACATAGATACAGACACACACCAAAAAGGGAAGAAGCTTTTGTTTCCAGTTTTGTATATAAAATCTTAGGATAAGTAGGAATTGTAAGTAATTAGGACAGCAATTTACATGGGCAGCGTGTGTTCTTGATGACCAAGGGGAGCTACTGTGGGTATTTTTTGCTTCTCAAAATGGCATTGACCAAGCTGACCAGTGACTTTGTACCGTCAGCAGTAAGGCACACAGCATGTGTGCTCACGGCCATTGGCTATCCTTACAGGCTATGGGGACAGTCAGTTGTGACAAGATTGAGAATTGCACCTCCCTCTGCAAAGAGGCACCCTTGGGAGTTTCTGCTCGGGTTAACCCTTCATCTTGCTCCTCTGTCTCCTCCTCAGAGGAGTGTCTTGTGAAGGTGAATGACTCGCCCTCTGTTCTGTGCAGACTTCTGCTGGATGTGTCTAGGAGACTGGAAGACACATGGCAGTGAGTACTATGAGTGTAGTCGGTACAAGGAGAATCCCGACATTGTCAACCAGAGCCAGCAAGCCCAGGCCAGGGAGGCCCTCAAGAAGTACTTGTTCTACTTTGAGAGGGTAGGTGTCTTATCGTATACCTGCCCCTCCCTCCAGAGTAGGCTTCTTCCACTTCACCTGCTGAGGTGAGATTGTGGTGATGCTGTGTGCATGTGGAAGTCAGTGAATCGAGCTCCTGCACCTGCCTGAGTGTTGCCTCTTGTCGAATGTGGCTTGTTGGTTGTGCAGGACAGCTGCAGCTGATGGGAAAGGCCCTGGTATTACCTTGGTTGAGTGATGGATTCAGTCAGTCTTTTCCATAAGATAGACTGGTGTGGGCGCGGCCTACCAGCCAGGGTGTTTGCTCTGATCTCTGCGTCTTCCTGGGACTCCTGTATGTTTTCCTTCTTCCTCTGCTCTGTAGTGGGAAAACCACAACAAAAGTTTGCAGCTAGAGGCCCACACATACCATCAGATTCATGAGAAGATTCAAGAGAGGGTTATGAACAATCTGGGAACGTGGATTGACTGGCAGTACCTGCAGAATGCTGCTAAGCTGTTGGCCAAGGTATCTACCCTCTTACTCTTCATCACTAGTCCAGCCTTGTCCCTGTTTGCTGCAAACATCAGGGTGAGGAGCCCCCTCTGCAAGGAGGGTAATTTGGTGCCCTGCATAGTTCTGCATGCACATCTGTGGGTGCCCATTGCCCTGTGATGAAATCCCAGTCCTTTTCTAGCCGTCCAAGGCATTTCTGAGCGGTTTGACTGCCCCCTGCCAACAGTGAAAATTAGTCTTTTCTTCTTTGTCCTATCTCTGGATAACTGAAAGGAAAATAATTGAATGATAAGTATTAAGATGTGTATATTTTGGGGCTGGAGAGATGGCTCTGTGGTTAAGAGCACTGGCTGCTCTTCCAGAGTACCCTGGTTCAATTCCCAGCACCCACATGGCAGCTCACTACTGTCTGTATCTCCTGTTCCAGGGGATCTGATACCCTCATACAGACATGCAGGCAAAGCACCAATGTATATAAAATAAAAATAAATTATTTAGAAATTTTTTTAAGAATCTCCAAAAAAAAAAAAAGCACTGGCTGTTTTTCCAAAGGTCCTGAGTTCAATTCCCAGCAACCACATGGTGGCTCACAACCATCTATAATGAGATCTTGGTGCCCTCTTCTGGCCTGTAGGCAGAACATTATATACATAATAAATAAATCATTTAAAAGAAAGATAAGTATATTTTAATGTTCAACTAAAGATGGGAAAATCATGAGGCAACTGGTGGTGATCAATCAGTTTGAACATGGTGGTTCTGTAGCCATTATTGTTTCAGTTTAACCTATGTCTTCCTGTAGTCCATCATCTCTGTAGTTTGGTCTATTGCTTTAAGATCCACGTCTTGAGTCACCATTTGCATGGTTGAATATGAATTGTAAGAGCCACCTGGGGTGTGGGTCAGAAAGATACAGGTCCTTTTTCCCTTTTCTGTTACAGTGTCGATATACACTGCAATACACCTATCCATATGCATACTACATGGAGTCTGGTCCCAGGAAGAAGCTGGTAAGCTGCCTTTCCACACTTTTCTGCAGCTGTAGAGAGGCCCGTTTTTTACTAGTACTTCGCAAGTGGACAGGGTCCTGATCTGGTCACTGGGAGAACAGAATCAAACTGTGTGCTCTGGGCATCTGTAAAATAGACCTCTGATGCAATTGCCTCCAAGTCTGTGACCACGTGGATAGCCTGTGGCCATACTATGCACATCCTTACATTATACTTGCTGTTTAGTCCTTCAGTTCTTCCTCTTAGATATGGTTGTTTCTGCTGGTGATGAAGTAATCTTTATATATCACTTAAATGTGGAAAACATAGCATTTATATTATTCATTATCCCACCAGGGAAAAAAAAGATCACATTTGGCATTTTCTAGCCTTTAAAATTAATGTTACAGGAGTATGGCTTTGGAAGAGCAACTGCCCAGCTCATGTGACATCCTGGATTCCATCCCAGCATCTGAAAAACCCAGTGTCAGACATGATTGCACACACCTATAATTCTAGCCATACAGACACAGAAGGATTGTGAGTTTTGGTCTAGCCTAGACTTCATAGCAGTACCTTATTTCAAAAAACAAAATCGGGGCTAGAAAGGTGGCTCAGAAGTTAAGAGCACTGGCTGCTCTTCCAGAGGTCCTGAGTTCAATTCCCAGCAACCACATACATGGTGACTCACAACCATCTGTAATGAGATCTGGTGCCCTCTTCTAGTGTGCAGGCTACATGCAGGCAGAACACTGTATACATAATAAATAATAAATCTTTAAAAAAAAAAAAATACGGTCAGGTACAGTGGTGGCACGTGAGACTTTAACCCCAGCACTCAGGAAGCAGAGGCGGGCAGATCTCTGAGTTCCAGGACAGCCAGGGCTGTCATGACAGAGAAACCCTGGCTTGAACAAAGATACATGCATACAGTATTTTATTGTTCCAAGTTTATCATTATTATAGCTGTCACCACTTACCAAATTGATTTTTTTTCATGGCTACATAAATGCTTCGTATATATTGCCTTAATGTATCATCATTTGAGATGACAATTGTTTCCGTTTTCACCGGCACAAATGAGGCTGAGGAAAATCTGTATGCATAACGTTTTATTACTCAGGTATATAGTTCCTAAGTCAAAGAATTTGATTTTTTTTTGAGGTAGGGCCTCAAAAATACACACACACACACACACACACACACACACACACACACACACACACTCATATATATATATATATCCCAAGCACCATGAACTCTTCCTGTCTCTGCCTCTCTGGTTGGGTGGTTGGTTATTTTAGGGTTAGGGTTTCATATAGCTCAGGCTAGCCTCAAACTTGCTAGGTAACCAAGGAGGACCTTGGACTTCTGATACTCCTTATTGTTGGGATTGCAGGCATGAGCCACAATACCTAGTTTATACAGTGCTGGGAACTGACCCCAGGGCTTTGTATATCGTGGGTAGATATTTCACCAACTGAGATACATCCCTAGCCTTGAATTTCAGACTTGATTGGCTAGATGGCTGGGTAAAAGTAAAGTGTTGAGTGAATACAGTGTCTTGAGAATGTCCCTTTTAACTTCACCCTTGCAGCATCTGTGTCCCAATATTTTGGGAACATCTTTTCCTTTGGCTTTAAGTCTCCCACCATCCGTTAGTGGTAGAAGGCAAATGTTGCTTTGCTGTTTGGTCCTCTCTTCTGGAAGCTCTTTGGATGTTGTTTTCTGCTCTGGGCATAGAGTAGTCGGCACACTCTGAGGACAGTGACAGGGTTGTCAGTTGCTAATCGAGCCTGAGGTGCTGCATGTACCCTCCATCTGCAGGCCCTGCCCGGCTACAGCCCCTCTCCTTTTGACCCTCCTGCTCTGCCCATACAGTTTGAATACCAGCAGGCTCAGCTGGAGGCTGAGATTGAAAACCTTTCGTGGAAAGTTGAGCGTGCAGACAGCTATGACAGAGGGGTAAGTAAGGCCTTCTGCCCTCCTGCAGGTAAGGGAAGTGTATCGTATTAATAGGTGGTTGTATTGGGGATGGCACTTAAAGCCGCTGCAGTGGAGGGTGGAAGGTCCATTTTGTTTAGACTCCTTGGAGCCCAATACAGTGGCTGTGGCTGTGGCTCCTCTCTGCTCCTGGCATGGGGACTTGTGAATACCTGTTTTATGTCCTTTGTCAGGACTTGGAAAACCAAATGCACATAGCAGAGCAGCGGAGAAGAACCCTGCTGAAGGATTTTCACGACACCTAAGCAGGGCTGCGGATGTGCCGGGGTGAGGAAGATGTAGCTGTGAGGCCTCCCAGCTACCGTACTGCATGCTGCAGGCTCTGCCTTTCACGACCCCAGGCAACAGCCAGGGCCCCACTCCTGAGAGACACTGGCAACACACCTCTTAGTCAATTTGTTTTCTCCTCATCTTTTTGCTTTTGTTTCTACCAGGGTAGAGGCCATGGTGAACTGGTCTCTAGTAAGGACTTTGAAATTCTCCCTGGATGGTTGTTGGGAGGGAGGGAACTTTTTTTTTTTTTTTTTTTTTTCTGAATGGCTATTAATAGTATTAGATCATTACAACTTATGTAATTTTCAAAGGTTGTACGATTACAAAGAAAAAAAGGCAAACCATAGGATAACACAGCCCTTTTGAAAATAAATTGGCATTGGAGTGTTTACCCTCTAGCTATTTTACTTAGAATGTAACTTGATGCTGCCCACCCACCAAGCCTCAGAGTGTCTGCACTGCCAGGGTCCCTGAGGTGGACTCTGCTTTCCAGCATCATGTTTGACCGTGGCTGGAGTCCCAAAGGAAGAGCATGGGTGGCAGATGGTGGGGTACTGAGTTGGCCTCATACCAGGCATGGAGCCCAGGGAGTCTTGTACCTTCTGCCTTAGCTGGGCAACAAGGGCACAGAGCAGAACAAGGTCTCTCTATGGGCTTGCTTTTATTCTTGAATGTGAGGCTTACCTGAGTTGGGCCGCCACGTCAGAACCCACGTCAGAGCAGAGGTGGGCTTTCGCATCTCCTGACTGGGAGACTGGTTCAGCATGGCGCTTCCTTTTGTCTCGTAAGATAAGAGTCCACCTTTGAAAGGAATCATTCCCTAAACAAGTTTCCTTTTCTTTGGTTGTTCCTTTTGATCCAGTATTCAAGTGGTGTATTCTGACTAGGGTCACATGTGGCCATGTCTGACACTGTTACTGAGTTCTTGTGAACATCAGGGTCAGAGTTTAGCATGGCCCTTCAAGGGCATGGGCCTTGTGGCCCAAGAGCTAGGTTTGCACAAGTTATTTTTATGTTAACCTGGAGTGTGGCCAGAAGCTGCTCTGGGGTGGGGTGTGTTCCCCTTGCCTAGTTGCAGCTGTCAGAGGACCCCATCTCTAGGGTCTGGGAGACTAAGGCCAGGAGAATCCCTGGTTTGTGGTCCCAGTTCCTTTACTAGAAGGGGCTGGCCAGAGGAAAGGACCAGTTCTTGCACAGTCAAGTGCAAGGGAACAGGCAGCTTGCCTGGTGTCCTTCCTGTCTTGAACCTGGTCCTGTGGGCCTTTGAAAAGTTAGATCTGTGATCTCTGGGGTTTCCATGGCTTTGTTCAGTGCCTCCCCTCTGAGACTGGCAGAGCTGTCTATACTTGACAGGGCCTCCTTGAACTCCTAGGAGAGCCTATAGAGAAATCTGTGACTATTATGAAGCAGATTCTTTGATATTCATACATTTTCACCTCCAGTCAGCAATTACCTAGGTACCACGTAAAGCTGTAAAATTAAGTTGTTCTTCAAGATGGTGACAGCTGTGACTCTTGGGGTACTTGGCCAGCTGCACGTTCTTTCACCTCCTCGGATTTTGTCTCTTCATGTTGTCCTGACAAGTGAGAGACTGGGGGGTAGACTGGGAGAAGTACTTTGGTATATAGTGATTGAACCCAAAATAACAGTGGGGGCTAATTGTAAACAAGGAGTGTTCCTGCCCAGGGCCCAGGGGTGGCATGTGAATTCTGTGTTGATACAGACCTCTCCATCAGTGGCACTGCCATGACACAGGACCAGAGTTGCAGCTCTGCAGCTTCAACCCCCTTGGGCACTTCCTCAACTGCACAGCTGCTGGGCTCCTGCTCATAGGCTGTGACCTTGACCGTTGGCACTGAGGGAAGCTCTGTAGCCACTGCTGGTGTACTTCACCGTGGAGACCTTCCTCTGGTGCCCTCAGTGGCTGTCCTTTGCTAAACATTATCAGGGACATCTTAAAGGTCAGGCAGGGGTGTGGTTTGGTTTGGTGTTGGCCCTGCAAAGGGTAGAGAAAGACGTGTTTCCATGAACTGACCAGATCCTTGGTTTTCTTCAAAGAAAAGTTGAGGCGATGTCATCTGCTCAAAGTTGAGTGGTTTATTCAAAATAAACTAAGTTTCTGATTATAAAAATGTGTGGAGTCTTCTTTCAAAGTGTGCAGGTAGCTGCCTTTTGTTCTTGCCCCTCCTCCAGGGGCTGTGAGAGCCCAGCCAGACTGAGCACTGCTTTTCTTCCTGTGGGGAGAAGGCAGCTCTGAGTGCTCCCTGCAGAAGGAAAAGTAGTAACTTGAAAGTCTCCTTTCCTTAGAGACAGATTGAGCCATTCCCTACAGACATCTTGGAATCGAGGGAGGAATGCCCTAAGCCCTGCCATTTAAAGACATCTGTGTTCCTCCAAAACAGATGCAGACCATATGGCAGAGGACATTATGGCTCTTGAAAGTTATAGACAAAACTCAGGTCAAAAACTGGAAATGGGTTTGTGTTCTGGTCTGTGTTGTCAGGTAAGTAAGCAGGCATTATTAGTGCAAGGAGCTGCAGGCTTAGATTGACACCAGCACTGTGGTGGGCTCCAGTCCACACTGCTGTCCTGGCCTCAAGTGTGCTGCCCTTATGCTTAGTACTTGGTACACAGTCAGGTGTGAAGGGACGTGAAGTCCACCCTAGAAGTGCCTCTATTTAGTTCACAAGGGACACAGAAGGATTTGGCCACTTAGTGATGTTTTTATGTGCATGTAGGTATTTTGTGTGCATGTGTACTATGTCTGTATAATCTGTGCACGCCTGGTGCCTGGGAATCAAACCCAGGTCCTCTGCAAGAGTAACAAGTGTTCTTAACACCTGAGCCAACCCTCCAGCCCCCACTAGTGAATTTGTTTACTGGGCAGCAAGCTCTGGGACCAGGTAAGCACAGGGCCATCCTTGAAAATCAGTGGGCATCAAAGTGCGATGTCATTCACACTATTTTTGGTGATCTGTACACAAAGAGCATCCCAGGTAAGATGGTTGAGTGGGTAAAGGCATTTCCCTGACAGCTGAGTGAGATCCTCAGGTTCCATTGGCAGAAGGAGAAAACTCCTGCACGTTGTCTCTGCCCTCCACACACTTGCCACAGCACAAACATACATACATTTAAAGGTTTTTAAAAAAAGTTTTAAGGGGCTAGAGAGTTGGCTCAGCAGTTTAGAGCACTTGTTACTCTTGCAGAGGACCTGGGTTCAATTCCCAGCAGCCACACAGTGACTTACAACTGTCTGTAACTCCAGTTCCAGGAGACCTAACACCCTTTTCTGGCCAGCAAAGGCATGCATATGCACAAATGCAGGCAGGCAGGCAGAACATACAAATTTTTCTAGAAATTTTTAAAAGGCTAGAAGGATATGGTCTGTATATTACTGTCTGAAAGTCACAGTATCTTTGATAAAATTCTAGGGGTAGCACACACACACCTATAATCCCAGAACCTGGGAGTCTGAGACAGGAAGATCACAAATTCAAGGCTAGCCTGGGCTGTTACCTAGTGAGACCTTGTCTCAAAGGGGAGAAGGGGGGAAAAAAAGCCATGCTAAATTGGCGAATCTTTTGCTTGGTGCTCATCAACAGTTGAAAACTATAGTTTCTAGAAATTGTTAATTGTCTGTATTACAATAAGAAATGATGGTGGCGCACGCCTTTATTCCCAGCACTCCGGAGGCAGAGCTAGGTGGATCTCTGTGAGTTTGAGGCCAGCCTGGTCTACAGAACAGGATCCAAGACAGGCTCCAAAACTACACAGAGAAACCCTGTCTCAGAAAAAAAAGAAATGGGTTTCTTGGGGGCCTAGAGAGATGCTCAGCGGTTAAGAGCACTGACTGCTTTTCCAGAGGACCCAGGTTCAATTCCCAGCACCCACGTGGCAGCTCACAACTGTCTTCTGTAACTCCAAGATCTGACACCTTCATACATACATATGCTAGCAAAACACCAATGTACATAAAATAAAAAATTATTTTTTTGAAAAGAGTTTTGGATCTGAGTAGTTCAAAGACAACTACAGGGGGGAAAACTGGAACTTCCTGTGTAGACCAGGCCTTGAACTTGAAGTTCCATGCTCTGAAGTTCTCGACTCAGGTTACAGGCATGTTCTACCACACCCTGCAAAGAAATTTGAATGTTCCTAAATTGGCAGTAAAGTTTTTTTTTTGTTTTTTTTTGGGGGGAGACAGGGTTTCTCTGTGAAACAGTCCTAGCTGTCCTGGAACTCGCTTTTTAGCCCGGGCTGGTTTCGAACTCACAGATGTCTGCCTGCCTTTGCCTCCCAAGTACTGGGATTAAAGGCGTTCACTGATACTGCCCGTTGATTTGTCTGTTTAAACCACAAACTTTTTGAGAGGGTCTTGCCATGTAACCTAGGATGGCCACCTGCTTTCACCTCCTGAGTATTGAGATTACAGATGGGGACCACCCACGCCCAGATTTGAGACTAAAACAGTGTAGCAGCACTTATACTCCTTTTCGTGATTAACTTTAGGCAGCTGGGGAGATGGTTCAGTGGGTAAAGTGATTGTCTCACAAGCTTGAGGTCCCGAGTTCAGGCCCACAGCACCTAAATAAATGTAGCGTAGGCATTGCAGTCTGCCTCTAATCCCAGTACTAAAGTGGGAGACAGGATCCTCAAAGCAAGGAGCTAGCCAGACCAGCTAATTGGTGAGCTCTGGGTTCAAGTCAGAAAGCCTGTTGAGTGAATATGGTGGAGAGAATGGAGGGAGGTATTGGTATCAATCTTAAGCCACTGTGTACACAAACACATGCATACACATTAAAAAATAAATTCTGGCCGGGCGGCGGTGGTGGCGCACGCCTTTAATCCCAGCACTCGGGAGGCAGAGCCAGGCGGATCTCTGTGAGTTCGAGGCCAGCCTGGTCTCCAAAGCGAGTTCCAGGAAAGGCGCAAAGCTACACAGAGAAACCCTGTCTCAAATAAATAAATAAATAAATAAATTCTGGGGGAAGAGGCCATGTCCTTGCCTCTGTGTAGGGACAACCAGGCAAACCAGGCATGCCACCAGAGACCTCTGCTCCCACTCCATATAAAGATGCAGGAACACTGGTGATGACTGGTACCATAGCATCTCTGTTTTTGTAGTAGAAAAATTAGAAGAGCCATTGCACCTGACATTTACTCCAGCGCAATGGCTGTTTAGGCCTTCAAGTATTCTCTTGTAAATAATCAGTGATTGAGCCGAGCGGCGGTGGCGCACACCTTTAATCCCAGTATTCAGAAGGCAGAGCCAGACAGATATCTGTGAGTTTGAGATCCAGGACAGGCACCAAAACTACATGGAGAAACCCTGTTTGGGGGGCGGGGATCAGTGTTTGTTATCTGAGATCTATGGGGTTACTCTTCCTTGGGAATTTCAGAGCCTTAGCATAACAGTCATAAGACATTCTTGGCAAACCTGGAATTCTTACAAATACTGAGATCAGATCTGAGGTTTTGTTGTGCTGGAAATGACTTGGTCTATGTAGCTCCTGGAACTTAGTCTGTAGACCAGGCTGGCCTCACAGAGATCCGCCTGCCCCTGCCTTCTGAGTGCTGGGATTAAAGGTGTGGGCCACCACAGCCATCACCACCCATGTTAAAAGTCCCTTTGTGCAACAATTAATAAAAGGGCTTCTGCAACGCTGTTTAGAGTTGAGTCCATCAGAGGCTGATGCCCTTGCTGCCAAAGAAGCCTTCATACATCCTGTAGTGTCTCAACACCAACAGCCTTCAGCTAAATCATCTTTCTCATTGCTGTCTGTTCCCTTCTGACCTGGAAAAGCCCAGAATCTCCTCTTGTGAGCTAGGAAGATTAACGAAGTTGTCTGAGGTTGACTAGACTAGTTAATAAGCTCTGGCATTTAGGGCACTGATGAAGCCTGCCATGGTAGAATGTTGGAAGTGACCTGTATTTTTTTTTTTTTTTGGCTCTTTTGGGGGGCCTGCCACCCAGCTCCCAAATAAATTACACATGGAGGCTTATTCTTAATTATGAATGCCTGGCCTTAGCTTGGCTTAGTTTCTAGCCAGCTTTCCTTAAACTATCCCATCTGTCTTTTCCCTCTGAGCTTTTCCCTTCTGTAAATCTTACTCTTACTCCGTGGCTTGCTGTGTAGCTGGGTGGCTGGCCCCTAGAGTCCTCCTCGTCTGGCTCCTAAAGCTCACCCTTCTACCAGATTTCTCCTTCTATATATTCTCTCTGCCTGCCAACCCTGCCTATCCTTTCTCCTGCCTTGCTATTGGCTGTTCATTTCTTTTCTTTTTTTTTTTTTTTTTTTTTTTTTTTTTTTTTTTGAGACAGGGTTTCTCTGTGTAGCTTTGCGCCTTTCCTGGGACTCACTTGGTAGCCCAGGCTGGCCTCGAACTCACAGAGATCCACCTGGCTCTGCCTCCCAAGTGCTGGGATTAAAGGCGTGCGCCACCACCGCCCAGCTTGTTCATTTCTTTATTAGACCATTAGGTGCTTTAGACAGGCAAAAAGTATCACAGCTTCACAGAGTTAAACAAATGCAACATAAACAAAAGTAACACACCTTAAAATAATATTCTGTAACAGACATGTCCTGTCTGGGACCAGAAAGTGCAGCCTTAATAGTATAGTTCCTTTTTGTACTGGGAGTGGGAGGTGTCAGCTGCCCTGTGGTGTGTACACCTCCTGAAGGTAACCCAGGAGTGTGTGTGCATGGGGCGGAGAAGTGTCAGCTGCCCTAGGGTGTGTACATCTCCCGAGGGTAACCCATCCTTAGAAAAGCGGGAGTTCGGCCGGGCGGTGGTGGCGCACGCATTTAATCCCAGCACTCGGGAGGCAGAGCCAGGCGGATCTCTGTGAGTTCGAGGCCAGCCTGGGCTACCAAGTGAGTCCCAGGAAAGGCGCAAAGCTACACAGAGAAACCCTGTCTCGGGAAAAAAAAAAAAAAAAAAAGAAAAGCGGGAGTTCAGAAATGCCTTGGCACTCAGCTGCCGCTGCCCTTACAATCTGCGTTTCATTTCTTCTGAGGCCCGGGTGTCCCGATTAGGGAAAAGCCCTCTCTTCCTCCCTCTTCCCACCCAATAGCTTTGAGGCAAGAGTGTTCCCACAAACCGAGCACCTGCTTCATTCTGAGGGCTACTGGGGTGGGGTGGGGGAGCCCAACCTTCCTGATTCTAGGACTCCTCCAGGGAGCTCTGACAGCCCCCGTCTGGATTTCAACAGCCCTGCAGTGCTGCGCATTGGGCAGCTTCCTGTAGCGTGACTTGCAGGACTCTCTTGGTGGTCCAGTCTGACCCCAGAAGGGCCTACAAGAAGGTCGTGGGAACTGCAGGGATCTGGTGTTGCATGCCTGGTAACTCCAGCAATTGAGAGGTGGAGGCAAGGAAATCAGGTCATCCTCAACTGCTGTGAGTTTGATGTGCCAGCCTGAGCTATATGAGACCCTGTCTTGTTTTGGTTAAAAAAAAAAAAAGAGGGAAGAGGGAGAAAGAAGAGAAAGAAAGAAGCCCGGAAAGCTGTTTGGTTAAGAGCACTGAAAGCACAGGTTCGGTTCCCAGCACACACATGGCGACTCACAAACTCACAGACTCACGGCCTGTAACCCCAGCTCCAATGCCTCTTCTGTCCTCCGCAAACAGGCACGCATGGAGTGCACGTACACATATGCAGCCACTCACATACACCTAAATTTTTTTTTTTTTTTTAAGATTTATTTATTATGTACACAGAAGAGGGTGCCAGATCTCATTACAGATGGTTGTGAGCCACCATGTGGATGCTGGGAATTGAACTCAGGACCTCTGGAAGAGCAGTCGGTGCTCTTAACCTCTGAGCCATCTCTCCAGCCCCACACCTAAAATTTTTAAATAAACTCATGCTCTATAACCTAATCATCAGGTGCGCGGTCATTGCCTCAGCAGCACCTTAACTCATAAAGCGCGACCTCCCCTTTCTGTCACTCCCGCCTCCCCTCTCCCAGGAGCGAGAATATGTCCGCTCTACTTTTCTGGAAGGTGGGAAAGGGGCGTCTTCACCTGGGAACCAAAAAACTACTAATAGCAACGGGATCTGTCCTAACGGTGCACCCCTGGTGTGCCTCCACATTCGTGGGGTGGCCTTGGCGATGGGGAGTATGCCGCTCGGGAAGCGACACCCTCGGTGCCAGCGAGGTCCCAGGATCTCAGAGTGGACCGACGAGCGCCGCTGCGTGCAGGCGCAGCATCCCGAGGCTGGGTCTTCTAGTGACCGCGGAGCGCGCTGACTCCGCCGTCCTGGTCCCGGCGGCTGCGCAGCGCGAGCACCCCCGCGGCCCCTCCCCTGGGCGCGCGCGCGACCTGGGCGCCATGGCGGCGGCGGCGGCAACCGTGCAGCGGCCTGAGACCGAGACGGCCGAGGAGGCCTCAAATCCGCAGTGGCCGCTGCCGCCGGAGCATCGCCCTTCCGTGCCAGCGACCCGACCAGGCGATGGCGAAGAGGCACCGGTGCGGCCACTGTGCAAGCCACGGGGCATCTGTTCCCGCGCCTACTTCTTGGTGCTGATGGTGTTCGTGCACCTGTACCTGGGCAACGTACTGGCGCTGCTGCTCTTCGTGCACTACAGCAACGGGGATGAGAGCACAGACTCCAGAGCCCAGCGCCACGAGCAGAGCCCCCAGTCAGTGCCAGCCTTGGGTCCCCTGGCTCGGCTGGAGGGCATCAAGGTAAGAACATCTTCTCCCCGCGCTGCCCCGCGCTCCAGATACTGCCTAGCCAAGCCGGACCGACCATGGCTCAGCTCTGGGCCCCCACGCTGCTCCGTGCATCACTGTGTGCAGGGGTCACGCGCACGCCTACTACTTTCCCACTGTCGCGCCCTGACACGGTACTTTTCTTGAGCAGTGCGGCCTGGCACATCAGCTGCCCTCTGTGTACTTTTCCTTTAGGTGGGGTATGAGCGGAAAGTCCAGCTGGTCGCAGGCAGGGATCACTTCATCCGAACCCTCAGCCTCAAGCCATTGCTCTTTGGTAAGTCCGCAGGACACTTCTGGAAAGAGCCAAGGGCTGCAGTGTCCACCTTGAGGCTTCTTTTGACCACGTGTTTTCTATTTTGAACATTTTGAACATGGCTGCTTTGTACAAGCGCTTTCGCATCCAGAGGATTACTAAAGTAGAGCTCCCTTCTCCATAACAGGACAGAGGTGAGGTGCCCTTTCCACACTCCCCTCCCAGCACCATGCTCCCCTCAGTAGATTCTTCCGTCATGGCTGGGCAGCATGACCCTGGGACAAGTGTCCAAACAGTTTATTGACATTATCTTTGGATGGTCAGTGCTACTAATCTGTCACATTCCAGAATCGGGGCAGGGTGGGAGACTGATAACCAGGTGCCAGCTGACCTGGGGGCCTCTGGGGGAGGGGGGCAATCATTCCTAAAGCTGATCCTGTGGTCTTATGAGAATCAGGCTGTCTAAATTCGAATAAACTGATACCCTCAATCCATCCCCTTTCCCCCCAAATCAGAAGCCCAGCTTCTTGCTTCTAGTATTCGAGAGTCTTAGGATTCTTGTCTTTCACCCTTCATGAGCAGTGCCCTTCAGGGTGACACTATTTAGCTATATCACACACAGCTCCTGCTTTCTGAGTTCTTATTAAATGATAGGCTTTGAATGTTATTTCCTTTAATTCTAATACAAAACTGTGGCGCTGTGAAGACCCTAAAGTCCTCCAAAGATGACCACTGTAAACAAGATCAGGGCACCATGCTCATGGACCTTACCAAGGATACATTTGTGCAGCCCTAGCTGGGCACTGGTGGCACTACCTTTAATGCCAGCACCCAGGAGACAGAGGCAGGTAGATCTCTGAGTTCGAGGCCAGCCTGGTCTACAGAGTGAGTTCCAGGACAGCCAGAGCTACACAGAGAAACCCTGTCTCCAAAAAAAAAAAAAAAAAAAAAAAAAAAATGTCTCTGGGTGGAGGAGATGATGGCTCAGATAAAGGTGCTTGTCACCAAACCTGACAATCCAATTTCCAACCCTGGGACCCACAGGGTGAAAAGGAGGAACCCACTCCCACAAACTGTCCTCTGACCGCCGTGCACGCGCACACATATATACACACAAATACATAAATATAATCTTATCTTCAAAGAAGAAGAGGCCTGGGCAAAGCCGAGTGCATGCCAATGTCACAGAGCTGAGAGGGCTCTGCCTGATGTTATGGACAGGAGCTATAAATAACAATGTCTCATGTGTGCCGTTGTGAGAGGGCTGTACAGGGCTGTGAACTGTTGTTATCAGTATTACTGTTGGATAACACTGAAACCTGTGTAAGGTCCCAATGCAAGTATTAGAAACAGCTTTTTCTGAAAATGGCATTTGAATGTGGAGGGAGCGGGAATAAACAAACCGGATGTGAGGTGGTAACTGTAGCAGAGGCAGAATTTTACCCAGGGCTGAAACTCTTAGCAGAGAAACAAGTGGGCCTCCCCGGAGAAATAGTTGAGCAGGGACATGCAGGACAGAAAAGAGCCAGCCTGTTAGCTCTCATGGAAGGGAGCTCAGGCCTGTGAACAGACCCTTTGTGTTGTATTTCCTGTCGTCAGCCACCCAGCCTGTGTATCTAACTCAAGTTTATGTTAGCATAAGTGAACCATAGGCTAGAGTCCTCTTAATTTGCAGCTTGTCCTATAAAGAAGAATAATTACAGACCCAGATTTGAAGTCCCCAAGAGCAAAGTACAAGCAACAGAAGAAATGTGAGGGCAGTAAACTGCTCTGGGGAGGCCATCAAAACGGGTCCCAGTTTCTGTGGAAACTTTCAAAGGATACAGTTAAGAGACTTGGCAATGTGCTATACTATGTAACTCCTGAACTTGGGAGGAAGAGGCAGGAGGATCCTGAGTCCGTGCCTTGGCTACATACCAGGAGTAGATATCAACAAGCAAACAACACCAGGACAAAAAGGGAGACACTGGAAGCTGTGTGGGTTCCTTTAACTCCAGCACTGGGAGACAGGCAGGTGGACCTTTGAGTTTGAGGCCAGCCTGGTCTACAGAGAATTCCAGGACAGCCAGGACTACAAGAGAAACTCTGTCTCGTAAAACATAAAAATTAATTTTTTTTTAAGAAATCAAGCTTTAAGAAAGCATGGGGGTGGAGGTAGGGATGTGGCCCAATTGGTAGCACACTTGCCTGTCTGTCTTAATGAAGCCCTGGGTTCAATTCCAGCGCCAAACACAACTAGGGGTGGTGATGCAGGCCTGACATCCAAGCACTCTGAAGGCAGAGGAAAGAGGGTCAGGAAGTCAAGGTCATCCTTAGCAAGCCTGAGGCCAGCCTGAGCTACATAAAGCTGTGGTGAGGGGTTGGGAGAAGGAGGTTCAGGCACGTGTAACACCAACTTCCTGTTTGAGTCCTCATTTCCCCCAGATACGTAGTTGTTTACTGGCTGGTGGCAGATAGCTCACGTTTTACTGCGAAAGCCCTGATGAGTGGAGAGGGGTAAGGAGAAAGAGTTAGGGATTGTGCAAGAAGTCCACTTACAGCTGGGAGTGCTAATCCCAGCTCTTGGGAGGTGGATGCAAGAAGATCAGTAGTTCAAAGCCAGCCTTGGTGTCTAGTTACTTTTCTTTTACTGTGAAGAGACACCATGACCAAGGCAACATATAGCAAGAAGAACTTATTGGGACTTAGAGTTTCAGATGGTGAGTCCATGACCATCGCGGTGGGGATTGTGGCAGCAGGCAGGCAGGCAGGCATGGCGATAGAGCAGTAACTGGAGATTACAACAGACCCACAAGCTTAAGGCAGAGAGCTAACTGGGAATTGGCCTGGGCTTTTGAAGCCTCAAAGCCCACCCCCAGTGACACACCTCCAATGAGGCCATAGCTCCTATTCCTTTCCAAACACTTCTATGAATTGGGGACCAAGTATTCAATCATGAGCCTATGGGAGTCATTGTAATTCAAAGCATCGCACTGGGCTACATAAGACCCTGTTTCAATGCCAGGCGGTGGTGTGCTTTTAACCCCAGCACTGGGAGGCAGAAGCAGGTAGATCTCTGAGTTCAATGCCAGCCTAGACTACACAGAGAAACCTTGTCTCAAATAAATATAAATAAATAAATAAATAAATAAATAAATAAATAAATAAATAAAATTTAAAAAAAGACCCTGTTTCAAAAGAAAAAGAAATCTGGTTTTGAAGAAGGGAAGTCACAGGGGAGAGTGGTCCAATGCAGTTCCAGAATGCTATGGTGTTGGGTGATCCAAAGAATACCTCATCCCAGGAAGGAGCAGTGTGTGCCTGTCTTCTGCACTTCCCTGACCACTGTCATCCTTAGGAGGTGGGCAGAGCTGAGGAGAATGGGCCTGCTGTGAGCTCTCCCCTCTCCACTACTGCTCTTAGCCAACCCGTGAAGTACCAGATGCCCAACGGATGTGAACTGGGAGGAGGTGCCTCCATCTCCTTGGGAGGAAAACTCAGTAGAGAGAAGAGTCCACACAACCTCCAGTGTCTCTTTTCATCCTGCTTTTATTTTACTTGTTTGTATCTACTCTTGATATGTAGCCCAGGCATGAGCTTAGAGCTTGCTATGAAACCCAGATTGACCCCAAACCCAGGATTCCTCCTGCCTCTTCCTCCCAAGTTCAGGAGTAACAGGCCTGTATGTTCATGTCCTGTCTCTCTCTTTAGGGAGCACCTCGTTTTCCTGTCTTTGTTCCTAGAGACACTTGGCAAGTGAGACCGAGATGACAAGAGGCCCAGTCTAAGCATTTGACAGATTTCTCTATTACTGGAGTCAGTGTTTCCAAAATATCTGGAACACTGGAGGTCAGCTGCCCTGTGAGTTGAGAAGTCAACCGGACCTTTGATGTTGCTTTGAGGCAGGGGAGTCCTGGCTGTCCTGGAGCTCACTCTGTAGACCAGGCTGGCTTTGAACTCACAGAGATCCACCTGCCTCTGCCTCCAGAGTACTGGGGTTGGAGGCGTGTGCCACCACGTCCTGCTGAGAATGAACTGCTCTGAGTCATGTCACCTCCTTGGGGATCTTGCTTTCCTATAACGACTCTGCTCTGTCTACCTGCCCTTCCCTCTCTACTTTTTGAGACAGGGTCTTCCTGTGTAGCCCTAGCTGACCCGTGACTGGTGACCCCCGTCTGCACCTCAACTGCTGGAGAATCACAGACGTGTACAGCATGTTTGACCTTTTGGGGGGAGGAGGGTAGAATTTTTTTTTTTTAACATAAACTCTCACACTGTAGCTCAGGCTGCTCCAGACTCACTATGAACTCATGATAATCCTCTTGCTTTTCCCTTCCAAAAGCCAGGCTTTCAGGTATGACCTACCATATCTGGCATGTGTATGTGTGTGTACGTGCACATGCACATGTGTATACACAGGTCAACACTACATGTCAGTTTTTATTTGCTATAATTGTATGTGTGCATGAAAGTGAATGCGGGCACACATGCCAGAACACGCATGTGGAGTTGAAAGGCAACTTTCAAGAGTCATTTCTCTCCTTCCACCACGGGCTCCAGGGACTGAACTTAGACCATCGGGCGTTTGTGGCAAGTGCTCATACTGTACCCACTGAGCCACCTCACCAAGCCTGTAACTCGCTCACGCAACCACACTGGCTGGCCGGTGGGTACCTGGGGTCGTCCTTGCCTATCCTTTAACTTGGGTGCTGGAGATCTGAACCCAGGTCCTCTACGCTGTGCATGGTGGCGCACGCCTTTAACTCCAGCCCTTTGGAGGCAGAGGCAGGTGGATCTCTGTGAGTTCCAGGCCAGCCTGAGCTGTTCCAGACAGGGTCTTACTGTCTCCAAGCAAGCAAATAAATAACTAAACAAATGTGACTCAGTTCCTCAAGCTTACAAGGCCAGGGTTTCGCCAACTGAGCCATCTCCCCAGCTCCAATTATCTTGCTTGGAGACAGCATCTCACTCTGTAACCCACTCTGCCCTCAGATTCATAATCTTTGGAGCTGGTGAGATGGTATAGATGGTTAAGACCACTTGCTGCTCTTCCAGAGGACCTGGGTTCAATGCGGCTCACAACCTGCATAGTCCAGTGCCAGGGGTCTGACACCTTCTTTAGCCTCTGCAGACACCAATCGTGCACATAAAATAATAACATTCTTTTCAAAATGGACAATTTCCTGTCTCACTCTTGAGTGCTTGCCCCATACTTTGCAGAATTTCTAGCCCCTATTCTTGGCCCTGGTGATGGCGCTACCCGTGGAGAGCTAGCTGCAGACTTTGATGGCTTCAGCAGAAACTGTAGTTACCAACAGGTGGCCCCCTGCACCTTCCAGCTAACACTTCCTGTATGGGGTCCTGAATGGAGCTTGCACGCTCACGTGGTATCTAGGTGAAGCAGAGTCACATTGTTAGCAACTCTGGTGAGGGCCAAGAACCCACATTCAACAATTCTAGTCATGAGTCCAAATCAGTGTCCTCTGCCAGAGGTTATACGCTGTACCAGTCTGCCCTTTACTGTGGAATGGATCATGGAACTAAGTGACAAGCTAGGGTGGTCTCTAGTGTCGTCCCCCCCAGCCCCTCCACTTAGCTAATTAAGATCTTCCTGTCTGATGCTCTGCCCTTGGAATCAGGCTCCTAGGGACACCATTCTCCTAAAAGAATTTTTGTTTCCTGAGGATCTCATGAAACTCAGGAACTCCCTACGCAGCCAAGGATGACTTATTGTTTGTTTCTATTGATGTTCTAGCATGATTGTAAAGAAATTTATGTATTTTTATTCTAATTACCATAGAATCTGGGTATCCCTCTTACATGTGTCATGGTTCACATACATGTGTATTAGGTGTAAAGGGGGGACTGGAGAGGTGACTCACAAAAATCACAGAACCCACGGAAAAGCTGGGCACAGTAGGACACATCTGTAATTCCAGTATTCTTATGACAAGGTGAGGGGTGGAAACAGGAGAATTCTGGAAGTCTGCAGGACCCCTAGCCTACTGTGTATGCAATCGTGAACAACTAAAAAAGAGGCCTGTCGGTCTGGAGAGATGGCTCAGAGGTTAAGAGCACTGACTGCTCTTCAAGAGGTCCTGAGTTCAATTCCCAGCACCCACATGGTGGCTCACAACCATCTGTAATGAGATCTGGTGCTCTCTTCTGTGTACAAAATAAATAAATAAATCTTTAAAAAAAAAAAAAAAAAAAAAAAGAGGCCTGTCTCGGACAAGACAGAAAGCAAGGACAAAGCCTGAATCTGTCCTCTGTCCCCTGACCTCCATATTCATACACACCCACCCTTATGCAAACACACACACACACACACACACACACACACACACACACACTCAGAACTCTCCAAAGTCACTGATACACATGTCCAGGACCCCTCGGATGAGCCTGCAAGCCCCAGACCCTACAGCTGCCATGCTGCAGGATGTGGGGGAAGGGCACATGTGAGGACGAAGGTCCCGCTGCCCAACCCCCACCTTGGTGCCCTTGTTTTTTTTGAGGCAGCTGCCTGCTGGAGGGGTCTCCTCCCCAACCCGAGTCTAGTTTTCTTGATCCCTTCAGGACTGATTTGAAAGGTGTAGTTTGACCATGGCATTGAGTATAGTGAAGATGAGTGCCAGAACGCACACAGGGTACACTGGGTGGGAGCCCCTGACCACTTCTGTGACACAGGTTGTAGCCCACGGTGAAGTCTCTCTGAGAGATAATTGGTCGAGAAAAGCCACCGCAGGCTATGAGGGCATGCAGCTGGCTTGCCAGACCTGTCACCGGCTGCAGCATGGTAATGGCCCTGTGGTGTGGGAGAAGCAGGGTAATCAAGTAGAGCCTCTCATGCTCCTAGCCCTGCCTTGTAGCAAGGAATACTCTGTGGTTGCTGGGCAACAACACTCTGGTCACCTAGCAACAGCTCTGCAGCCTAGCATTCTGCTTGGGCCACATCTCATACCTCAGCCCTGCCCCCCTCATCTCCTGCCTCCCTCACCCAGGCTTCTTTCCAACCTTCCAGTGCACCTCCCCCACCAGCTTCTTCGTCATCCCCCATCCAGAGAGGGCTGAGGGAGGAGGGCCCTGCACCCTGGCTCCTCACCTCCAACCCAAACGGAGGGAGCACGCAGCACTTCTGCCCCTTCTCCCCTCTGGCCGGGGCAGGAGCTGGCACAGCAAACGGTGTCCTTGCCTTTGAGTTCTGAAAGAATCCATTCTCGCTGCTACTCACAATCCAGAGGCTCCGGCTCCGGGAGGGGTTTTCTCTGCCCAGAAGGAGCTGAGGAAATGCTGTTCAGAGGCAAAGTTAGGCTGGGGTAGAACAATCAGCTTTGTGACCTTTTGGCTTCATCTCTTGCCGGCATCCCTTGGGCAGGCAGAGCTTCTGAGTTTCCACTGCAAAGGAGTCCTGGGTCTCCATTTGACCATGGCCTGCCTCTTGTCCTATCTTGACATTCAAGATACTTTTTTTTTTTTTTTTTTTTTTTTTTTTTTAAAGATTTATTTATTTATTATGTATACAGTATTCTGCCTGTATGTATCTCTGCAGGCCCAAAGAGGGCACCAGATCTCATTACAGATGGTTGTGAGCCACCATGTGGTTGCTGGGAATTGAACTCAGGACCTTTGGAAGAACAGCCAGTGCTCTTAACCTCTGAGCCATCTCTCCAGCCCCAAGATACTTTGATAGTTTGTGGTTACCGACCAAGAACACAAGCCTGGGGCTGGAGAGGTGACTTGGCGGTTAAGAGCCCTGGCTGCTCTTCTAGAAGACCTGGGTTCAATTCCCATCACCCACATGGCGGCTCACATCTGTCTGTAACTCCAGTTCCAGGGCTTCTGACACCCTCACATATACATACACACAGGCAAAACACTAATGCAAATAAAATAAAAATTAAAAAAAAAAACAACCCACAAATCCCATAGGTTCAGCATCAGTGACCTCTGACCTATGCCATCTTTCCCAGGGTACTTACTTCCCTCTGCTAGGAACACTAACAAAAACCAATCTTTATTTCCTCCCTTCCCCACATCAGCATCAGCACCTAATACTGATCGGTGATCAAAGGATTAATGAAGAGCCAGCCTTCCAGAGCAGCCCTGACGGAGGGCACCACATTTACCCACTCTCTGCACCTGGCACACTCTGCCCTTCTTATCAAGACACAAGGGGGCAAAGAGGGAGCAGAGGAAGCCTCACAGGGCATTGGGTGACATCCCTTAGGCAAGCTTGTGCAACTGGGGATCTGCTACTGAATGACCTTGGCTGCTGTGTCATGGGTCAGCAAGTAGGCCGGATGCATCTCTGGGTGCCCTGTGTGCGTGGAGCAGTCCATGGCTTGGGGAATGGTCGTGCACTGTGTTGGGCCCCAGGTGCCATGTCACCACCAATGTCAACAGACACCAGAGCCCCCTCTCATCAGTTCTCTTTGTCCTGGTCTTAATGAGCTGAGGTTAAGAGCTTTCTGTTGTTGTTTTGATTTTTTGAGACAGGGTTTCTTTGTGTAGCTCTGGCTGTCCTGGAACTCGCTTTGTAGACCAGGCTGGCCTCAAACTCACAAAGATCTGCCTGCCTCTGCCTCCCAAGTGATGAGATTAAAGGCGTGCACCACCACTGCCTGGCTGAGGTTAAGGGCTTTTAAGGGCTGTGCCCACCCAGAAAGTTCTGAGGGTATTTGCAAAGCTCACAGATGCCTGCACCTACCTAATTAGGACCCAACATACTGACTTAGTTAGCTGTTTGCTTGTTCTGTTTTGTTTTGTCTGAGACAGGGTCTCATGTAGCTCAGGCTGGCCTTGAACTTGCTATGTGGCAGAAGGTGACCTTGAACTTCAGATCCTCCTCTTCCTCCTCCCAAGGAGTGTAAGTGTGTACCTCCACACCCAGTTTTATGTGGTGCTGGGGATCCAATCCAGTACTTCATTAACAAAGGGGGTGGTGGGCTAGAATTAGCTTCACTGGGCTTGGCTTGCATATTCCTTGTACCTAATAAAGAAATCTGGGCCTGTGTTTTCTACTTCAGGCCCCCTTTTCCTTTTTATTTAAGTTCTCTGTCTTTAGCAACCAACAGGTGATAATTAATAAGCAATTGGGCCTGTCCCACTGTTCAGCAGTACTGTCTCCCAGTGTCTGCTCACGACCCTTCTGGGGTCCTGCAGATTAGAGGGGGGTCTTTGTCCTTTTCTGTCTTCAATGTTACAACATCTGGGGTTTCAACACCAACCCTTGAAAGCTGACTCTGATTGCCAATCTGGTTCTGAGTATAGTATCTGGGGGCCCCCCGCAAAGTGCTTGGGTTCTTCAAGTATTGGAGAGGTAACAGGGCCCGGCTTCTGATATGAGTGGAGAGATTCAAGAGCTGTAAGGAATGCTTAGAGCACTGTTGGCAGAGTGTGATCAGCTGTGGCCATTAGTAAAAATGGCTCCCATCCTTGCTGTAGGCCGGTTTCCTTCTTGGCTATGACTGCTTTGTCATGCTAGAGGTAGGACTGGGAGAAATGGCTAGCTGCTCTCAGGAGGCCGTACAGCTCTTTTCCTGCTGGCTTCCTGTCTCTCAAGGAATTCTTTCCTTTAAAAAAAAGTTGTGGCGGCCGCAGGACTCCTGGAAGCACCTGTGCCGCGAGATGTGGGCGGTCCACATTTGAGGCTGGGGTCTAGCTCTTTCAGGCCACCTGCCAGCTGTGGCTGGTATGTGGACGTGTAACCACAGAGCGAAGTCTCAGGCCAACAGTCTTTCCTCGAGGCATAGAGGACTGGAGCATGCGAAGTGAGCCCCACTCACTTCCCAGTACTGGGTAACTCAGCCTCTGCCATACAGACAGCACTTGTGCGGGAGAACAAGGGGAGGCCCTTGGATCTGCCTAAAGCAGTGGTTCTCAACCCGTAGGTCATGGCCCTTAACCATTAGAAACATCAGATAATTTTATTACTATTCATAAGAGTAGCAAAGTTACAGTTATAAGGAAGAAAGGAAAATAACTTTAGGTTGGGGGATCACCACGACATGAGGAGCTGTATTAAAGGCCACAGCGTTAGGAAGGTTGGGAACCGCTGCCCTAGAGCAGTGCTGAAAGGGAAACTGAAGATAAGAACCACCCGCTGTCTCTCTGACCTTTAAAATATGATACAGCCGGGCGGCGGTGGCACACACCTTTAGTCCCAGCACTCGGGAGACAGAGGCAGGCAGATCTCTGTGAGTTTGAGGCCAGCCTGGTCTACATAACAAGCCAGCTAGGGCTATATAGTGTGGCCATGTCTCAAAAAACCTACTTCCCCTTGTACACATACACCCAGGAAGAAGCCAGGTTAAGTATGGTGATACACACCTGTAATCCTAGCACTTAGGAGGTCAAGACAGAGGGATCAGGAGTTCAAGGACATCCTTGGCTACATAGCAAGTTTAAGGTCATCCTGGACTCAGACCCTGTCTGAAACAATAGCAACCACAACAAAAAAGCTGCCTGGGCTCAAGGGCAGACGACAGGATCGTGGCTAAGTGCGCTGAGAACAACGAAACTTTTGGTAAATATGGGCTGTGCTATGATGCCACTCCAGACAATACTGAAAACATTGAAATCAGCCAGCACCCAAGAATACTTGCTCCTTCTGTGGCACAACCAAGATAAAGAAATGGATGTGGGCATCTGGCACTGTGGTTGCTGCATGGAAACAGTGGCTGGCAGGGCCTTGACCTACATACACCGCCACTTCTTTTGTGGTCCTGTCAGCCACCAGAAGACCAAAGGACTTGAGAGATCAGTAGACATGCTACCATTTGAGACATCCCTAGCCTGCAGTAAATTTATGTTTAAAAAAATCAAAAAAGAGGTCAACCCTCTGCCATTCAGTTCACTCTGTGGCTTTAGGTCTCATGCTGAGGTAGATCAGTTGTCTATCTTAGCCCCAGCTCACTCCTATGAGCCCCCCCTTGAAAAATGTGTGTTGTTACCAATGAGACAGGACAAGAGACCCCTTCATCCCAAACACTAGTAAAAACCTTGCAGGGCAACTCAACCTTAAGATATAGTCTTGCCAGGTGCACATACCTTTAGTCCCAGCACTCGGGAGGCAGAGGCAGGCAGATCTCTGAGTTCGAGGCCAGCCTGGTCTACAGACAGAGTTTCAGGCCTGTTCTCAAAAAAAAAAACAACAGCAAAAGTCCAGGGTGGATGTAAATGGATATGTAAAGTCCTCCAGCTCTGATGGCCACCAAGGGACAGAAATACCCAAGAATCTTGGCGGGGGGTGGGGGGTGGGGGTGGGAGTACTTGGTGCCTAGTACTTCAACTCAGTCATCGGCATCACATACCCCCTCTTCTGACAGAAATCCCGGGCTTCCTGAGTGATGAGGAGTGTCGGCTCATCATCCACCTGGCACAGATGAAGGGCTTACAGCGAAGCCAGATCCTGCCCACTGAAGAGTACGAGGAGGCAATGAGCACCATGCAGCTCAGCCAAATGGACCTCTTCCAGCTGTTGGATCAGAACCATGATGGTCGCCTGCAGCTCCGAGAGGTTAGGAACCCGGGTCTGATGTGTACAGGAGAGAATACCCAGAATTACCTTCCAAGTTGCCATGCCGCTGTGTAGGTTAACGTTGGCCTCTGCAGTCAAATGCTACCCCGGGCTTGCTTGGGCATGCCCAGGCCCCAGGGTCTATCCTCCTTTCTCCTCTGAGAGTCCCTTACTGCCCTAGAGACCCAGGATGGCAAGAACATCCCTTTGTGGGGAGGCATTTATCTATCACTGGTTCTTCGCTACTGTGTCTAAAGATGGCGGTGGGACAGAAGTGCTGAGGTGCCCGTCAGCTTGCATCTCTCCCCCCACACCCTTCAAAGACTTCCGAGAGAAGAGCTTGGCAGAGTGTGGTCCACTTCTCACACTGGACCTGCTTTGCCTGAGGGTCCTGGTAGTTAGGTCCCAGCCGGATGTCCTGCTTCCTGTCCTGTCTTCATAACCAGGCCTTTGCCTCCCCCTGCCCTCCCCTGGAGTGTCTGAGGGTGGCATAGGTCTGCTGTCATTCTGCCCCCAACCACTCAACGGCAGGCCCGGGAATTAGCCCTCCGGCATGTGTGCCTCCTCTCTGGCTTCCTTCAGAGATGTGGTAGGACTTCCACTCACCCTCACCTCTGCACAGAGACCTTGCGTTATCCTGTGTCCTTACCCATGCCCCGTCATTGAAGCCTTTAGCTCTATAACAAGATTCGTAAAGCCTCATCTGTTCTGGTGATCTGTGACTAGTCGGGGAAACCCTACCATTGAAAGTAGGGAAACTGAAGGGCCTTCCTGTGCTTTAGGTCCTAGCCCAGACTCGCCTCGGAAATGGACGCTGGATGACTCCAGAGAACATTCAGGAGATGTACTCTGCAATCAAGGCAGACCCTGATGGTGATGGTGAGCTCACACCCTCCACAGTTCTGTGCTTGTGAGCTGTGTCCTCCTCCCAGGAGCATGCCCCGGAAGGCTTGCCTGCAGGCAGCTTCCACACCCTGCTTTTAAAGTGGACAGAGGTAGGGAGGGGAGGGCCCAGCCTTGCTGTAACCCCTGGGAAGCAGGTGGACAGCCAGACCCCCTCACTCTCCTTGGTGGCAGTCTACATGACAGTCTCCTGGAGACCCTTTTGGCTGTATCAGAAGCGTCTAGCAAACCCAGTGAAGAATTTAGCCGGATCGTGTGGCTGGAGGGCTGCTATACTCTTAAATATGATGTCAGGCTCCCCATCCTCACCTTTAGTGGAATCTGGGTTGTCAGAATAACAGCACAGCCACCAGCTCTTCCAGAGCCCTGGATGAGGTACCCCTGCTTAGGGGGCTGGGCAGGAACAGAGGAGTCTGTTCTCATCTGGGGGGCGGGTCAGGATCTCTTTGCTAGGGTGACTGGTATTGTAGCAGGAAGGACTGGCCAACAGGGTTCCACCCAGGATGGGACTTGAGGGCACCTCTGGGAACTAGCCCTGCTTTCACACTACAGTGTGGAAGGTCCTGGAGGATACTCAGCCCAGGCTATTCTCCCTCCTCGCCCTCTATAGGTTGGAGCATCCTCACACTCCTGCTGGGCAGGCTGCAGAGCCTGGGGCCATCCTGGCCATACGGCTCAAGTGTATTATGGAGACCCTATGCGGGTCTCTAGTAGGGTTGGGCTCCTTCCTTTTCGGGACCAAATCAAGGCTTAAACAGAAAACAAACTTCTCTGGGTCTTCCCTCAGGGCCCGATGTGACAGAAACCAGGTTCATCTGACCCGAGTCCAGGTGGGGACAAGTGCACATGGCCCCCCAGTGCCTGAGGCCAGGGGCTGCTGCTCCCTTTGGGGTAGGTAGGGAGGTGCTGCCTGCTGCTGTGCCCTGCTCCACAGGGCCTGGCAGGCACTGATGAGCTAACCCTGCGCAGGAGTGCTGAGTCTGCAGGAGTTTTCCAACATGGACCTTCGAGACTTCCACAAGTACATGAGGAGCCACAAGGCGGAATCCAACGAGCTGGTGAGGAACAGCCACCACACATGGCTCCACCAGGGAGAGGGTGCTCACCATGTCATGCGTGCCGTCCGCCAGAGGTGAGCATCGGCGATCAGTCTTCCTGGGGCAGGGTCTACACAAGTCCAAAGGAATGGAACTGATGAAGTAAATTAGGATTAAATTCCAATTGTTAGAACAGGAGTCTGACCCACTGAAAAACAGTCGTCTATTGAAGGTACGTTAGCCCTCCTTTGTGGGCAAACGATTGGCATTAGAAATACATCAAATGTTCATTTTCGCCAGGTGGTGGTGGCACACGCCTTTAATCCCAGCACTCGGGAGGCAGAGCCAGGCGGATCTCTGTGATCCAGCCTGGGCTACAGAGTGAGATCCAGGACAGGCGCAAAGCTATACAGAGAAGCCCTGTCTCAAAAAACCAAAACAAAACAAAACAAAAAAAAAAAAAAAAAATTACTTTCTGTTAATTAGGAAAATGAGGAGTTATTTCTGCTCAGAAAAGCCCCCTCCTTGAACAGACAGGCTTCATAAGCCGGGTTGGTGCCTCACACCTGTGGTGCTGCAGTCTGAAGCCAAGGCCTGGACTTAAAGTGAAACTGTCTCAAAAAGCCCAGAAAGATGAGGCTAAGATGGTTGGCCAAGCGCTTGCCAGGAACACAAAAAGGAAAGTTTGGTCCCAGAACTGCATAAAACCAGACATTGCTGTGAATATCTACAATTCCAGAATTTGGGAGGGGGAGGCAGAAGCATCAGGAGCTTAAGATTGTTCTAGGCTACAGAGTTCCAGGCCGACACAGACCCCATCTAAAAAATAACAAAGAAAACAAAAAAATAAAAACAGGTTTTGAATGAACAACCTTATTCTAGGAGGAGAGTTGAGAGTCTGACTTAACAGCCATCTTATTTTCCCTATTAATTGAATATCTCTATGTCTGGCAGCCTGGGATGCTAAGAGCTCATCACCACCACCACAGACCCTTTGTGCGCTCTCTCTCTCTCTCTCTCTCTCTCTCTCTCTCTCTCTGTCTCTCTCTGTGTGTGTGTGTGTGTGTGTGTGTGTGTGTGTGTGTGTGTAGTGTCTCATGTATCCCAGACTCACCTCAAACCATCTATCTAGCCAAGGATAACCTTGAATTTCTGATCTTCCTGCTTACATCTCCCGAATACTGGGGTTACAGGTACACACCACATCCAGTTTGATCCAGTTTGTTTGGTGCTGGGATTGAACCCAAGGCTTGTACAAATTAGGCAATTAAACTACATTCCTAGCTCAGCCTTCCTGTTCTTAGAAGTCCAGTCTAGACTGGCTTATGGGACTTCCAGGGGAGGTGAATAGGGGTAAAGTTCGTGGCTAGCCCAGGATCCCCCTTGGTCAGCTCCTTAAGCTGACCATCTTACTGAATGCCTGCTGCCTACCAGGGTGCTGCGCCTCACTCGCCTCTCACCGGAGATTGTGGAGCTCAGTGAACCACTGCAGGTTGTACGATACAGTGAGGGAGGCCACTACCATGCTCACGTGGACAGCGGACCTGTGTATCCAGAGACCATCTGCTCCCATACCAAGCTGGTAGCCAATGAGTCTGTACCCTTCGAGACCTCCTGTCGGCAAGTACCCCCCCCTCCCCCGGGGGTTGGTTCCAATTCCCAGACTGGTACCTTGAGGACACAGGATTAGCTTGGTATGGGGCCAAGAATATACTGGGCCATCCTGGTCAGCCATGGCCTTACTTTCCCCTCAAGTGTCCCCTTCACTGTTTATGGAGTAGCAGGAAAGTGGGGGCCAGTGGCCGTTGTGTCCACTCAAATGAGAACAGACACTGAAACTTGTCCCCATAAACATTGCTCTTGACTGCACTGCTGGGGATCGCAGCCTCCCGTAGCCGGGTTACCCTCTGCCTGCACAAAGTTAGGGTTCCATGTGGCCATTCTGGCTCAGTCCTTCTAGTTGCAAGGAGACTGCACGTTGTTCCTGCTTCTACTTACCTTTCCCAGCCAGGTCTCTGGTTAAGGTCACACATAACTTACCTAAATACACCTGTGATCTTGGCCACACAAGAAGAATGGGTCTGTGAGGTAAAGGGCTAGAGATGTCTTGGCCGTCCTGGCCTGACCCTGTGGCCCCTGGTAACCTGGACATTTTATCCTGCCCACAAGTGGGAATATCCATGGTTGGGGATCCGCTTAGCAGCGCCCCTCTGCCTTGCAGCTACATGACAGTGCTGTTTTATTTGAACAATGTCACCGGTGGGGGCGAGACTGTCTTTCCTGTAGCAGACAACAGGACCTATGATGAAATGGTAAGGGCCAATGGGCTGTTACTTTTGTGGGTTGGTAGGGCCTTGGGCAAATGTATACACACCCTTCCAGACCTGGGATGAGGGCACTGGTCTGTTTTCCCTCTAGCCAGCTCTGCCTGCCTGATCATATAATGGCAGGCAGTCTGAAAAGGTCATCACCTTGTTGCCCACAGAGTCTAATTCAGGATGATGTTGATCTCCGCGACACTCGAAGGCACTGTGACAAGGGGAACCTTCGTGTCAAGCCCCAGCAAGGAACTGCAGTCTTTTGGTACAACTACCTGCCTGATGGGCAAGGTGAGGGCTTATGGCCAGGTCTTGGGCTCCTCTAAGGGAGCTTATCCTCCTGCCACCCTGGAGGCTGTTTCTGTCTGCCCTTCAAATAGGCTCTGCCACAACCAGTGATTTTGATAGGTCACAGCAGCAGCCAGCCTGTCTTCCTCATGCATCAGCCTTTCTGCTTTCTGGGGCTAGGGAAAGTTCTCTCAACAACCCAGGCTGGGAAGAGCTATGGACAGCCTTGGCACCAGGGACGCTGGTTTCAGAGGACCAGTGTGTTGACCATGCCTTAGTGGGTGAGATGCCTAGTTCTTCCATGGGGATTAGGTGTTTGCACAGCTCAGGCTGGTCCAACCTAGGGGTCCCTCCAACTTGTTCCTTTGTTCACGCCACCTTCTTCCCCTAGGTTGGGTGGGTGAAGTGGACGACTACTCATTGCACGGAGGCTGCCTGGTCACCCGCGGCACCAAATGGATCGCCAACAACTGGATCAATGTGGACCCTAGCCGGGCACGGCAAGCTTTGTTCCAGCAGGAGATGGCTCGTCTGGCGCGGGAAGGTGGTGCCGACTCGCAGCCCGAGTGGGCCTTGGACAGGGCCTACAGTGATGCCCGCGTGGAGCTCTGACGAGGCGAGGCCCAGATGCGAGTCACCCGCTGCCCAGCGTCAAAGACCCTGCAGGTCCTCTGTTCTACTGCAGACTAAAGTTCTGGCCGATCTCTTGCCCTACCCCTCCCTGTCTGCAGCCGCGTTGCAAGGCGCAGTTCCTGCATTCACGTTATTTATTGGTGTACGGCCTCCATGCTGCTCCATCAAATAAAACCGCAGGGCTCCGAGCCGGGGGCAGGCCAGCTAAGCGCCCGCACGGGGGAGGGGAGGCCGCCGCTCTCCCGGCCAGCCTCCGGGAGGGGGGCGGGGCGGCTCCCGGGCTGGGCCAATCGCGAGCGAGCTGGCGTGGGCAGCCGGTCGTCATTGGCCGTCCGCGGCCGAGCGCCGGGGCTCTGCTACCTGTAGCTAGGGGCTCAGGAGCTCCGCAGCGCGGCTCTTCGGTCGGCGGCTTCTCGCGAGAACGCAGCTCTCTTCTTGGCTGTGGCAGCTGCGGCAGCTTGAGGAAGGAACGTCATGGACGCTCTCGGGGACCTCGTCTGGCCGCGGGCGACCTCGGAGCTCATACTCCTCCCGGTCACGGGCCTGGAGTGCGTTGGGGACCGGCTGCTAGCGGGTGAGGCTTGGTCGGCTCTAGTCTTGCTCGCGGGCGAAGAACTAGCCGGTCCCCTGGGCCGGTCGCCTCGGGACAAAGGGATGCCCCAGGGAGGAGGATGGGCAGTGGGCTGGGGACTGGCCGTGGGATAAGGCCGGTTCCAGGGTGGCGGGAACACAGGGTCAGCCCGGGGAGGGCGGGGCCCGAGAGACAAAGTCTGTCGTAGCCGCCGCAGCTCTTCATAAATTGCAGCCAGTGTGGGGAGGGTGGGCGGAGATGCGGCAAGGTGTGTGTGGGGTGCAGTCGTTCCATGTTGGGGGAAGGGCGTGTGCACCCCTAAATGGACTCAGATGATCAAAACCAGTGGGGAGGTAAAGAATGGACAGCCCCAGGGGGCGTGGTAGGAGTTGTGCCTCTGGGGAGGGTGAGGCTCCGCCCCCAAAGATGAGGGGCCTGAAGAGGGTGTGATCGCCATCCGAGACTTCGCTGAGAAGAGCCGTATTGGGAGAGGCCGGGACTGAGGGCCCTCCTGAGGTGGTTGGGGCTCAGGGCCGACTGGGTCAGTAGTCACATGCCCCGGAGTCTGGTGTAAAGGCCTAATACGAAGCCCTAGCCACTGGTGATGGTGGTGGTAGGTTTTATAAGGGTCCCTAGCGCTGACTATTAGGCCTTGGTTCAGCCATCATTAGCCCCTACAGGGTTTTGTATATGTCTATGTGGCAAGGGTATCATCTAGAGTTGATAGGGGTGTGTGTGCAAATATTGGGTTGCTCCAGTGAACTAACCTCATGGGGTGGGGCCAGCAAACTCTTGTGGAAGTGAACTCGAGGATCTGAAGAAAGAGAAGGTATGGAACATTAAGAGAGGAGTGGGCTCGGGGTGGGGATGGGCAGTGGCTGGGAAGAGTTACTGGGATGAAGAATTGAAATGATTTGGGGGGGGGTGAGATAATGGGGGAACAGCAGGATGACTAAAAGGAAGCCGGAGAGTCCAGTTCTGGAAATGTCTGTGTTGATGTGGGTCTGTGGGTTCTACCCACATGTATGGGGTATGAGACTGCCCAGGAAATGTGTGAGTTTGTATGGAGGGAGGCACTGGACAAGCCTCTGAGCATAATTTAGGGACACAGACAACCCAGAATATGCTGTCTAGGTTTAACTCTGTCAAATCATGGGGTTGCAGACAGTTGTGAGCTGCCATATGGGTCCTGGGAATTGAACCTGGGTCCTCTGGAAAAGCAGTCAGTACTCTTAACTGCTGAGCCATCTAGGGACTTGCTAACTGTAGCTCATATCCCTACCTTCCAGGGGTTCTTTGTTGTTGCTGTCTGGTGCTGTTTAGGCCTTCTAAGCCTCAGTCTCATACAAGGGTTCACAGCTGTCCAGTGGTGAGGCCAGACAAGCCTAGCCCCCTGCCTGCAAAATGTGGGCTGCTTCTGCCCCCCACCTCCCACCCCACCATTGCCTCTGAATATGCACAGGGCTGTAGACTAAGGAGGGAGGGTGCTGGTTATAGGCCTAAAGGGTGGGAAGGTTGACACAACCTTTTCCCTGAAGGAGGGAGAATCAGGAAGGATGTATGTAGAGACAGATGAAGCTGGGAATCTGGGGACTAGAGCCGAGGAGGGCTTCCCATCTGAAGTGTGCACCAGGGGAATTCCTAGTGAATATACATTAAGGGTGATTGCTAGCCAGGCACAATGGTACACTGCTGTAATCCCAGCAGTTGGGAGGCGGAGGCAAGAGAATTTTGCATTCAAAGCCAGCGTGGGCTGTATGGGAGAAGCTCACCACAAAAACGAGCGACTGAGAGGCACACACATTTGCAGTAGCAGTCTGGCTGAAGCTGAGGGAAGGACTTGTAGCTTTAGTGGGATTTTGTGTCCTGATATGTTATATGCCAACAAGTGTTCTGCTCCCATCTCTTCATGCATCATGGCGTTAGGTGAGTGGTTCTGATGTGGCGCTTTACTCTGTCTAGGTGAGGGGCCTGATTTACTGGTGTACAACTTGGACTTCGGTGGGCATCTCCGGATGCTGAAGCGAGTACAGAACCTGCTTGGCCACTATCTTATCCATGGGTTCCGAGTGCGACCAGAGCCCAAAGGAGACGTTGACTCTGAGGCCATGATAGCTGTGTTTGGGAGTAAGGGACTCAGAATTGTGAAAATTAGCTGGGGTCCAAGCCATCTTCGAGAGCTCTGGCGCTCTGGCCTGTGGAACATGTCCGACTGGATCTGGGATGTTCGCTGGCTGGAGGGCAATGTGGCCTTGGCCTTGGGCCACAACTCAGTGGTGCTGTATGACCCTGTGACTGGGTGCATGCTGCAGGATGTACCCTGCACAGACAGGTGCACCCTCTCCTCAGCCTGCCTGATTGGAGACACCTGGAAGGAACTGACCATAGTGGCAGGTGCGGTTTCCAACCAGCTCCTGGTCTGGTATCCAGCCACGGCTTTAACAGACAACAAACCTGTGGCACCTGACCGGCGGGTTAGTGGACACGTGGGTGTCATCTTCAGCATGTCATACCTCGAAAGCAAGGGCCTGCTGGCAACTGCCTCAGAAGATCGAAGTGTCCGCATCTGGAAGGTGGGCGACCTCCGGGTGCCTGGGGGTCGGGTGCAGAATATTGGTCACTGCTTTGGACATAGTGCCCGTGTGTGGCAGGTGAGGCTCTTAGAGAATTATCTTATTAGTGCAGGAGAGGACTGTGTCTGCTTGGTTTGGAGCCATGAAGGTGAGATCCTTCAAGCCTTTCGGGGCCACCAGGGCCGCGGGATCCGAGCCATAGCAGCTCATGAGAGGCAAGCCTGGGTGATCACTGGGGGTGACGACTCAGGCATTCGGCTCTGGCATCTGGTAGGTCGTGGGTATCCAGGCTTGGGCGTCTCAGCTCTGTGCTTCAAGTCCCCTAGCCGGCCAGGTGCCCTCAAGGCTGTGACTCTGGCTGGTTCTTGGAGAGTACTGGCAGTGACTGATGCAGGGGCCCTCTACCTCTACGACGTTGAGGTCAAATGCTGGGAGCAGCTGCTGGAGGACAACCGATTTACATCTTACTGTCTGCTGGAAGCAGCTCCAGGGCCTGAGGGCTTTGGACTCTGTGCCTTGGCCAATGGGGAGGGTCTTGTCAAGGTTGTCCCTATCAACACTCCCACTGCTGCTGTGGACCAGAACCTGTTCCAGGGGAAGGTCCACAGCCTGAGTTGGGCCCTCCGTGGCTATGAGGAGCTTCTGTTGCTGGCATCAGGCCCTGGTGGGGTAGTAGTTTGCTTGGAGATCTCAGCTGCACCTACTGGCAAGGCCATCTTTGTCAAGGAACGTTGCCGGTACCTGCTTCCCCCAAGCAAGCAGAGATGGCACACATGTAGTGCCTTCCTGCCCCCAGGTGACTTCCTGGTCTGTGGGGACCGCCGTGGCTCTGTGATGCTGTTCCCTGCCAGACCAAGTCTATTTAAAAATCCTGGGGGTGGAGGCAAGGCTATCACTGAAGCTGAGGCACCTGGAGCTGGTGGTAGCGGTGGTGGGTCTGAGAAGGTTGCAACAGGATTACGCCCAGTATCTTCCCTCCATTCTCTGCATGGGAGACAGGGAGTGACCTCAGTTACCTGTCATGGTGGCTATGTATACAGCACAGGGCGTGATGGCACCTACTACCAGCTCTTCGTACATGGCGGCCAGCTCCAGCCAGTCCTAAGGCAGAAGTCCTGTCGTGGCATGAACTGGATAGCTGGGCTTCGCATGGTGCCTGATGGAAGCATGGTCATCTTGGGCTTCCATGCCAATGAATTTATAGTGTGGAGCCCCCGGTCCCATGAGAAGCTGCATATCGTCAACTGCGGTGGAGGGCACCGCTCCTGGGCCTTTTCTGATACTGAGGCAGCCATGGCCTTTGCCTACCTTAAGGATGGTGATGTCATGCTCTATCGGGCTCTAGGTGGCTGCATTCGTCCAAATGTGATTCTCCGAGAGGGTCTGCATGGCCGTGAAATCACATGTGTAAGGCGCGTAGGGACTGTAACCCTGGGCCCTGAATTTGAGGTACCCAGCTTGGAGCATCCTGACTACCTGGAGCCTGGCAGTGAGGGGCCTGGTCTGATTGACATCGTGATCACATGCAGCGAGGACACTACTGTCTGTGTCCTAGCGCTTCCCACAACCACAGGCTCAGCCCATGCACTCACAGCTGTTTGTAACCATATCTCTTCGGTGCGTGCTCTGGCAGTGTGGGGCATTGGCACTCCAGGTGGCCCACAGGATTCTCGACCAGGTCTCACTGCTCAAGTAGTATCTGCAGGGGGTCGAGCTGAGATGCACTGCTTCAGCATCATGGTCACTCCTGACCCCAGCACCCCAAGCCGCCTTGCCTGCCACGTCATGCACCTTTCATCCCACCGGCTCGATGAGTACTGGGACCGGCATCGTAACCGGCACCGGATGGTCAAGGTGGACCCTGAGACCAGGTAATATGCACTCCCTGTGATGGACATGAAGTGGGATCATTGTAAGGAAACTACAGGCAGGTGTAGTCTCCTGGCTTGCAGACTGTACCCGACAGCTGTGTTTTCCCTGCAGGTACATGTCTCTTGCTATTTGTGAGTTTGACTCGGATAAGCCTGGCTTTGGACCCCTTGTGGCTGCAGCCTGTAGTGATGGAGCAGTAAGGTGAGCACTTAGGGCCAGTGGATGAAGAGACAAAGGGTCTGAGTTCTCCAGGATGGGTTCTGAGATGCCTCTCCGCCCCCAGGCTTTTTCTCTTGCAGGACTCTGGGCGAATTCTGCATCTCCTTGCTGAGACTTTCCACCATAAGCGGTGTGTTCTCAAAGTCCATTCCTTCACTCATGAGGCACCTAACCAGCGGCGGTGAGAGAGGCAGCCCTGTATGGCTTGGGTAGGGGCTCCTGTTGTCTTCCACCCCTTTCATTGATTGGGATGCCTTCTGCTTCCAGGAGGCTGATCCTGTGTAGTGCAGCTACAGACGGCAGCCTGGCCTTCTGGGATCTTACCACTGCGATGGACCGTGGCTCCACTACCCTGGAGTCCCCAGCACACCCTGGGCTTCCCTATCGTAAGTACCGTGACCTCCCTTACCACCTCTCACACAAGTTGAAAGCAGGACCCTAATAGCCACTCTCTTCCTCCAGAGCTGGGCACTCCCTGCTTGACCGTCCAGGCCCATAGCTGTGGTGTCAACAGCCTGCACACCCTGCCTACCCCTGAGGGCCACCATCTTGTGGCCAGTGGCAGTGAGGATGGGTCCCTCCATGTCTTTACCCTTGCTGTGAAGATGCCAGAGCTGAAAGAGGCTGATGGGGAGGCTGAGCTGGTGCCCCAGCTGTCTGTCCTAGAGGAATATTCTGTCCCCTGTGCACACGCTGCCCACGTGACAGGCCTCAAGATCCTAAGTCCCAGCCTCATGGTCTCAGCCTCTATAGACCAACGGCTGACCTTCTGGCGTCTGGGGCATGGTGAGCCCACCTTCATGAACAGCACTGTGTACCACGTACCAGATGTGGCTGACATGGACTGCTGGCCTGTGAGCCCTGAGTTTGGCCATCGCTGTGCTCTTGGGGGTCAGGGACTTGAGGTTTATAACTGGTATGACTGAGTTACCTCAGTTGCTGGAGAACTGAGCATGGGGCCTGCCTGTAGACAGTGGAGCAGGGATCTGCTGTCTCTGCTCATGCTCAGTGTGCTCCGAGGTGAGGCAGTACCATGGGTTCTTAGCTTGGAGTACTCCAGTAGGGTGCCACATAGGTGGGCCAAGAATATGCCTCACTCTCTCTATTGGGATGAACTGTATTTATTTTGGCTTTAAGTGCCCAGCATCTGTGAAGTTTTGTCTTTTTCCCAGTTGATGACTTTGTAAACATTCCCAGCCTTTGGGCCCTTAGATGTGGCTTAGCGGAGGGAGGCCCAGCATAGCCAAGCCTGTGTGGAAGACCTCACGTACTGCTCTCAGAAGCTGTAGGCGGGCAAACATCTGACCAAAGAGGTGTGGCCGAGGTTCCTGAAAGAAAAGGAAGCAGGCTCATCCTCTTGTTTTCCTGTCTTTACCGTGTGCACCCTACATTCCCAACAGACGCTCTTTTGCTGTATGCTTACCCCTAGAATGTGTACTCGGTTATAGTATGAGCTGAAATCCATGCTGAGCTGCACTAGGAACTTGCACACCTAGAGACAGAGGTTGAATCACTGGGCTGTTGTCTTTGTTCTTGTGTGCCAATCCAGAATAAAGAATAGTGTGTAGTGTCTGTGCCTCACCATCTCTGTGCGGACGGGGACGTGGAGCCCTGGGGTGCTGGCCAGGCTCACAGTCTGGCTCAGCAGGTCCAGGAAGGGAAGAACACTGTTGAAAAGCAGCAGCCACTCACCCTGTGGGAGACAAGGGTGCTAGGAATACCAGTCCAAGCCTTCTGCTTGTGGCCATCTCTCAGGAGGAACACTCACCTCATCATGGAGCAGTGAGAAATCCAGACTGCTCACAGGTGGGAAAGTGGGATACAGACCTTGTTCCATGCCATGTTGGTAACCCTCGAAAAGTGTGGCAAGGCGGGCACAGTTGTACATGACAAAAGTGCCACTTTTTGTACCCTTTGTGGAGATGGTGCTGTCGGCCAGGAGGAGCTAGGGAATGGGAATCCAGCTGTAGAGGGCATGGACACTATACCTTCCTCCTCAGTCTTAGTACTGTGAAGCACCCAGGCTTACTTGGTTCTGTGGAGCTGTGCTTAGCATCTCAAATTTGATGGTGGCCACAGAGAGGACATCAAAGGTCTCGGTCCAGGCTGGATCTGGGGGTGAGAGATACAGATTGGTCAGTGTCTGCAGACAAGGAACAAGTACAGGTGTGGATGACCTGCTTGTACTCCAGGGCACAACCAGGGTCTCCCAGGTATACCTTGTGCCAGGTCCCCACCATGCTTCAGTGCTGAGGCCTTACACACCTGAGCATATCTGAACCTAGAAAAGAAAGCCAGTGAGCAAGGTCCCAGTGAAGCCCTGACCCACATCTCAGCTGCCCCTGGCTTTGGGTCGGTGTGCCTGCCAGCTCACTCACTTGTAGTACTCAGGGGCAGTCATCAGAGTGCCAGATACACCAGCTACTTTCACTGGGCCACAGACCAGGTGCTTCTGTGAAAGAGAGCAAGGTCTCAGTCCAGTTGGCACTACCCTCCAGCCTCCAAGGAACCTCCATCTACTTCTCTATCTTGGTTCTCCCAATCTGTAACCACCAGTCTTAATACCTCAAGCCTAGGCCCTCAAGACACAGTCCACCATCACAGGACTTCTGCACCTGCTGCACAGGTCCCTAAGGTCATGTCAGTCTGAACCCATGGTCTAACAGGCCCTTTGGGTTTTCAAGGGCCTTCTGAAAACCTTTAAGGTGGTTTACCTTTGATAACCAACCTGCTTGTCAGGAGCCTGGTCATCCAACTTTTGCCAAAGCAGATCCAACTTTTGTTGCTGGAAGGCTTCCTCACAGCTTACCACGTGCACAACCATGCAGCCATTGACACCAGAGTCTGGATCCTCATCCTGAGTAGAGATAGGACAGTTACTACAAAGATGCAGAAAACCAATTCGGGCAGAGGTCAAGACTGGAGCCACTAACCAGGCCTGGGTAGCTGCCCTCTGGCCAATGGCGCACAGCCTCCTGCAGCTCAGACAGCACAGAGAGCAGATCCTCCGTCACTACAGAAAACAGAGAGGTGATGAAGTGCTCAGCAGTGCAGAGATCCCCCATCCCTGTTTTGGCTTCTGTCCTACCCAAACAGTTGTCTATGCTGGGGTCATAGCCAGCTGCATGTTTCTGTTCTACTAGTTCCTTCAGACACAGTCGGCCTAGGACGCCAGGTGGCAGTGTCTCCTCCTCAGAAACAGAATTAAGTTCTGCAAGCACACAGGTCCTCAGGGCTTCAGTCGAGGTGCTCTTCGAGGCAGCAGGCCAGTCTACCCGAAGTTTCTGCAGGAAAGTTGCCATGTGCGGATCCCGCACCGAGGGCACCGAGCACACACATACTCTACAAAGCAAGAGTGGTTGTCTCAGCCTGCGAACCAGGCTCCCCTGGTCTGTCCCCAAAGGTTCAGTCTTTTGTCCCTGCAGACTGGAGCAGGCGCTTACCCATGAGCGCGTAGCGTCCGCGCTAGGTGATCGGCCACGAGCACTGCACGCAGCTGGCTCAGGCGGAGTGTGTCCGGGTTGCAGCGCAGTGCGGGGCAATGCAGAACAATTTGTGGGCCTGGAGAGGCAGGCTTGGCGGGAATAGCATAGGAGGTCGGGGCACCGAGGACACGCTCGAAGACCACGGGCCGCTGTAGTTGGAGCGATAAACCCGCGGGTGTTGGCGCGCAGCGCAGTACAGGGGCCACCCCCGGACCCTGCAGGCAGGTGACCGCACGGAACACGCACTCGGGCACCTGCGGGCAGATGGGTGTGTAAGTAGACCGTAGTTGGCCTGAAACGGGCTGGAGATCCCCGCCCAGCTCGCACCCACCTGCCCGTCCCTGAAGCGCGCCTGTAGCGCACTTCGCGGCGCCAAGAAGTCTCGGACACGCAGGTGCCGGGCGTGCGTCTCCTTGAACCACACCGGGCTACCCGGCCCCACAGCGGCGTTAAGGGCCTCCAGCGTCTCCCCCACCCCAAGGCGCCCTGTCGCCATGGCGACCGGAAGAGTGAGCGGAACAGGAAGCAAATTATCTGTAGAGCTTCCGGGAGGTCCGTCTGGCTGGGGCGGGGATCCGGCGGTGGACCCTCCTGAGTGGACCAGAGCACTGGATCGTGCCGAGTGAGCTTACTTTCGACCCGCCGCTTCCAGTGTTCCCTCCCGAAGGCCCTTCCTGCATTTGTGAGCCCTAGACCCAAAATCTCGGGGTCATTTTTGCGCCTAGGTTTTTTTTTCATCCTGCATTTTTTTGGTAGTGGGTCTTTGTCATCAAAGTTTCACATCTTTGTGCTTATGTGATGTTTCATTTTTTGCCCCATTCAAACAAGATTAAAATGTCAGACAAATTGTTAATGGAATAAGGCTGTATCATTAAAGACGCTTTATTTATTTGGTTTTTCGAGACAGGGTTTCTCTGTGTAACAGCCTTGGCTGTCCAGGAACTCACTTTGTAGACCAGGCTGGACTGGAACTCAGAGATCTGCCTGCCTCTGCCTCCCAAGTGCTGGAATTAAAATCGTGCACCACCACGCCCATCTTTCATTAAAGACAGTTTACTGCCTACTTAAAAAGCAAGCAAAAAAACCCAAACGAGTTGTTTCCGATCATTTGCTTCACTTTCCTCGTTTGTGGTATGGGACGTCTTTATTCCCAATAAAAGTCCAATCTGATAAAAATTGCACCTCTTGATACCTGAGGAATTATCATAATTTCCAGAATTACCAACCTTTAATGTTTTTCCTTTGACCAGGTGTTACCGGCACTTTGATCTTTTTTTAAATAACTGGCCAATTTGAGACAATTAAATGTGATCATGAGAAGACCCAACTAATCAGAGACCTCAGGTGGAGCACACTGCGGGAAAGCTTTCTTCTGTCCAAACGCTTTCCTTTCAGTGTAACTTAAATCTCCTCCACTTCCCCTAGTAAGGAATGAATCCAACTAGTGAACTTTGCTCCGGAGAAGAGTGAACTCTATGGATAAGAAAAGTCTGGTAAGGCTCCTCTCTGGGCCAGGGCTCTGAGGCCCTGCTTGGGAGGTGCCGAAAGAGCACTGGGCGGACACGACATTCCCGATGGCTTCTTGGGTGCCCACTCAACGGGAGTGATCGTGTCATTCCAAAGCACTTTCCATGCTGTAGGTAAGCTGCTAGCCGGGCTGAGACCCACCGGCAAGTTGGTGATTTCAGCTACTTCTCTCCCTCCATGAAGACGGTTGGGGTGGTTTTTCCCCAGGAAGTGAAGAGCTATCTTTAGCGAGCTGCGGGCTGGGCGGCCCTGTGGGACTCACCGCCATTGCGGCCCTACAGAGAGGACCCAGGACCTCCCTCGTCAGAGTTCTCCGGGGATTCCAGAGAGGGCCATCAGCCTGAGCGCTTTCCGTCGTCTCTGCCTGCCACCATCAGCCTGAGGGTGCACCTGAGAGACGGAGATCAGAATGGCCCACCCAGAGTGTTTCTAAGGGTAGAGACCACCTCATCTGGGCCAGGGCGCTGCTCAGGCAGGAGAGCAGGGAACGAAATCCAAGCGCAGCTGGAATGCTCTGGAGACAACAGCTGCTTTTGGGATTCCGTTGCCCGCTGTCCAGCCGTTGGAGGAGGGCTCCTGCCCCCAGGTCACTCGCCCTGGGGCCAAACCGGAACCCGCCCATCCCTCTCCAGTGGGCAGACAAGCAGGTGGTGTAATCCAGTCTAGTGAGAATGAGGCGCTCACCTGGGCCCCAGAACAATAGGAGAAGGTGGGGGCCTCCCCCGGGACCAGGTCCCGATCCGGATTAGATCAGAAGGGCAGGATTAGCCCTGTGAGTCCCAAGCAGCAGGAGCCACTGGTACGGTGACTGGGCGGGCTTCGGAATCCGCCAAGAGGGAAGCGATCCCGTGGGACCCGAGGGGAAGTAAACCCACGCGTCGACTTCTGGGACACCCCAAGGCTCGGGGCTCTTTGTCCGGTGACGCTGCCAGCTCACGAAGTGCCAGGGGCCAAACCGGCCCACATAGCAGCGGCACGACAGCCTCCCCCAGAACGCATTGCAACCGGCCCTGCAAGAACCCCATAGCCAAGCCCCGATGGTGTCGAGCATCCCACCCGTCTAGTCCAGCGGATGGAAAACGCGACAAAGTTCCCCTGAGACCAGGACAGAACCGGTGTGCAGAGATGCCCAAGCCGCGCGCCGCCAGCGACTCTTGTGCCAGTAGGCCCTAGACTCGGCTCAGGACAGGGGGAGGGAGACGCTCGGTCCGCGCACGCAGAGCGCGCGTGGACAGAGTGATGCTCCAGGCGCTGTCTACTTCACGTCTGCTCCGGTTCGGCCCAGCCAGTCCCACCCGAACAGCTACTCCGGCACAGCTGCGGCGTGCCCTTCCGCTGGCTCTAGCTGTCCGAAGACTTGGAGCCATTTTAAGGAGAAACCATCTGGCCACACCCCCTCGCGCTCCCGGGAAGCCAATCCACGCCCGGCCACGCCTCTCCTGGAGCGCCGCGCCGCCGCCAACGGTCGCACGGGTGACGGTTGGGGAGGGCAGCGATTTCGAGACTCGCTGCGGAAACCTTAGCCATGGGCCCCGCCCACGGAGCCCGGCTCCCCAAAGCCTGGGATTAGGGGCCTGGAGGCTGGCACCACACCTTGGCCAGGTGTTCATAACAGGGCCAGGTGCGCAGCTGCCCCGCCCCGGTCCCCGGGAGCCCTGAATAATGGCTGAGAACCCGAGGAACAGGCCCCAGCTGTGGCCTAAAACAATACCCTGAGGGCACCCGTGCTAGCAGGTGTCCCCCTCCTTAGGGACAGTCGGGAGGCCTGCCTGGGGCGGGGCGGGCAACAGGTCCTGACACAAGAACCGCGCCGGGGGACGGAGTCTACTGAGACAGATGTCAGCGCCCTCTGCGCCGGGCCAGTTGCGCGGTGCCCTCCGGGACGCAGGGGGCGCTGTGGCCGCGCGGAGACAGACAACATTGCGGTCCCATCACCCCTTCGCCCCTGTGTCTAACCCGCCGTGCAGCCATGGCCGCCGCTCTTGGCCTTCGCTGCCTGTCGCGAGCGCAACCTGCGCGGCTCTGTGGGCGCGTGGATCTGCTGCGGTGAGCTCCCCCGCCCCGCCCCGCCCCGCCCCGCCCTGCCCACCGGGCCCCAGGCCTTTCGGTCCGCAGAGTAGTACGGCCTAGCCGCCAGCCCCTGACTCTACTCCGCAGGAGGACCCCGCGGCGGGGCCACCGGCTCTCTCCCGCGGATGATGAGCTGTACCAGCGGACTCGCATCTCTCTGCTGCAGAACGAGTTCCCTCAGGCCGTGTACATTGACGGCTACAATAGCAGAGGCTTCACGATCAACGGAAACCGCGTGCTTGGCCCGTGCGCGCTGCTCCCACAGACGGTGGTCCAGTGGAATGTGAGCCCTACCCTGTAGTGAAATTGAAGTCGAGATCCAAAAACTATTCCCTCCTAGCAAATTTAGCTTTATTTTGTTGCCTCTTTAGTATCGCTGTGGGTAAAGGCTGTGTAGATTTGATGTGTTGAATGGCCTCTGCTCCCATACAGGTGGGATCTCATCAGGATATCACTGAAGAAAGCTTCTCCCTTTTCTGGATGCTGGAGCCTAGAATAGGTATGGGGGCGTGGGTAGATCTGGGTCCTAAGGCTATCTCAAACCCTCAACACTTGGTCCCCTCTTCCTTAGAGATTGTTGTGGTGGGCACTGGAAACAAGACTGAGCGGCTGCACTCCGAAGTACTACAGTCCATGAGGCAACGGGGCATCGCTGTGGAGGTGCAGGATACGGTAGGTCTTCAGACATAGAAATCCCACCTAGTTCAGCCCTACTTAGCCCAGGCATGCTAATTCTGATGTTTTCATTGCAGCCCAATGCTTGTGCCACTTTCAACTTCCTGTGCCATGAAGGTCGAGTGACAGGAGCCGCCCTCATTCCCCCTCCTGGAGAGACTACACTCACTTCTTTGGGTCATTCTGCAGAATGAAACACCAGGAACAGTCAAGGAGGGCACTGGCACCTTGCCAAGTGCAGGGACTCCCATTGTCTTCCTAACCCTCTTGGTACTTTCAACACTTGCCATGCTTACCCAGGATAATAACTCATACTTCTATGTACAAGTATCAGTTGTGTTACTGGGTGTGGTTGCTGACTGGGGGGTTGGAAATTTAAGGGTTACTCATCTTCAGACAGTGTAGGATTCTCTGGGCCTTGAAAGGCTGGGAGGCAGTGTTCACTACATGCTCATATGCAGATGCAAGGGGACCCCAATAGACTTCTTAAAAAAGATTTATTATGTATACAGTGTTCTGCCTGCATGTATCCCTGCACACCAGAAGAGGGCACCAGATCTCATTATAGGTGGTCGTGAGCCACCATGTGGTTGCTGGGAATTGAACTCAGGACCTCTGGAAGAGCAGCCAGTGCTCTTAACCTCGGAGCCAGCTCTCCAGCTCCCTTTTCCTGACTTCTTTAGAGCTAAAACTAACTCCAGGTCCACACAGTGTGTTTATCTCACGGCCCAGTGCTCTGCCAGAAAGGAAAGGACTATATTTTAACATCTGTGATGGTGCAAAGTCCCATGTGCCTACTAAACTTAAAGATCAGGCCGGGCGGTGGTGGTGCACGCCTTTAATCCCAGCACTCGGGAGGCAGAGCCAGGTGGATCTCTGTGAGTTCGAGGCCAGCCTGGGCTACCAAGTGAGTTCCAGGAGAGGCGCAAAGCTACACAGAGAAACCCTGTCTCGAAAAATCAAAAAACAAACAAAACAAAAATAAACTTAAAGATCAGTTGTCACTTTTTTTTCCCAAAACTTTTTATTGAAAAATTCAAGGCATATACTGGATCTCTTCAGAAAAGCCGCTTTTCATACCTGCAGACAGAGACCACCTGTGAGTTCAGGGCAGGAAGGAGGAGGTCTGAGGCTGGCAGAAACTCCCATTCAGGCATAGGGCTACTTACGAATGAAGGCTGTGGACACCACCTTCCACCTGAGCTGAGGATGTTCTCTTCTCAAATTTCAGTTCCCCAGAGTACATCATGGCTCTGTAGAAAGGCAGGTATTAGATGCAGACAGTAGCTGGCCTTTGTACCACTCCCTCTATTCATGGCCCAGCTCCCCAAGCTCACCGGACTTGGGTTAAACTCTTGGCACCAATGTCCTGACAGGAATGCTGGATGCCAGCAATCAAGTAAGGGACGAACTTGTGGATAGACCCTTTGTCCTGCACAGCCCCGGAAACTCCTTGGGCCACTTTGATTTTGTCAGCTTCACTGTTGGAATAGGCAAAGAAATTGGCAAAGTTGCCATAGGGATGGGACTACATGCAGGGCTTGGCAGAGTGACTTGTTTGCCTGTCCTACCTGAAATATCGGTTCTGGCTGCTGAGATGCTTGTCCATGGCATCAAGAGAGCCCATACCACGGTACTTCTTTAGCCGGATCCCATCTGAGAAAAAGTACTCCCCAGGGGCCTCGGTAGTGGCAGCCAAGAGGGAGCCCATCATGACTGCAGAGAGATAAGTAAACTAAGGCAGAATCTGAGCAACACAGAAAAGGGGATACCACCTGGCCCTAAGGTGACTAGGTCTTACCTGTAGAAGCCCCAAGAGCCAAAGCTTTGGCAATATGACCCACATTTTGGATTCCTCCATCAGCAATAACAGGAACACCAAAGCGCCGAGCATACTCAGAAACCTTGTACACGGCTGTTGCTTGGGGCCGCCCACAGGCCAACACTGTTGAGAGATGGAGGAACAGATGGATGTGTGGTATTGGGATGGGATACAAGGGGCCATTCACAGGACCCAGGAGCTCTGAAAGACCTATACCAAGTCAAGAGCTGACGAAGAGATGTGTCTGGGATGGCTCTGCTCATCTGCCTTGAATAATACAAACAGCTGTGCTGGCTTCGCCTCTGCGTGTGCACGTGCATGTGTGCAGGGCTCAGGGCCCAATGCAGCCTCAGGCACATGCAGTTTATAGCAGCCGGGAAGCCCCGCCCAGCTGGTTACAGATGGAGAAAGAAGAATCGTGCAGTTAGTATCCAGAGGCACCAAGTCAGGCCTAGCCCTTCCTGCATAGTGGGCAGTTCAGGCAAGGTCGGGCAATGGTAACATAGGAGAGAGCAGGCTCAAGGACTGGTTGTCGAGCTATGCCTACTGCAGAGGATGTGGGCAGAGCAGGGCCTGCCTCGGGAAGGAGGTCCTGCTCTATGAGCACCCTAGAAAGGAGCTGTAATCTCAAGCAGCCCCCAAACCATGGTCTGTACATCTGTTTGCCCTGCCCACCCAACAGCACCACAAACCCTGGGAGCTACAGCTACAGTCAACCAAGCAGCCGGGCAGTGGGCAGCTGGGCCGGGCCAGTGCGCCGGGCCAGACTTACTATAGCAGCCCGTGACAGTAGAAGGGCATTTGGGGCTGTGGGACTTTATGTCTGGTGGGATCTTGGGAGCCGCTAAATAAAACAAACAGACCAGAGTTTAGAGAGGGCACAGAGCAGGTGCAAGGAGGCCAGGCTAGGCAAGGAGTGGCAGGTGAGGGGTGACAAGAACTTGTCTTGCTTCCAGCCATGTCACCCATCCAAGAGGGCTGTTTGGCCCTAGAGTTGCCCATGTTGGAGGACTCAAGTGTAGTTGCCCTGAGATCTGTCGGCCCCGATCAGAGCCTATTTTTACCTTCCTGGGTAATGCAGATGGAACCACATCCCATGCCGACTCGCAGAGCGTCCACACCTGCATCTATGAGGTTCTTGGCTTGAGCAGCAGTGACTACTACAGTGAAGCAGAAGGGTAATGAGGGAGGGTCCAGGTGCTAAGAAGAGTCAAACATCCTCACCCACCAACCAGTGCGGCTTCTCTTACCATTGCCTCCAATGACTTGGAGATTGGGGTATTTCTCTTTGATGTATTTGATCATATTGATTTGGAAAATGGAGTTTCCCTGGGAAGAATCCTAGGACAGGAAGAAGTTCTATACCATGATATGGCAATCACCCCTTGGGTTCCACCCCAACTTATGTCGTAGCTTACCAAAACCACTACATCCACACCAGCAAGGGCCAGTAAATCCAGCCGATACTTGTCATCCTCATGAGTGCCAATGGCCGCCCCACATAGCAGCTGCTTTTTAGCATCTTTGGAAGCCAGTGGGTAATCTCGGTTCTTCTTCAGGTCTGTCCTGGCAATGATGGCTACTAGCTCGTCATCTTCATTCACAATGGGCAACTTTCCTGAACACAAGACAGGACATGAATGAGGACCCTGAACATTTCTGTGCCCCTTCCCACCTTCAGGACTCACCCTTTTTACTGCGCTGCAGAATTTCATTTGCCTCCTTCAGAGTGATGCCTGCAGGGGCCACCACCAGATCTTCCCTCTTTGTCATGATCTAGATGAACCATGAGGACAGACGAGTCAGACCAGGACCCTCTCTTTCCCACAGGCCACACTATCAAAGGACCACCATGATCACATCCAGGACCCCAACCGTCCCTCTGACAGGCACCCAGTAGTCGTTATACCACTGAAACTAGTGATACTTGAGTAAGAACACAGTACAGGGAGCAGCCTCTCATCGAGAAGGAAAATCCACTCAGGAGCAAAGAGAACCAGAAAGGTCCTTAAGAACTAGCCTCCACCTTAAGCATGGAAAAAATAAAGCGGGAATGCTAGCAGACATTTAGTCACCAGAGTCCCTGCAGGGAGAAGGGATGCAGAAACCCCAGGAAGTAAGAAACACGGCTGGGGGTTTTTGTGGCCAGAAAATGAGGACATCAGTAATTCACACAGGTAAAAGAAAGTGCCTTTCTTCAGCCTGGGTTGTTACACCTTGGTTGCCCCTGCTATGGAGACCTACCTCTTCCAAGAAACGGTCATGCTCTTCCTCCTTGAGAAAATCAATGTCCCTTGAGGAGATGATGCCAACCAATCGACTCCCCATTCGGCCTGTATCTGTGATGGGGATACCACAGAAGCCATGCCTGGCTTTGGCCTCAAAAACATCCCGCACACGATCCTTGGGGCTAAGTACCACAGGATCAGTGATGAATCCCTGTTCGTATTTCTGGAAGAGATGATGAGAAGGTCATTGCATCTTTGACATCACTTTCATCAGCCTCCTGGTCTAAAGCGTACGGGCTGGAAGCACGGTGCACTATCTTATGAAATGGGGTCTTGGGTCTTTCTCCTCAGTAACTCAACCCCACAGTGGGAAGAAAGGACCCTTAGCAGAACAAACCCTCACTCCCACCCCACCCCACCTCTGTGATTCCCAGGAGACCCTGGCCATGACCCTTGCCCTTCTGACCTTCACTTTCCGAACTTCATTGGCCTGGAATTCAGGTGTACAGTTGTGGTGGATGAAACCAATGCCTCCTGTAAGCTACAAGATGAACACATGCCAGTAAGTGATGACTTAGAAGCGCAATATCTGGCAGAGATGGCACCCTGCCTTGTCCTCCCATAACCCTCTGGGCTCACCGCCATTGCGATGGCCATTCCAGCCTCAGTGACAGTGTCCATAGGTGAGGAAACCAATGGGGTCTTCAGTGTGATCTTCTTAGTTAGAGCAGAGGTCAAATCCTGAGGAGATAAAGGACCACTAAAGGAAAAAACAGCTTATTCCTCAGGGTCCATAGAATGGCCCTGGGTGACCTGCATGCTCACCAGAAAGACCATTCCATTGACTCTACCCAACTCCCTAAACCCCATTCTGGTGTAGCTCACATTAACAAACAGCAGCACCAGCTGGGTGTAAGGATGCACACCTTTAAACCCAGCACTCAGGAGGCAGAGGTAGGTAGATCTGAGTTTGAGGCCAACCTGATCTACAAAGAGTTCTAGGACAGTCAGGCTACACAGAGAAAGCTGTTTCGAAAAACCAAAACCAACCAACCAACCAGCAGCCCTTTCCTCCCTCCTAGACTAGACGTTCACAACTCAATTCCTAGAATGGGCATAATGGCACGTGCCTACTGTAATCTCAGCACTCACTCAGAAGCCAGAAGCAAGAGGACCACTAGTTCAGGGTCAGCCTGGTCAACAACTAGTTCCAGACCAGTTACAAAGTTATACAGGGACACAATCTCAAAAAGAAAACAGAAAAACCTAGTCCCTTATTATACTCACCACTTGGTCCGCAGTGAAGTCGATATACCCAGGAAGAATGAGAAAATCGCTGTAGGAGGGAATTAGGCAGGATTCTCAGGCTTATAAAAAGAGACTCCAACTCCATATATCATCCCATAAAGCTTTGAACAGGGAGCTATGCTCAGCCCGTGTGCCACAGGCAAGATGGCACTGGGTGGATTAGAGACAGGGGAGTCTTCTGCCAAGGAACTAGCTGTCATTAGTGCTCCTGCACACTGACAATTCCATGCGTCCAGAGAACAGTCTCAAGATTCAAGTACTACGTACTGTTGAAACGACCCTTTCTATCCCAGCCCTGGCTCCACATCTGTCAAAGTTATTCTCCGTAGATAAGTAATCCCCGGAACCTGTTCCCCATGTCCGCTCCCAGGAAAGCTTCAATGAAGCCCTCATCCGGGCCCCTCGCCTCCCCCAGATGGTTGCCCTAGACCCGCACTTGTAGGTGAGGCCATCCCCGCAGTTGAAGAGCTGCTGTGCGGTGAGTCCGTCGTCTGGCACGTAAGACGTGCCTCCGCTAATCAGGTAGTCCGCCATGACCAACGAGGAGCACGGACGCGCGCCTCCGAGGACCGCGCCGCAGAGGCCTCCGCCGTCTGGACCGCGCCAATATAAACCAGACGATTTCGTCACTACGCCGCGCGCGTCGCTGACGCCAGGGCGTAGGGCGTGAGTATTTGCGCAACGCCCCATAGGGAGGCGTAGTTAGCTGGGAGGGATGAACGCATGCTCATTGCATTCATTGGCCCTCCTGCCGGAAGGGCTGTTTCCTGTCCCACCCCTCCCAGCGCCCCGCCCCTTCACAACGCCCCGCCCCCGAAGGCTCTTGGCCCATTCAATTAAGTTTTGTTTCCACTTTCGCGAAAAGCTCCTCCCCCAAATAAAGACACATTATCCACTGAAGTGTTGAAAAGACGTGCTTGTCATTCTTAATAAACAACTAGAATAAGAATACATAAGAGAAAGAGTGGTATCTTTATATGATACACAAGTGTATGTTACAAGAATTCCATCAGGCACAGGAGCCTCAGGTTTAAGGCCTCAATGTTAGGCCAGAAAAAAAAAAAAAAAGGGCAGGGTAAAGTTTTTAACATCTATGTCACTTGTCATAAAGGAGGGTGCAATAGAAATTGTCTTTAATAAAATCATAATTGAAGTTCCCCTCATTTTTCGTTCATTAAGATCTAAGTTTATGTCTGAGCATGAAGAAAAAATTGTAGCTCCATGTAGTCAGTCAAGCCTGCCAGGCCAAAGTGAAGGTCACGTGGAGATTCCCAGGAGGGTTGATCCATCAGCAGCTCCATCTTCCTTGAGGAAGGGAAGGGCCCATATTTGTCCCATAACAGTCCAAGCCCTTTTCCCATGCCCCAGACAAAAGAAAAAAAGAGAAAGAAAAAGCCAGCCACTTCCTAGGACACCTGACTCTCAGAAAACCCAGAGCCCCATGAACCAAGGGTTCTGCCCAGGTCCATGAAGATGGAAAGGGGCAACGTTGTCTTTTACATTTTTAACAGAAGTAGCCTGAAAAGCATTGTAACTACAATTAGAAAAAAGAAAAAAAAAAAAGGAAGAAAAAAAGGAAGAAAAAAGAAAAAAAAAATGGAGGCCTCTTCTTTAGTGTAAAAGTCTTTGTCTGGTTTTTCCTGGATTTTTTTTTTTTTCCTACTGTGGCTGAGGCACCTCAGTGCATGGTGGTTGCGCTGGCCACGGCAATGGCTTCTTGAATTTCTCGTATAACCAGGATCCGGGTCAGCATCTGTCCCATCTGTTCTCTGCTGATAGGCTGGACTGAGTACCAAATTGGGCTGTTGGGAGCCACCACCGGCTCAGGTGTCAGGTAAAAGGTGTCATTTCGGCCTTTCACACTCTGGGGGCTGAAGAATATTCCAGTAAAAGATGGATAATAGCATAATTTTAACACTTCCAGCTTGAGCCTCCAAAATATGCATTATATGAAGAGCTCTTGAGGCAGCAGATCTGAAGGTAACACAGCTATGGAGTTCCACGGACTCTACACACCATGCCAGGAACTCACCTGGGGCCAGTGTAGATGCCAGTGACAGTTGCCTCTCTCATCCTCTATATAAACACTGTGATCAAATCACTTACTGTCCTTGCCTAGTGTACCTCAGAATGTGCCCCACAAGAAACTAACATTTAAATCTACATAACAATTACAGCAGACTTCACCATCTACAAGATCTAGCTCCAGCTGTTTAATCATACTGTTCTCTACTCCACCAATACATGTGTTACTGGGCTCACTTCCTCTGTAGTCTATACATAGCGCTGAACCTCCTCAGTACTTAGCATACTCCATCATCTCACAAGCATTCATCCAGCAATCCCAAATGTAATGAAGGGCTGTGTGTGCCAGGTCTATATTAGGTACAGATGTTAAAGAAGTGAGCAGGAACAATTATTAGATAGTTCCTAACAAAGTTACACAAATACGTAAGAACTGGTAGCAGTTGAATGCTACAGAGGAACTAGTCGGAGGCAAAGACAGGCGATCTGGAAAGGCTTCCTTGGAGGAGCTGTGTCCAGTCGAGAAGAGAAAGCTTAATGCCCTTGGATGCACAGTATGGTTATGGGCCAAAAGCAGCAGGCATGAACAAGCAATGGGAGTGCACCTAGGTTTTGTTCATCATATAAGGACTATTTGTAGAGTAGTGAGAAACAAGTAAGGGTTTTAATCTAATAGAAATAGAAAAATCGGGGCTGGAGAGATGGCTCAGAGGTGTTCTTCCAAAGGTCCTGAGTTCAATTCCCAGCAACCCACGTGGTGGCTCACAACCATCTGTAATGAGATCTGGTGCCCTCTTCTGGCTTGCAGGGATATGTGCAGACAGAACACTGTAGACATAATAAATAAATAAATCTTAAAAAAAAAAAAAAGAAAGAAAAAAAGAAAGATCCCTAACCACAAAAGCTCCTTTTGACATTAATATGAAGAGAATATACCAAACTGCTGGGACAAAGAAAAAAAAAGTTGAAAGGAACACCCCCCACCTATGTTGATGACAGCAGTAACAAATCTGAGGCAGAATGGTACAGGACCATCTTCATTATGTGATTAAAACAATAGGCTCTGTATTTTTATACCTCCTCTATGAAGAGTCAACGTCAGAGCCTGTCCTTGTGGTGCACACATCTAATCCCAGCCATCTTAGGTCAAAGGCAAAGAGATCTTTTGTAAGTGGGAGACCAGCCTGGCTTACTGAATTCCAGGCTACATAGAGAGACCCTGTCTCCAAATGAGTAGCCGTCAAGAGTTCAGTGATCCCCTTTATATCATAGTACTGTGTATATCACACATTTTGGCAGAGCAAACAAAAAATCCAAACAAACAAAAAGTTATTTCTTTAGTAGTACGGGGGTTCAATTCAGGGCACACTGGACAAGCACTCTAATCCTGGGCAACCCCCGTCCCACTTTCCTTTCAGTATCTGTGTGCATGCTTACTTAGTATGTGCATCTTGTCATAGGGAGGCATTTTGCAGTTTTAATCTGAAAGCAAATCATTTCCAAAAGCCAAATATAAAAGTCAGATTTAGTGGTGCACACCTGTAATTCCAGTGCTTGGAAGGTAGGTGAGTGAGTGAATCCGGAATTCAAGCCCATCCTATCATCAACACACAAACACACACATTCACTTGCATGTTAGTATAGAAGGCCTCCTCACCATTTGAAGAGGTAGAAATCGTATAGCTTGATGGGACACCTCAATGGATTCTCTGGATTCTCTGTCTGTTCTGCATACATGTCATCTGTAACTATTAAATAAACATGAGTTCAATATCCAGGACTCAACAGGAAGAAAGAGAAAACCGATTCCTTCCAAGTTGTGCTTTGACCTCTCGGAAGGTGGCACGTGTGCAAAGACATGCATGTGTGTGGGTGTAAACACACACAAATAACTAAAAACAAACGCATACAGGACAGACCTGGCACTAGTGTATGTAAACCTAGATCAGTAACTTTAAGCATTCAACCACCTCAACAAGGAAATCCTGGGTAAAAAGGAAAGGGAGGAGGCATGGATACTGACTAGGAGGAAACAAGCTATGTTCTCTAGAACATCCCTGATTCTATGAGAAATGTTTGGAGCTTCTGGTCAAGGAGAAGGAAGCAGACAACCTATCCAGACAACTTCAACTTTAGATACATCCCCAGAAGGACAAAGGCAGGCAAGATAAGCAGCACTGGTTGCTGTCATTCCTGTTTCCTTTCACTACCTTTCTGGCCAGTCTGATGGATCCCAAGGGCCTTCAGATAACGGATACTCGTGCTTTTATCCTTAGGATTTGAGGGGTTCTTCTTTGTCTGTCGAAGGACCTTGGAGAAAGCCAGCTTCATGTGCTGATCTACTGTCTTCAACAGGAAGTACCTGGACCACAAGTGCAAGCAAGGCAAAAAGAGGGATGCCGGGAGGATACAATGACTTACCTTTAGCCCATCAGTGACTCAGATAAACCACTCCCTACTCCCAGGATCTGGGCAGGGCCATGTCTAAGCACATTGTCCAGAGAAAGAGCCATGTTAAAATGGACTGAAAGGGTCTGGCAAGGCTTTTGCACCTTACCATTCACTATACAAAAAAGAAGCCAAATGGACCCCAACTAGCTCACAATTTCTGAAATGTGTCAGAGGAATACAGAACTTCCTCCTGGTGTTTCCACTCTCTGCACTAGTTAGATGGCAGTAGTAGCTAAGCATGTAGTTTCCAGAACACTTACTTGGTGTTAAAGAACATGAGGGTGGTCAGCAGTGTGGAAGGGGAATGTGCCCCAAGCTGCTTGCATTCCCACAGCATCTCTTCAGTCACGTGGCTGGGCAGAACATAGCCTAGGTAGAACAGAGCACCACTGCAACAACTGGATGACAGAGGTCCACAAACACTAGGACCAGAAGAGAGAAGGACTACACAGAAACACAGTCTTGTTTTCCCAGACAGCGTTTCTCTGTGTAGCTTTCGGAGCCTGTCCTGGAACTCAACTTTGTAGACCAGGCTGGCCTCTGTACTGGGATTAAAGGTGAGCACCACCACCGCCTGGATAGAAACAAGTCTTAACGGGAAATATCCCTAGGATGTGGTTAAATAATCCAGAGCTAGTTAAAGCAAAGACCCTTGGGTCACAACCAAATTTGTGGGGTAGGAACTGATAATAAAGTTTCAAGGTGGTACCACGGTTGCTGCTGTTCTGAAGAACCACAGGCTTCTGTGGAGAAAAACAGGTTTCTATGACTGTTGATACTTAATCCCTCTACACCCATCAAAGATTATTAGGGCAAAAGGAATGTGCTTAAGGAAAGTAAACTATATAAAGCTATAACCCAAACTCTGCTTATATACTTTAAGAAGCTTAGGTCATGTTTTCTTTTCTTGAGATTTATTTTATGTATATGAGTGTTTTGCTTGTATGTATGTATGTGCACTGTGTGAACTGCCTGGTGCCTGTGAAGATCAGAAAAAGATAATCTGATTGCCCGGATATGGAGTTACAGATGGTTGTGAACCACTATGTGGGTGCTGGGAACTGAACCCAAGTCCTCTGCAAGAGCCTGAATCATCTCTCTAGCCCTTAGATCATATTTTCAGGGTGTTTAGGCATAGAAACTTGGAAAATATATATCCACCATTCCTGGAAAGCAAGGCAATTTCATGAACAAAAGGGAAGGCTACATGTTTCCTCCAAAATACCAGGTATTACTCTCATACCCGAGTAAACATATAGCTACAGGGTTCAAAAGGCCAACAGTTTGAACCTGGATAAACAGTAACATGCCATCTGATTTGACCACTATGGCACCTTCATGTGTTCAAGTCTTTTAAAGATGTGCAAGTATTTGTGTAGTGGGGACATGGCTAGCAGATGAGCTGACACAGCCTACTTCTCCAAGACTTTTAAGATGCCATAGTCAGAAAGTGAAGGTGGCAATTCCTAAGAGGAAGAAAAACCATTCTGCTTGATACAGTCCTCTTTTCTTTTTCTCCCCACCCCCAAAAACAAGGTTTCTCTACTTAATAGCTCTAGCTGTCCTGAAACTCACTTTACAAAGCAGGCTGGCCTTGAACTCACGGAGATCTGCCTGCCTCTGCCTCCCAATACTGGGATTAAAGGTATGCACCGCGCTGCCTGGCCCAACAGTCCTCATTTCTATTACTTAAAGCATTTCCATTTCTTGAAGACATTTCTGGCTTTTTTCTTGTTTTTTTGATTCATTGATCAAGTCTCTCCATGATGCTTAGGCTACCCTGCAATTCAGTATGTACCCCAGGCAGGCCTGGAACTTACAATCTTACCATCTCTGACTCAGGAGTGCAGGAATTGCAGTGTTCAACTATGTCTGCCTCTGGCTTCGCTCTGGTCTATTTACTCTATACATTACAGCAAAGCAGCAATGCCAAGCACTCTCCTCTTTCCATGTATGAAGCCCTACAATACAGGATGACCGGCATAGCAGAGCCCTCTCCTCAAGTAAACCATGGCATATTCTGTTCTTGGTGGATGACTTTGCCACCTGCCTCAACAGTTTACATTTTTTTTCTTTCCTAACTTTATTCTCATCTATGCAATTAAAAGGGATTTTAATAGGCTGGGTGGAGATGGTGCATCCCTTTAATCCCAGAAGCACTCAAATGGCAGAGGCAGGAGGATCTCTATGATCCATGACAGCCTGGTCTACAGAGTGAGTTCCAGGACAGTCAGAGCTACACAGAAAAGCCTTGTGTTGTAAACTAAAAGAGGACTTTAATACCTAAGAACCAGGACTTCTCAGCATTTCTTCTGAGTTCCAGGATAGCCTGGTCTACATAGTGAGCTCCAGGGCATCCAGGGGTACATAGACAAAGAACAACAAGCAAAAAAACAAAGTTCTAAACAAAAAAACAGTTAAATATTACAGAATAAATGAGACCAGAATGAGCTACATACGACCTTGTCTTTTATTTATTTATTTTTATTTTTATTTTATTTTATGTGCATTGATGTTTTGCCTGCATGCATGTCTGTATAAAGATGTCAGATCCCCTGGAATTTGAGTAACAGACAGCTACTCAACTTATAACAGTAAGCTGCCATGTGGGTGCTGGGAATTGGACCCAGGTCCTCTGGAAGAACAGCCAGTGATCTTAACTGCTGAGCCATCTCTCCAGCCCCTAAGACCTTGTCTTAAAGAGACAGTAAAGATGGTTCAGCAGTTAAGAGAACTGGCTGCTTGGCCAGAGGACCCGTGTTCTATTTCCAGAAGTCACATGGTGGCTCACAATCAGCTATAACTCCAGTTCTTCTTGCCTCCGTGGTCATCACACATATACACACAGTACACAAGACATAATACAAAAATAGTATTTAATTAAAAAAATCCAACAGGGTGGTGGCTATAGTTGGTCGAGTGACTGTCTAGTATGCACAAAGGGTACAACTGCCAGCACCATCTACACTAGGGATGACAACACATACCTGTAACCCCAGAGCTTGGTGATGGAGGCAGGAGGATCAGAAACTCAGTCACCCTGCACTATATAGTTTGAGGCCAGTCTGGGATTTGTTAGACTCTGCCTCAAACAAACAAACAACACAAATACACACAGGAGCTTTAAATGCACATTGCTAATTGAAATATGAATCACAAGAAGGATAAGTAAGTCAACCCAATAGAGCCATGATGACATATTGGAGGCAAAAATAGGCAGATATGTGTGTTCCATGGCAATATATGCCCTTAATCCTAGCACTTTGGAGGCAAAGGTGGGTAAATCTCTCAAGTTCCAAGCTAGCCAGGACTCACTAAACAGTGAGACACTGCCAATCAATCAATCAATCAATCAATCAATCAATCAATCAAAGCAGCAGTAGCAGCAGTGGAAGCAGCTATGACATTCTAGGAAAGGCAAAATTATGGAGATATTAGAAAACTATCATTGGTTGCCAAAGGCTTTGGGGAAAGTGATAAATAAATGGGAAACAAATTTTTAGAATAAATATTTTGTAGTGATGGAGAGAGCACAGTGGTTAAAATGCAATCTGTACTTTTGGAAGACTTAAGTTTGTTTCCTAGCAACCAACACCTTAACAATCCAGTTCTAGGGAGGACTGATGCCCTCCTTCTGGTCTCTGCAGAAACCTGCACAGATGTGGTATATACACACAAACATTCTGTACTGATACCATAATGATGAATACATGTATCCATACCTTTACCAAAACCCATTAAAGGTCTAAGAATGAGCCCTACTGTAAAACCATGAGCGTTAGACAATGTGAACTTCCATTTTGGACACAGGGTTTCAAACATATACTGCAAACTGAACTTAAAACTCCAGATCATCCTTGACTCTACCTCCCAAGTGCTGAGATTACATGCATGTACCAGCACACCCAGCTCTTTATAGGAATTGTCTGTAATTCCTCCTCAGTTTTGCTGGACCTCTAAAACTACCCAGGGAAAAATATACGTAAAACAAAAATTAACTAAGATATGCTACTGAAAACTTGCATTATCATTTATTTATTTGTTTGTTTGTTTTCACAACAGGGTTTCTCTATGAAACTGGAAACAGTCCTGGCTGTCCTGGAACTCACTCTGTAGACCAGGCTGGCCTTAAACTCAGAGATCCACCTGCCTCTGCCTCCTGGGATTAGAGACGTGCGCCACCACTGCCCGGCGAAAACTTGTATTCTTTTGACATAAATATTATCCAGGATGCTGGCTTTGGATAAATCCATAGTTATATTCTACAGACACAATGGTTCATAATTTTTCTTTTGAATCAGGGACTTGACATATAGCTTCTGAATGTTGAGAAAGAAATCAGTAGGGCAGTTAAAATTTTTTTTGTTTTGTTTTTGGAACTCACTCTGTAGACTAGGCTGGCATGGAATTCACAGAGATCTGCCTACCTCTGCCTCTGGAGAACTAGGATTAAAGATGTGTGCCCACCACCACCTGGCTTTTTTTTTTTTTTTTTTAAATTAAAACCTATCAGAGTCTCGAAGGCAGGGAAGGATTGAATAGGTCAACAGGATCTGATGTTACAGACAGGGAAGACAGTTTGTTGTTGGAACTCACAGAAATCAGCCTGCCTCTGCCTCCCAGTTGCTAGGATTAAAGAAATGGACTACCATGCCTATCTGAAAAACAAAAACTTAGGGGGTGGAAGAGATGGTTTGATGGTTTAGAGCAGAAGACCTGGAATCAATGTCCAGCACCCACACGGCTGACAACCATTTGTATGTAATTTCAGTTGCTAGGCCAGCAGAAGGCACTGGATTCCCTGGAACTTGAGTTACAGATGGTTGTAAGCTACCATGTGGGTGCCAGGACTTAGAACCTCGGTCCTTTGCAAGAAACAAGTACTCTTAACCACTAAGACATCTCTCTAGCCCCTGAAAAATACATTTTAATAATCAGTAATGATAATTCCAAGTTTGTTTTATTCACTTAGTTTTTTTTCTCATATAATGGTGTCACAATTCTGCCTACACTGGCTTTAAACTTTTTGCTTTTTGATACAAGCAGTCTTCCTGTTTAGCCTTCCTATTAATTGGGACAAGTACATTCTATTACTCCTGGCTATAGTTCTTTTTTTGTTTCTCAAGATAGGGTCTCTCTGTGCAACTGCTGTGGCTGTCCTAGAACTCCCTTTGTAGACCAGGCTGGCCTCGAACTCATGGAGATCTGCCTGCCTGCCTCTGCCTCCCAAGAGCTGGGATTAAAGGCTTGCTCTACCACCATCCAGTTATAATTCTTTCCTTAAGATTTATTTGTTATGTATAGAGTGTTCTGCCTGCATGCCAGAAGAGGGCACCAGATCTCATTACAGGTGGTTGTGAGCCACCATGTGTTGCTGGGAACTGAACTCAGGACCTTCAGAAGAGCAGCCAGAGCTCTTAACCACTGAGCCATCTCTCCAGCCACCCCGCCCCCCATTATGATTCTTATTTTGATTAATAAATTTGGACAAGAAGAAAGGTTGTTAGTAATCACACCAGTTCTGGACGCCCCCAGTTTTACACACTGGGATCAGCAGAACTCTCTGTTGAACAGTGTTCCTTTCTTATTAGGGAAACCATCAGAGACTCAAACTGTTGCTTGTGAATCATAGTCCCTTTCCCCCACATTATAATTGCAGCCAGCCAAAGACGCTACCTATGTTTTTGTTTTGATTGGGTTTTCTTGTAGTTGCTTTTGTTTTTGAGATGCTACCTATGTTTTTGTTTTGATTGGGTTTTCTTATAGTTGCTTTTGTTTTTGAGATAAGATCTATGTAGCCTTGGCTGGCCTGGAACGCAGACAGATCCACCTGTCTCTGCTTCCTGAGTGCTGGTGTTCACCACACCAACTTAGCTACCCATCTTCTTAAAGTCCGAGTGGAGGGTGGGAGACAGGGTTCAGTGGTTAAGAGCATGGACTGCTCTTCTGGAGGACCCAGGTTCAATTTCCAGAACCCACATGACAGCTCACAATTCTCTGCTCACAACATTCTCACACAACAGAAACACATGCAGGCAAAACACCAACATACATTAAAAAGAAAGAAAAAGAGAAAGAGAGAGAGAGAGAGAGAGAGAGAGAGAGAGAGGAGGAGGAGGAGGAGGAGGAGGAGAAAAGGCAGAAATTCAAGTAGAAAAGAAGGAAATTCAAAGACAAGGGAAATTCTTACCAAGCGGAGTGACCCGGGGCTGGACATCCTTCAGAACTTCATGCAACCACTCCGTGAAACGAACATAGTAAAGATCAGAAAATATGTCATCTACTCTTCCATTTTCAAAAAGATACTAAAAGGAAAGTAATTGACAAATGTTACCAGTAGTCTCTTGAGTAAAATCTTTGGAAAAACATTTTTTCACTACTACCAACCACTTCCTTAACCTACTCATTCTCTCCAATAAAAAAAAAGGTATTAGATCAGAATTATCCAGCTGGTGTTATTTCCACAGCATACCTCGAATCACATGAATACATCTTTATGTTTCTGAGAGCTGAATTAATGAGGGATCTTTTGTGAATACTATCCATATAAACAAGGCACTGTAGCAAAAAATCTTGGAGGTGGGAACTGGAGACATGGTTCAGCAGTTAAAAGCACTTACTGCTCTTACAGAGGACCCAGGTTCAGTTCCCAGCATCTACACAGCCCCTACTGCTTACATACAGTGCCCATACATACACAGAGGTACTCACACATACACACGAAATAAAATGACTCTTAAAAATCACGAATAGAATCGGGAACTGGAGATGGCTCAGCTGTTAAGAGGACTGAATGTTCTTCAGGGAACCTGGATTGAATTCCCAGCATCCTCATGGCAACTAATAACTGTCTGTAACTCCAAGATCTAACACCCACACACAAACATACGTGTAGGCAAAACACCAATGCACATAAAATAAATCCAAAAAGAAAAAAAATCACGAATAGAAGCTGGACATGGTAGTGCATTCCTTTAATTGCAGCACTCAGGAGGCAGAGGCAGGTGGATCTCTGTCAGTTTAAGCCTAGCCTGGTCTACAAAGTGAGTTCCAGGACAGCCAGGGCTGTTACAGAGAAACCACATCCCCAAAAATAAATAAATAGATAGATAGATAAATAATTTTAAAGAAAGGACAGAGGTGGGTAGTGGGTAGGCGTGATACCTTCTTATTAAGAGTATTGTGGTAACAAATGCAAATCTTTTTCTGTTTTTTAAAAATTTGGCATAGTTTTTTGAGATAGAGACTGATTCTGTCACCTTGGCTGGCCTACAATTTACAAAGTAGAACATACTGGCCTTGAACTCAGAGATCTATCAGCCTCTGTTCCCCACAACCCTGCTGGGAATTAAAAGCAGATGCTAACATGCCCATCTTAATTCTGTTTAGATTTATGTGTATAAGTGCTTAATCTATACATATTTATGTGTACCACATATATGCCTGGTGCCATCAGGGGTCAGAAGGAAGCATTGGATCTTCTAGAACTGAAGGTAGGGATGGCTGTGAATCACCACGTAGGTGTTGGGAACTGAACACAGTAAGTACTCTTAGCTGCTGAACCATCTCTCCAACACATGTAAGTCTTTTAATTTCCGTTTCTATAAATGGATATTACTACACTAGACTACCTGCTATGACTAGAAGCAGCATATGAGGTAACTCAGGTAGTTATGGGTTAGGACCAGAAGGAAAGGAATAAACTAGAAGGTAACTGTTCTCAGAGCCAGTCAATACAGTGAGCTCCAACAGAAAAACAAGCCTTCTACCATCATACTGTGGAATCCTACTCTGGAATCTTGAGTGGGAAGAAATCTACCTCTGCTCCCCCAAATTGCCAATCTGCAAGTCTCTGCTATTCTGAAAAGCCAGAGGTTTGTATACCATTTTAGCCATACTCCTTCAAACAATTGTTTTGTATTAATGTAAGGTACAATAAAAGCTATACCAGATTGAGTAACTTTATAAAAACTATGCACTTACTTTAAGAAAATATAATAAATAAATGATTTTCACTTAAGAAAAAAAAGTTAATCACTAAACACTTTCCACCATCAATTCTGGGGATGAAATTCAGGTCACTAGGCCTGCACAGCAAGTACTTCCAAGGGCTGAGCCCCTTCACTAGCCCTCATGGTTTCCTAGGTGGTAGAATTATACATACTTATTTGCATATATTCTTTTCTAAAGTGAACACACAAGCATTAAAAAAAAAAAAAAAAAAAAAAAAGGAAAAAAAAGAGGCAGGATCTATGTAGCCTTGGCCAGCAGGAACTCACAAAGACCTCGACTGCTGGGGTTACAGGTGTGCTGCATAGTCCTTTTATCCCTTCTTGTCATTTTCCTAAATTAGAGTAATGTGAAAGCATCCAATAGGAACACAGTTCAAACAAGTTCCTGTCAAGATCGCTTCCTACCTTTTGTATACACAAGAAAATGTAGTAGAGCACGTCTGGGTCATAGGGTTCACCTTCTCCATTTCGAGCTTCCCGTGTCATTAAACAGAGGCCATAATTCAATTCGGCCACAGCAGAGGAGATCAGATCTTCTTGGAATCGTAGCAACTGGCGCCCTGTGACATAAGTCCTAAGGGTGAATGGAGTCCTGGCAATAGTGATGTCTTAATTGGTTGTTCACACTGCTAAAAGGAGGGCTCAGAGACAATATTGCACAACTGGGCCTGAGCTAGGAGTGGCCATTTGCATCTGTAATCAGAACTGTTCTATTAATTCAGTAACATATGCTCTTACACTATTACACCAACAGGTTTCCTTTCGCTAAGGGCCAAGAAATGAAAACAGAAAACCCAGAAACTACACTCTAATATGAGCAAGTAAATCAAGACAAGCTCTAAACACAACTCACTGGCACTTGCCAGTTCTTCCCAAAATTCCTTCTTCCTTGGTCTTTTGTTGACTCTAGAAACCCACATATCTAAAAATCTGGTCTTGGGCAAATCCCACAAATCCTGCTCATTTCACAGGGTGAAGACTACATCCTGTTCATCATAACACAAAAAATACTTCCAAGCATATTCTCTAGTCCTCAGAGCCAGAGATGCTACATGCCTGCCATTCTGTTTTTCTTCTACTTAAACTTTAGACACATCCCAGCCTCCCCTGCCTCCCAAATACTCACTCCCAATGGGGGCCAGTCTGTTTTGAGCATCTTTCTCTAATTCAGCATTCTTGGTCTGAGCCCAGTTTTTCCATACTTCAAGCCCTTCTTCTGGCTTCAAAGAATTTGGAAGCAAAAGTTCTGGTGAAGGCTGTGGTTGTGACTGTGGCTCAACTTCAGCAACCTGTACAGTTTGTGCCTAGGAGACAGAAACCATCAGAACATGTTAACACTGTTTTTCATTAGGTCCTTTAATACAAATGTCAGAAAAATGAATTTTTGTTCTTTCTTTTTTTTGGATTTTTCGAGACAGGGTTTCTCCTTGTAGCTTTAGTGCCTGTCCTGGATCTCACTCTGTAGACCAGGCTGGCCTCAAATTCATCTCTCGAGTGCTGGGAATAAAGGCTTGCGCCACTGACGTCTGGCCAGAAAATGAATCTTTTTTTTTTTTTAAAGATTTATTTATTTTTTATGTATACAGTGTTCTGCTTGCATGTATCCCTTCAGGCTAGAAGAGGGAGCCAGACCTCATTACAGATGGTTTGAGCCACCATGTGGTTGCTGGGAATTGAACTCAGGACCTCTGGAAGAACAGCCAGTGCTCTTAACCTCTGAGCCATCTCTCCAGCCCCCAGCCAGTGCTCTTAACCTCTGAGCCATCTCTCCAGCCCCATGAAAATGAATCTTAACTGCTCGTTCAATTGGGAAAAATAAAAGCTAACTCCTTTTGCTGTCCTATTTTCACACTTTGGAGAGTTTAATCTTACTGCACAAACAGCAATGGCAGCAATATAACTGGGCCAATACAATGTTTCTCAGCTCTGACTACACCAGTTCTCATTTAATATTTTTGTTACATTTTTAAATTGTGTGCATGTGTATGTCTATGTGTGCCCTCAGTGTGCCTGTGAAGGGCAGAAAACAACTGTGGGAGTCAGTTCTCTTTCTCCCATGTGGTTCTAAAAGACTGAATTCAGGATGACAGGCTTGGAGAAAGCACTGTTACCCACTAAGCCATTCTGCTAGCTCTTGATTCTCATTGAAAAACACTAATAAACCAAGCATGGCAATACATGATGTACTACAGAGGCAGGGTTGCAGGGTCACCTCAAGTTTGAAACCAGCCTAGGCTTTATGGCAAATTCAAAGCCAGCTAAGGCTATAAGGAGGACTTGGTCTCCAAAAACCAAACCAAACCAAAAAAAGAAAACTGGGTAGTGATGGGTACACCTTTAATTTCAACACTTGAGGCAAAAGCAGGCAGATCTGATTTCAAGGCCAGCCTGGTCTACAAAGCAAGTTCCAGGACAGCCAAGGAGAAACCTAGAGAAACATACACAGAGAAACTTCTCCCAAAAAAGACAAGAAAAAGAAACATACATGTAAAAGAAAACAACAACAACAAAAAACCCTACAAGGTCAATACCTCAAATTGCCCTAGAATCTCTCCAAAGGGTAGAGTTCAAGTTTCAGTCTTTTATAAACTCCCTAAGGGGCTGGAGAAATGGCTCAGAGGTTAAGAGCACTGGCTGCTCTTCCAGAGGTCCTGAGTTCAATTCCCAGCAACCACATGGTAGCTCACAAATATCTGTAATGAGATCTGGTGCCCTCTTCTGGCGTGCTGGCATACATGCAGGCAGAACACCATATACAAAATAAATAAATCTTTAAAAACTCCCTAAGTAAAGATTTTCAAACACTGCTTTAAAAATTCACTGTGCAAATCAAACACTTAGGCATTTTACTAAAATGTCTATAAAGTGACTGAAAACATCTGGGTTGGGACCTAAGAAGGCCACATATCTAACAAACTCCCATGTAGAAACAAAGTTGTTAAACTGTAGATTACATATCCAATTCCAAATGTGCAGGGTTGGGATTATGAGAATTTAGTTGCAAACCTGCTGGTATAAATCTGGAATTCCAGCAGTTGGAAGACAGGAAAAGAAAGGGGAGGGGGAGATAAAGAGGTCAAGGCGATACATAGCTACATAGTGACTTTAAGGCTAAGTGGGTTAAATAAGACTTTGTTATTAACCAAAAACAAAACAAAAAAACCTCAGTTCTACCTTAAAAATCACCTAAACTGGTAGAAAACACCCATATCTGGGCCCTATTTCCAGACTATAATTTGAGTGGTCTTCAATGATGGACTGGAATCAGCACTGGTGCTTGGTTTACCACTTATGAAACCCTAGAGTCAGTCTTCAGCACTTCAGGAGACAGGGTGTATACAAGTATAATCCCGCCTGTAATCCTACAAGTGTAAAGATACAAGTTCCAGGAAGCCCATCCCTGATGAGATGGGCATGATCCATGCATACGATTCCCAGCATTCAAAGTTTCAGGCCGGCTTCAAACTCTTGATCTTCCTGCTTCAGCTTCCTAAGTACGCTGGAGCTACAGGCATGTGATACCATGCCAGCTTCAAGTTCTACTTTGCATGATTTTTCTCAAATTACATTCTCTCCCCTAAGAATATAATCCATTTTCTTTTTTTTTTTCCCTGTGAGACAGGGTTTCTCTATGTAACTCTGGCTGTCCTGAAACTCGCTATGTAGACCAGGCTGGCCTCAAACTCAGATCCGCCTGCCTCTCCTCCCCAACCCGTCAGTGCTGGGACTAAAGGGATTTGCCACCACTAAAGATAAGAGGCACTATTTTAAAATAATGGGTACATCATCAATGGCTTCGCAGCTAAGTTGTATAAGACAAGTGACATCTGTGTTAGTTACAATTCCCAAAAGGTTAAACAACAGATCCCTAATATAGGTTCTTAGCTGTTATAACATGCTTCCTAAGCAACCCTATCAGACCATTACCCCCAAATACCCCTAAAATCTGAAGAATATCAAGCAATTTCTTTTGTTAAATGATTTATTTTTATTTTATGTTTTGCCTGCATCCATGTCTGTGTGAGGATGCCAGGTCCCCTGGAACTGGAGTTACAAACAGTTGTGAGTGCTGGGAATTGAACCTCAAGTCCCCTGGAAGAGCAGTCAGTGCTCTTTACTGTTGAAACTATCTATCCAGCCCCAAATATCAAGTAATTTCAATTGAAAGCAAAATTGTTTCTACATGCTTGAAAATTTGCTCACACACATAACTTCAACAATATACTTTTTCCTGAGACATGGTTTCACTATGTATCCCTGGTTGTCCTAGAACTCATTCTGTAGACCAGAAGCTAGCCTTGAACTCACAGAGATCTATCTGCCTGTCTCTGCCTCTTGAGTGCTGGGATTAAAGGCGTGCGCCACCGCCAGGCAATGAAATACTTGTAACAGAGAGATAAAACCTAAGTGTTCATGGCATTGTGTTGAGACTCAAAAAAATGTTCCATGTTTGGGTAGGATTCTACCCTAAAGGAAATCTGCATAAATGCCATGATAGAGTACTTGTCTACATTCACAAACCCCTGGGACCAGTCTTTAGCACTACTACTCACCCAAACAAACAAACAAAAAAGTTAAGAGCTGTTTACTATCATGGGAAAACTTAAAATGAGGGGGGAATTGGTTAGGTTAGAAAATTAGACTACACTCATCCAAGTGGACTACATAGGAAATACATATTTACTAAAACTAGAACATTTAATGTTTTACTCACGTAGGTATATAGTTACATATATGAAATAAAGTTAAGAATATAAATATATATGGATAAATATAAAAAATATATATGAAATAGACACAAAAAGGGTTAAGTGTACAAGACAGTCATGGAAATAAACTTGTTTTCTCTCTATTCAAACTATAATAGAGCTAAGTATGTAGCACAGTGGTATGCACATGCTTAACACAAAAAATGAAAAAAAAGTAGTAAGTAGTGATCAATGTTGACTAACTGATAAAATAGTATGTTCTGTATTTTCTTTCTGAGTATTTTTCAAAAGATTTTTTTTTTGGTCTTTCAAGACAGAGTTTCTCTGTGTAGACCAGGCTGTCCTTGAGCTCACAGAGATCTGCCTGCCTCTGCCTCCTGAGTGAGTTCTGGGACTAAATTTGTGCATGACCATGCCTGGCTCAAGAGATTTCTTGCGCGCTCACATGAGTACATACACCTGACACCTGTATGCATACCTCAGCAGGGCAGGGAAGACAAGAGGGTTCTACTCTATCATCTCTCCTAAGTTTCCTCCCTTGAGACAGGTTGTCTCATTGAACTTCAAGTTCATCAGTTTGGACTAGGCTGGTCAGCCAATGAGTTCCTAGAACTCACTTGTCTCCCAGTATTGAAGTTACAGACATTTTGAGATGCCTAGAATTGTATGTGGGTGCTGAGCAATCTCCCTAATCCATCTTTTCTTTTTAATTTAAGTTCTATTTTATGCATATGGGTGCTTTGTCTACATGCATGTCTGCTCACACACTATATGAGTGCCTAGTACCCTTAAGAGGCCTGAGGGAGGCCAGATATGGTGGTGCACACCTTTAATTCTGGCACTCAGAAGGCAGTGGCAGGAAGACCTCTGTGGGTGGAGGTCAGCCTGGTCTATATACTGAGTTCCAGGACAGCCAGACTATCTAGAGACCCTGTCTCAAAAACAAACAAACAAACAAAAAACAAAAACAAGGCTTGGTGGTGGTAGCTCACTAGTCCCAGCACTTGGGAGGCAGAGGCAGGCGGATCTCTGTTGAGTTCAAGGACAGCCTGGTCTACAGATTGAGTTAAAAGACAGGTTCCAAAGCTACAGAAAAATCCTGCCTTTAAAAAAAATAAAAATAGCCGGGTGGTGGTGGCACATGCCTTTAACTCCAGTACTTGGGAGGCAGAGGCAGGCAGATCTCTGAGTTTGAGGCCAGCCTGGACTACAAAGTGAGTTCCAGGAAAGGTGCAAAACTACACAGTGAAACCCTGTCTCGGAAAAAGAAAAAGAAAATAAGGGTGGGGGATGGGGGGCAGAAGGTGGCAACAGATGCCATGGAAGTCAAATTATAGACAGTTGTGAACTACCATGTGGGCACTGAGAATCAAACGCAGATCCTTTAGAAGGGCGGCCAGAGCTCTTAACTACTGAGTCATGTCTCTAGACCTTTTTTAATTAAAAAAAAAAAAAATTATTTGGGGCTGGAAAGATGGCTCAGCGGTTAAGAGCACTGGCTACTCTTCCAGAGGTCCTGAGTTCAATTCCCAACCACATGTTGGCTCACAACCTTTCGTAATGAGATCTGGTGCCCTCTTCTGGCCTGCAGGCAGACATACAGGTAGAACACTATATACATAATAAATACATTTTTTAAAAAAAGATTTATTTATTTACTATGTATAAAGTGTTCTGCCTCCACGCTACTATGTATACAGTGTTCTGCCTGCAGGCCAGAAGAGGGCACCAGATCTCATTACAGATGGTTGTGAGCCCCCATGTGGTTGCTGGGAATTGAACTCAGGTCCTCTGAGCCATTGCTCCAGCCCTAAATAAATAAATCTTAAGGAAAAAAATTATTTATGTGTATATGTCTGTGTATTTATATGTGTGTATGTGTGTAGGTGCCCTTGGAGGCCATAAGAGGGGATCAGTTTCCCTGGACCTGGAGTTACAGTTGTGGGCCATAAAATGTGGGTGCTGGGAATTGAACCTGGGTCCTCTGGAAGAGTAGCCAGTGCTCTTAACTGCTGAGGCATCTCTCTAGCCCAGTCTTCAACACTGACCTTAAACTTAGATTTCTGCCTCTGCTTTACAACACCAACATCCTTTCTGTGTTTTCTTTTTTTTCTCTTTTCTTTTTCAACACCTTTTTCTTTCTAATATAGATATAATATATATATATACATATACATAATATATATATTTTAATATGCATTTGTGTTTTTGCCATGGGTGTCGGGGTTCCCTGAAACTGGAGTTACAGACAGGTGTGAGCTGCCATGGGGGTGCTGGGAATTGAACTCGGGTCCTTTAGAAGAGCAGTCAGTGTTCTTAACCCCTGAGCCATCTCTCCAGCCCCCCTTTCTGTGTTTTCTAACATTTCTGTAATGGAACAATGGTTCACAAATATTCCTTTTATCCCCAATTAAGAACTGTGGAGTCAGACAGTGGTGGCACATGCCTTAATCCCAGCACTGGAGAGGCAGAGACAGGTGGATCGCTAGTGAGTTCAAGGCCAGCCTGGTCTACAAAGTGAGTTCCAGGACAGCCAGAGTTCCACAGAGAAACCTTGTCTCAAAAAAAAAAAAAAAAAAAAAAAAAAGAAACAAGAAAAAGGAAAAAAAACAAAACCCAAAAAACTGTGGAAGGGGGCCTGAAAGATGACTCAGCAATTAACAATTAACAACCATCTGTAACTCCAGTTTCAGGAGATCTTACGCCCTCTTCTGGCTTCCACAGAATCAACAACCATCTATAACTCCAGTTTCAGGAGATCATACAACCTCTTCTGGCTTCCACAGGTAATATACATACATGGTGCAGAGACATACATACTGGCAAAACACCCATATAAATAAAATAATCATCTGTGCCAAAGTGGACCACACCTTTAATCCCAGCACTCAGGAGGCAGAGGCAGGCAGATCGAATTTGAGGCCAGCCTGGTCTAAGAGAAAGTTCTAGGACAGCCAGGGCTAAATAGAGAAACTGTGCCTCAAAAAGACAGAAAAAAAAAAAGTAAAAATTTAGACATGACTTAAGAACAACAAAAACTCACAACTGAAGCCATATGCAGTGGTATACACATCTGGTCTCAACTACTTGAGAGGCTGAGGCAAGAGAACCAGTTAAACCCAGATCAAACAAACCAGCCTATGCAATCAATATTCCTACTCCAAAAGAAATCTGGATAAAACTAGTTCCTACAGATAATGTCTGGAAAGTACTAAGAGTAAAATGGATGTAGAAACAGGTGGAAGTAAAAATGAGGTCAAAGGAGGAAGGTGTCACTATAAAAACAGGAAATATGAAGGCTTTCAGAAAAGGCGTGGTTCTCCCCAGTCCATCGTAACTGTGGAGCTCACCCTTTCTCACCAGCTCTTCTTTAGGTTCAAATTACAGCACTATTGTCTTCCCCATGAGCTATGACATGGGATAAACATGGAAGAAATGGTCTTGTTCTGTTTTAGATGGTCTTGCTATGTGGCCTAGGCTGGCCCTGAACTTGTGATCGTACTGCCTCAGTTTCTGGAGTTCTAGTATTAAACAGGTATGTACAACAGGCCAGTTGCTAATTTTTTTATTTTTGCCATTTTTTTAACCTCCTTTATTTTCTGAGACAAGTTATCATTATGTAGTCCTGGATGGCCTAAAACTTGCTATATAGAACAAGCTGCCCTTGAACTCAGAGATCCACCTGCCTCTGCCTCCTACGTGTCAGCATTACAGATGTGTACCCCTACATCCAGAACCTTTCAAGAGATCTACTAAGAGGTGTTGTGTTTTAGGTCTTTTAACTTATTTATACTATATTCAAAGATAAATAAAGGGAAATTCTATCTCACAAGCTTGTCCACCATGAATTTACTACCTGTGTGCTAAATTAACAGTTCAACGACAGGTGTTAGTTAATATAAGTAACCCAGAGACATATATAACACTTTGGGGTCTTCCATTCATCATAGCATTAACTTTACTCATCATAAAAAGATAATTACAAAGAAATATTATAGGCATCCCATCCCAAATACTCTCTAAAAACTACAAAAGAATTACTGGTCATTTTGTTGAATTCCAAGAATGATAAACTTGTCTGTTTATACAGCCTCATCCACTGCTTTCCTTCCTTCCCCCATATACTATCACTGTCAAGACAAAGAAGACGGAATTAAATAATCCATACACTATAGGTGAGTTCTATGTTACACTGGAAACCAAGGAAACAAAATGCCCTACAGATTAAGTCTCACTTACTGAACAAGTAACCTGGAGCTGCTGCTGCTGTTGGGGTGGTGGTGGTGTCTGTTCTTGTGCAGTTTGCTGTTGTGGCTGCTGCTGTGGGTCCCATATATGTACAGTCTGAGCTGTGTTCTGGTACGTGCCTGCAACGGCCTGCACAGCCACTGGAATATGGATGTTGCCATTCATGAACTGTGCTGGAAAGAGAGAGTTTGCAAGGGTCTGCACTACCTCTTCATGGGAGTTTTTCACTACAGATGTGGCGCCCACCATCTTCTCCTTGTCATCCTCCAGCTTTACAGCTGCTAGGGCTGTGGGTGAGCCACTGACGTGAACTGCGTTGTAGGCTTCCTGGGGAATGGCAATGTGGGTAATGCTCTGCTGCTGAGGGTCCCCCCGGGGCTGGGCAGAATAAACAGGGATGGTCCAAGTTTCTCCTGTAGGGCTAGTTATGGTCCCAGTGGCACTGTACAGGTGGGCACTGTCTACTGTCAGTAAGTCTGGCCTCAAAGACACGTAACTCTGTTGCTGGCCCTGTGGAATGGCCAGCACGGTGGCCACTGGCTGCCCTGAGATGGCGTAGGACACGGTGATGGGCATGTCCACTTTGCGTTTCTTCACTGGCTGAAGGACACTGGCTGAGCCAACCCGCCGTTCCCCTTCCCGGGGTGAGCCCTGCTGGGATGGTGGTGGGGAAAGGGCACCCACGGTCTGGATTTGAATCTGCTGACCCCCAGCAAGAGACTGGCCAGCCACCAGTTGAGCCTGGATTTGTTGATGTGGGATATGCTCCTCTGGGATTTCTGCAGCCTGGATCTGCTGGGCCGCCTGCACGTGCTGCACCTGGATCTGGGCTGCTTGCAGCTGCGAGGGGCTGGGGCTCTGTAGAGATGGGGTCTGGATGGAGGGGGCTGCTGACTGCGGTGGTTGGCCCTGGATCTGCACCTGGACCTGGATGGGTTGCTCAGCAGGCTGGTGAACGGTGAACTGAGGGGAGAGTTGCTGAGCCGAGACCTGCTGTGGAGACTGCTGTACCTGCACCTGTACCTGCAGGAACAAGATTCACCAGTGAGTAAAGCAAGCAACACCCAGCTCCCAGGACCTTCTGTAATGTGACAAGGGGGACTGCATCAGTCATGGCTTCTGCAGTCACAATGCCCCAAAAACCATAGGAAAATTTCTTCAGCATCACACTGATTTACAGTGAGATATACCCATCCCAGGAAATAAGACAGAATGATCAACAGGGATCTAAGAACAAAACATCAGAATTTTGTTCACTTTTAATTTTTTTCTTTGAAAATGTGCTCCTTTGGTTTTTTGCACATTAGTAGAGTGGTATAAGCATATACTTAAGTATATGTTTATATTTTTTATTAGAGTTGGAGTGTTGGCTCAGTGGTTAAAAGTACTGACTGCTCTTTCAAGATCTGAGTTCGAATCCTAGTACCCAGATGGTGGCTCACAACCCTTTATAACTTTAATTCCAAGAGATCTGACGGCCTCTTCTGCACTCCAAGAACACCACACAGACATACATGTAGGCAAAACACCTATACACATAAAATTGAAGTGTCAAATCATACTGATTAAAATTTTTTGTATGGCATGAGAAAAAAAAAATCTAGCAGCATCCAATTATCTGGATCAAATCTAACTCCAGATCTCAGTGAGTTAGAAGGCCAGCCTGATCTACACATGTGTACATATACACACAAACTAATTAATCATGAAAACAGATTCTGCTAAGTGTCATGGTGCACATTTGTAATCTCAGCACTTGGGAAGCTGATACAAAAGGACAATGAGTTTGAGACCTAACCCCAACCAACAATAACAAAAACATACTACAACTGAGTTAAACGTTAAGTTATTTTATAACTATAAAACTACTTTATAAACCCAATTTTATTTTGGGGATGTAGCACAGTTGGTAGACTGCTTGCCTACCATGCACTAAACCCTAGGTTCAATCCCTATTGCAAGATATAAACTGGATAGTGCACACCAGCACTCCCAGCACTTTGTGGAGTAAGAAGGATCAGGAGTCATGACTAATACTGAGTTTTAGGCTAACTTGTGAAACATGAGACCCTGTCTCAAAAACAAAACAATAACCACCACCACAAAGGCTAGAGATATCGCTTAGCTTGTCAGTTGGTAGAGTTCTTGCTTAAAATTTGAGATGAACTGGGTACAGGGGTCTGTGATCCTAGCACGTGGGAGCAGAAGTTTATCCTTGGCTACACAGAGATTGACATCTACCTGAGGTACATGAAACCCTGTCTCAAAAAAGAAAAAAACTAAACTAGTTAGTAACTGAAATACATTTGCTTTGGTAGTCTTTTATGAAAGGGGAAGAATAACTTAAAGGTCAGCTACATTGGGTGTGATTGTTCACACCTAAAATCTTTGCACTTTGCAGAGAGGCAGAGGATATATAGTGAAATCTTATCTCAGTAAACAGCACCACCAAAACGTAGAATCTAGCATGTATAAAATAACTGTTACATTACTAGCCAAAGTCTGAGTCTGATGTCATTCAGAAATATAACTAAATGAAATTATGTTTTCAAGTATTTATATATACAATTTTATTTTATGGTTTTTGTTTTTTGAGACGGGGTTTCTCTGTGTAGCTTTGGAGCCTTTCCTGGAACTCTCTGTAGCCTAGGTTGGCCTTGAACTCAGAGTGCTGGGATTAAAGGTGTGCACCACCATCCCTGGATACAACCTTATTTTAATTTTCAAAAAATTTATTGTCCAGCAGTTGAGAGTCAGAGGAAGGCAAATCTTTGTGAGTTCAAAACCAGCCTGGTCTACAAAGGGAGTTCCAGGACAGTCAGTACTCTTACACAGAGAAATCTGGTGTCAAAAAAACAACAAAAATAAATAAAATTATCATCATGAGTATATGATGTGGGGAAGGGAAGATGCATAAATGCCACGGCACACATCTGAAAGTAGTAGGTCACCAGACCCTAAACTTGTATTTTGTCACAAATCTGTAATCCTAGCTACTCAGGAACCTGAAGTAAGCAGATCCATCCAGCTTGGCCTACAGAAGGAGTTCAAGGCCTGCTCAAGCAATGGAGTGACAGTTTCTCTCAAATTAAAAAGTAAAAAAGGGGGGGCTGGAGAGATGGTTCAGTGGTTAAGAGCACTGACTGTTCTTCCGGAGGACCCAAGTTCAATTCCCAGCATCCACATGGGGGCTCACAACTATTTCTGACTCCAGTTTCAGGGGATCTGACACCCTCACACAGACAAATATGCATCCAAAGTAAAATGAAGCTCAACCACAATACAAAACTAGCGTTCCTGTGCTTTCTGTTCATTCTGTCACAGAAAGGAGTCTCAGTCACATGAAACTGTTACATTCAAATTCAGTACTAGCCTCTACTTTCTGTATTGTTCAAGCTCTTTAAAGCAAACAATAAAGTTTTTATAGTTTACAGCAGCTAGAGATAGTGTCAATCCACATTAAATATGAAAGATTCCCCACCTTGGTAAAATAACTTCCAACATGTCTAACATCTGTATAGGTATATTGTAACTAACCAAACTGTGAGAGAAAATAAAACTTTAGTAACAGGTTCCACCTAAATATTTCCTCACCTGAACCTGCTGAGGCTGCTGAACCTGGATCTGCTGTTCTTGCTGAGTTTGTGGTTGAACACTGGTTGTGACTGGACAAGCAAGTTCAAGCAAAGACCCAGCCACTTCAGTACTGTCTGTGTAAATGCAGTTCCCACCCTGTTGGTACACCATGGTGGTGGTGGCGGTCTGCTGGAACTCCTGAAGAGCTTCTGGTCCCTTAGAAGCCAGTGAGTCCAGAAATTCCTTCATCCTGTGTTGCGGGACAGACCTCGCCTTCACTCGGATGTACTCTTCAAATGAGATGGTGTTCTCCAGAGAATTATTCATATTGCAGAATCCTTAGGGTTCCTAAAATTAAAATAGACAATCAACATTTTGCTATTGTTAGCGTACTGTTTTATTTTTTCATTAATTAATTTATTGAGAGAGGAGCATGCACATGCCAAGGCATGCGTGTGGAGGTCAGAAGACCACCCACTTGAATTGGTTCTCTTTTTCCACCATGTGGGGTCTCAGGGATCAAACTCAGGTCATCAGGCTTGGCAATAGGTGGCTTTATATGTTGAGCCATCTTACCAAGCCTATTGTAAGAGAATGAGAATGGAATATATGTGTGTATACATACATACAAATACACACACACGTATACATACATATTCCAAAGCAAAATTTTATACCATCTTCCCCACCCCCAAAATCAAACTTAGGATTTTTTAAAGATAGGATCTCACTATGAACCCTTGGCTGGCCTGTAACTTGCTATGTTAACCAAGCTGGCTTTAAAACCACAGATATTCACCTGCATATTCAGAGTGCTAAGCCTGGCCTCTGTGAGTTATTTTTGTTTTTAATGTTTAGATTTCTGAGTCTTATTATTAGTAGTATGTGTACAAGATAATGTATGGGCACACGTGCCATGAAAGCATATATAGTCAGAAGACAAATAAGTGTAGTTTGTTCTGTCCTTCTACGTTTACATGGGTTCAGGGGATGAAACTCATAGGCTTACACAGTAAGTGCCTCTCACCTGCTCTGACACCCTGTCCTACAATTCTATGTAGCTCACGATGGCTTTGAACTTGAGGTAATCCCTCTTTCTTCAGGCTCCTGAGTGCTAGGATTTCAAGCATAAACAAATATAATTTGACTACCTTCCTTTTTTTTTTTTTTTTTTTTTTTTTCTTCGAGACAGGGTTTCTCTGTATAGTTTTGGTGCCTGTCCTGGATCTCACTCTGTAGACCAGGCTGGCTTTGAACTCAGAGATCCGCCTGCCTCTGCCTCCGAGTGATGGGATTAAAGGCGTGTGCCACCACTGCCCGGCCCTTCAACATTTCTTAAACCAAACTATCACACTAAACAAAAACCAAACATATTCTTTAAGTACTGGATAGAACAGACTGAAATGACCTTCTCTATTCAGTACCAGGCCAATCACATTCTTTCTATGAAATCAAGCATTAGACAGTCATGTTGCATGCAAAAATCACTCCCATGCCTGGTGGCACATACCTTTCTTTATTTCAGCACTTGGGAGCCATATGAAGGCCAGATACCTAAAAGTTTGAGACCAACCTGCTCTACAAAGCAAATTACAGGCCAATCAGGTCTACAGAGTGAGACCCTGACTCAAAATAAACAAACTGTTCTCTTACCACCTCAAAAGACTACCAAACAAGGAGAGGGAGCAAGGAGCAGACTCCTACCTACTGACATGTTTTTGTTTTTTGAGACGGGGTCTTCACTATGTAACTTTGGCTAGTCACTTGGCCCCTACTGACATGTTTTATTTCCACTACTAGGTATAATCTATAGTACAGAGTTATTTATGTATGCCATCTAGCAAGACCTAAGAGACAGTGGCATATTCTTTATCTCCCATTAGAAACACCAAAAAAAAACACTGGGCAGTAGGGGCACATGCCTTTAATCCCAGCACCCAGGAGGCAGAGGCAGGATCTCTAGTTTGAAGCCAGCCTGGTCTATAGAGCGAGTTCTAGGATAACCAGGACTGTTACACAGAGAAAGTCTGTCTTGAAACAAAGAAACAAACACACAAAACAAACACCAAAAATCTGCTGGATTTAGTTGTACACTCCTTGTTCACCTATACACATGTAATCCCAACACATGGCAGGCTAAGGCAAGAGAATCCCAAGTCAGAGGCCAGTGAAAACTACATGCTACATATACTAAGACACCATTAAGAACAAAGCAAAAGAAAGGAAAAAGGAAAGACCAACAATCTCATTTTGCCATACACTGCTCGCATTCTTTTGCAGTTTGGCTAAAAACCTCATCTCTAGAGCCATATTACTTGATTTCATATTGCACCCTGACGTCAACACTGTGTCAACTCTAGGCAAACTAGTTGACTTCAATTTTCTTCTATTAGCACTTACCTCAGAGTTAACATGAAAGAAAGAATATGTTTGTGTAGTGCTTGGAAAAACACTTGAGAAATAGGCAGTACCATGTAATATTGGCTAATTTTATTAAAATAACTGTAAGTGGGGCTGGTGAGATGGCAAAGTAGTTAAGAGCTGGCTGCTATTGCAGAGAAACGGTTCAATTCCCAGCACACACATGACAGCTCATAAGCACCTGTAACGCCAATCCAGGGGATCTGACCACCTCTTCTGGCCTCTGTGGCAGCAGGCATACATGTGGTACATGTAAACAAAACACCCATATCCACATCAAATAAAAATATATAAATCTAAAATAAATTGGAAGGAACTGAATAACTAAGTCACTACTAAAATTCAGAAATCCATTTTGCATACTTTTTCATCAAGTATCTAAGACAAAAACATGATCTGGGCTCAGGCAAAGCCACAATCCTATAACTCCAGTATTCAGGAAGTCAAATCAGGAGGATCAAGAGTTTAAGGCCAGGATGGGCTACATCATTCGACCTAGCCTCAAAAAACAGAAATAAGGGATGGGGACGTAGTTCAGTTGGTAAAGGGCTTGCTTGCCTAGCATGCACAAAGCCCTGGGTTTAGTCCCCAACACTACAGAAAAATGGCAAGAAGCTGCAGGTCTGTAACTTCAGCACTCAGGAGTCCAGAGAAACAGAAATTCAAGGTCATCTACAAGACCAGCAAAAGCAACTGATAGGCTTCAAAACAAAAGGGCCAATAATGGCTTAAGGGTAAAAACACCTGTGACCTGAGTTCAATCCCCACAACATATATGATGGAAGAAAGGAACTCATTCCCATTAAACTGTCCTGGCATACACACACACAAGCACACAAACATGCAATGAATGAATGAGTGAATGAAAGAAAGTTTAAAAACATGCGAACAAAAACAAAAAGCCCAATGACCTATGGACACTAAGTTGACTGTCAACACTGCCTCTGCAGTATCCTCTTTTAGGCAGCCCCATCTTAAGAACAAAAGCAACCACAGATGAAAGAGTAACACAGGCCGGGCGGTGGTGGCGCACGCCTTTAATCCCAGCACTCGGGAGGCAAAGCCAGGCGGATCTCTGTGAGTTCGAGGCCAGCCTGTGCTACCAAGTGAGTCCCAGGAAAGGCGCAAAGCTACACAGAGAAACCCTGTCTCGAAAAACCAAAAAAAAAAAAAAAAAAAATTGAAAAAAATTGAAAAAAAAATTGAAAAAAAAAAAGAAAGAGTAACACAGACCAAGTGAAGTTTCTTGCCAAAAAGGGCTCTCAGTTGATCTCAAATGTCTGGAAAAGTGATTTGTTCCCCTGAGCCATCAGGCAAGAAACATTAGTCTCTTACTACTGAGATGTTCTACCTTATGCTACAGATTTCAGGTTTGTGGGTAATCATCTATTTTCTTCCATCTGACTCTAAAATTCCTGGCAGACAAAACTTAAATAGTTTGCATATGGCACACGCTTATATACTTTTTACATTTATAATTCAAGGTGTAACAGGAAGAGTTAAGAGTCTTTCTTCCAGGGCTGGAGAGATGACCGAGTGATTAACATAACTTGTTGCTCTTCCTGAGGATGTATATTCAAATCCCAGCACTCATGTCGGGCAGCTTACAACTGCCTGTAACTCCAGCTTCAGGGGATTCAATACCGTCCTTTGACACCCCCACCCCCACTGACACAGGCAGACACATATACACATGAATAAAATTAAAGTTAAAAAGATTCTTTCTTCCTATTACATCTTTAACTCACAACCACAAAATGAACAATCTAGGTGAATACACTAAGAAGTGTACTACTTTTCTCAAACTGTTAGTACACATCTTGGGAGGAATAAAAACTCTACATATACAGTGTCAAACAGTGAAACCAAAGAAAAACAGACAGTCTTATGGCTATTAATTTACTGACATTAACATCTCTGTGGGGTGCTATATAAGTATAATATACAAATTATACTTTCAAACAAAAAAACAATCCAATGACAATTCTTTATAATAATGCATATATTGTGACTACTTTTCTCTACAAATACACAACAACATGGGACTAGAGAGATGACACAGCAGTTAACAGAGGACCTGAATTCAATTTCCACCTGCTTCTGCCCCTTGAGTGTTGGGATTAAAGGCATGGGATACCACGCCCAGCCTGAAATTTATTCTTTTGCCCTTCTAACACATTTTTTGGGTTTTGTTTTTTTTCGAGACAGGGATTCTCTGTGTTGCTCTGGCTGTCCTGGAACTCACTCTGTAGACTAGGCTGGCCTTGAACTCACAGACATCCACCTGTGTCTGCCTCACAAGTGCTATAACCATAATTTTTAAAGACCGTCTTACCTTATAGCCCTGTTGGTTTGGAACTTGCTATATGAACCGGACTGGCCTTGAACTCACAGAGATCCTCAAGCATCTTCCTCCCAAGTGTTGGTATTTAAAAGTGTACCACTCAAAAAAAAAAAAAAAAAAAAAAGTGTACCACCACACCCAGCTTCATTAGATTCAAAGCAGGTTTTCAGTGTGAATGACCCAAAATTACTGACTCACTATAAACACACAGAATGTATCGATCCTGGAACTTTCTTTTCTTTCTTTCTTTTTTTTTTTTTTTTCTTTCCGAGACAGGGTTTCTCTGTGTAGCTTTGCGCCTTTCCTGGAACTCACTTGGTAGCCCAGGCTGGCCCAGGCTGGCCTTGAACTCACAGAGATCCACCTGGCTCTGCCTCCCGAGTGCTGAGATTAAAGGCGTGCACCACCACCGCCCGGCTAAAGATTTTAATTTTTTTTTTTATTATGTATACAGCATATATGACAGCAGGCCAGGAGAGGGCGCCAGATCTCATAGATGGTTGTGAGCCACCATGTGGGTGCTGGGAATTGAACTCAGGACCTCTGGAAGAGCAGTCAGTGCTCTTAACCTCTGAGCCATCTCTCCAGCCCTGATCCTGGAACTTTCTTAAGAAGATGTCCCTCATATTAAAGACCAAATAGTAGGGCTAGGCATGTTGATAAAATGCTACAGGGTTCAATCCCGAAAACTTTATAACTGGACATAGTGGTATATTAGGGAGGTTAAGACAGAAGGAGCAAAAGCACAAGGTCATCCTCAGCTACAAAGAAACTCGGGATACAGGAAACCTTGTCTCAAAAATACTCGGTATCTCACAGCAGTGGCACACACCTTTAGTCCTAGCACTCAGAAGAAGGCAGAGGCAGGCAGATCTCTGTGAGTTCCAGGACAGCCAGGGATACACAGAGAAACCCTGTCTTGAAAAACCAACCAACTGGGCTGGAGAGATGGCTCAGAGGCTAAGAGCTGGCCGCTCTTCCAGAGGTCCTTAGTTCAATTCCCAGCAACCACATGGTGGCTCACAACCGTTTGTGTTCCGGTGCCCTCTTCTGGCCTGCAATATAGACATACATGCAGGCAGAACACTGTATACAGAATAAATAAATCTTACAAAACAAACCAAACAAACAAAAACCCTCAATATTATATAAAGTTCACAACATGTAGGACTCTTGATTTAACAACAAACACCCTTCTGCTCTAAAGGAGACTAAAGTGAGATTATATGAGAACCTATTAACATATCTTCTACAATGCTGGTACATAATTCAGTTTTTCATCTCCATTATAGAGGGGATATAGTTTAAAATAGGATACTTGGTCCCCCAATGATGCAGGGCCAGTAGGATGGCTTAGTAGATAAAGACACTTGCCACCAAGCCTCAACGGTCTGAGTATAAGTCTTCAATCCTTAGGACCTACAAGGTAGGAGAAAAGACCCAACTCCTACAAGTGACCTCAACATGCAAGCTATGGAGCATGGATTCCTGTATCTCACACATACATACACACACACACACACACACACACACACACACACACACACACAGGAAGCTGAAGTTGCTAAAAGGGAGCTGCCTGTAAATGTCAGCACCGAGGTGACAGCACGAGGATGGCTTAGTTTCAGGTCAGCCTAGTCTGTATAGTGAGTTCCAGCCCACCTTGGGCTATGTAACATAGCAAGACCCTGTCTCAAAACACAATGGGTACTGGGGAGTGGTTCAATCAGTAAATACAAATATGAGTACCTGAGTTCAATCCCTAGTCAAGCACTGTAGCATGAGACTGTAACCCAAGCACTGGGGAGGTAGAGACAGGTAGATCCCTGGGGCTTGCAAGACAAACCAAGTGGTTCTCAATCTTCCTAATGCTGTGACCTTTAATACAGTTCCTCATGTTGTGATGACCTCCAACCATAAAATTATTTTCATTGCTACTTTTTAACTGTAATTTTGCTACTATTATGAATCACAATACCATCATATAAATATGTGTTTTCAGATGGTTTTAGGTGACCCCTGAGAAGGGATCATTTGAAACACACACCCTAGGAGTCAAGTTAAATAGATGATTTTCAAGATCAATATGAAAACCTGTCTCAAAAACTAAGTAGTGTTACAAAAAGGTACTTGACGTTAAAATTTGGCCTCCCACAACTACATGAACCGGGACACACATACATGACTATGTACATACACACCAAAACCAACAACAAAAAACGTAAAAAAAAGGCTCAATTATTAAAGAACCTGCTCACAGTAGCCTAGCCAAATCCATGAGTTCCAGGTTCAATGAGAGCTCCTATCTCAAAAAATAAGGTGGAACACTGGGCAGCGGTGGCACACGCCTTTAATCCCAGCACTGGGGAGGCAGAGGCAGGCAGATCTCTATCTACAGAGTGAAATCCAGGACAGGTACCAAAACTACACAAAAAACCCTGTGTGTGTGTGGGGGGGGGGGTGTGTGTGTAAGAGAGTGAGTAAAGAAGACTGTGGTTGATATATTGTGCACCCCAATAAACTTATCTGGGGGTCAGAGAACAGAATAGCCATAATATTAAACATAGAGGTTAGGCAGTGGTAGCACATGCCTTTAATCCTAGCATTCCAGAGGCAGAGATCCATCTGGATCTCTGTGAGTTCAAAGCCACACTGGAAACAGCTAGGCATGGTAACTCACGCCTTTAATCCCAGGAAGTGATGGCAGGAAGCAGAAAGGTATTTAAGGCGTGAGGACGAGGAACTAGGCTTTTAGGCTTCTGAGCAGCACAGTTCAGCTGAGATCCATTTGGATAAGGACTTAGAGGCTTCCAGTCTGAGGAAACAGGATCAGCTGAGGAATTGGCAAGATGAGGTGGCTGTGGCTTGTTCTGCTTCTCTGATCATTCAGCATTCATCCCAATACCTGGCTCCAGGTTTGTTTTTATTAATAAGAACTTTTAAGATTCGTGCTATAGAAGACCACATTAGACCAACCTCTGGTCTACACACACACACACACACACACACACACACACACACACACACACACAGGAATATACACAAAAGCAAATGGAAGCCAGGCATTAATAGTAGTACACATCCATAATCCAAGCATATAAGTAGTATCTGCTATGAGTTTGAAGCCAGCCAGGCTACACAGTAAGACCTTGTTGCAAAGGAACAAAAACAGTAAAAGGAGTCCCTATAACACAAACTGTGTGTCTGAAATATGGTTACAGGTGTTTGCTACAACTCCCTGGTTGTTCTCTGATTCTTTACAAATTTTAAACATTTACCACCTAAGAGCTGAGTCATTTGAGTATCTCCTCATCCTCTAATCAATTATACCAATCACATCTTTAAATTCTGCAATGATCATTTTCATAGCTATAAGCCTCTATATAGACTCATTAACAGCTTTGGTTTTTTTGGATTTTTTTTTTTTTAAAGTTTATTTATGAGGATAGAGAAATGCCTGGTGTCCCTAAAGACCAGAAAAAAGCACCAGATCCCGTGAAACTGGAGACAGCTGTGAGCCACAATGTGGGTGCTGGGAACTGAACCTGGTCTTCTAAAAAAACAACCAATGATTTTCACTGCTAAACCACACATAAAAAAATAAGTATTTTCTAAAGTTAATTTTTTTTAGACTCCACAGTAAAACAATGCAGTAGTCTAAAATTAAAATCAGCTAACCCCATGTGGTGTTTCAAGGAAGAGCCAATGAACATTTGAGAATTAGCTCCCAATGTTCTAGACTAACTCCCTACGGGTCTATAAAAATCAAAGAACCTAGCAGGGCGTGGTGGTGCACATGTTTAATCCCAGAACTCATGAGGCTGAGTCAGGAGGATCTATGAGTTCAAGGCCAGCCTGGTCCAGTTCCAGAACAGTCAGGGCTGCTATACAGAGAAATCCTGTCACACACACGACCCCCCCCCCCAAAAAAAAGCCAGGTGGTGGTGGCACACGCCTTTAATCCCAGCACTTGGGAGGCAGAGGCAGGCGGATCTCTGTGAGTTCGAGTACCCCCCCCCCCCCTACAGAGTGAGTTCCAGGAAAGGTGCAAAGCTACACAGAGAAACCCTGTCTCGGAAAAACAAAACAAAAACCCATTTATTTGTGTGTGTATATATATCCCCATGTGTGTAGAGGTCAGAGGACAATCTATTGGGGTTTGATCTCCATCATTTGGGTTTCTGGGGATTGAACTCAACTGTAGACGATTGGTGACAAGTGCCTGTACTTGTTGAGCCATCCCCAATACAGAAGTTAAAATTTTTACTATAAAAGGTTATTTGAAATAACTTTCCAAACCTGCAAATTTTTACAGAAAACACAGCTAGTTTTCATTTCTTGTCCTTTTAACTAATCTGCAAACTTGCAACTATTCATCACACTACACTATCCCAATAAACAAAAGTTCATCAAACTAGCTTCAACCTGATACACAAACGCTGCTTTGCAAAACAACAAAAAGACAAAACCTTATAGTACATTTTCCCCAAGAGTTCATGTGCTACACACACACAAAAGCTGGAACTCATTATGTACACCAGGCTGGCCATAGAACTCAAAGATCCATCTGTCTCTGCTTCCCAAATGTTGGGAGTGCTGGGAAGCTCTCTCTACCATTAAGTGCAGATAATCACTCACTTGTAATGTTGTCTTCTGTGCATTTTTTTTTTTTTTAAGTGGGGCTGGGAATCAAACCCACAGCCTTGCACATACTAAGTATGTTACTCTACCACTGATACAGCCTTAGCTCCTAGGTGTACTTTAAAACAATACTGTAAGCCAGGCTTAGTGGTGCCCACCTTTAATCCCAACATTTGGGAAGCAGAGAGCAAATGGACCTCTGTGAGTTCCAGGACAGCCAGGGATACACAGATAAACCCTGTCTAAAAGTGTTAAGTTTTCAGTGAGACTCCACTGACCCATCTATATAACCACAATATTTTTCTTTGGTTTGAGACAAGGTTTCTCTGTGTAATAGCCCTGGCTGTTCTGGAACTCAATCTATAGACCAGGCTGGCCTTGAACTTACAGAGATTTGTCTGCCTCTGCCTCCCAAGTGCTGGGATTAAAGGTGTACACTACTACCGCCTGGCTCCACAACTATTTTTGGAAAATACGTTAACCTAGAGACATAGCAAGTTTGAAGCAGGCCTGGGATACACTAGCCTGGCTCAAAAAATATTTTTTTTTATTTAAATTAAACTAAGAATAAGGTATGTCAAAAATGGAATAAGGGAGGTGTTTCTTGCCCCAATGCCACATGCAATTTTGAAAATATTTCATGACACAGAAACATACATTAGATATGTAAATACAAAACAAAACAAAAAGATAGCTAATACAATTTTACTTGTATGTTCCAATAGTGTTTAGTTATACATTAGGAGAAAAAAACAGTCTAAAATATCAGAACACTAACAATTAGCTGATAAATGTAAGTTTATTTCTATGTAATGCTCTACTTTATAAGTTGCATTAACAAGAAAAATAATTAAACAAGTCATCCCCCCCACTCCACCCACCCCCGTGTTATATGCAACAGTAAGACAAACACAATTCTTTTTGTTAGTATGTTTTTCCTAAAAAACTTACTAACAAAATCACCAAACATGAAAAATTTACATAACGAAGGGTGTTAAAATCTTCAAGATGCTACTCACAAGACACAAAAGCTGAGCCTCCATAATAGATAAACCATACACTAAACACTCAGAGACAAAAGACTCCTAATTAGTGCCAAGCCAAAGAAGAGGTGAAAAGCAGGAAAGAAATTAATTATAAGGCTTCTAAAAAAACAAGAAGCTCTGGGAATATGTTGAGTACCCCTAGTACCTGCAAGATCAGGTGAGATTTACAATGGAAAAAGAGAAAACACAGTAAAGCTCCTCGTAGGTAGAGTCTGTAAACAGCTCCCACCAATGGATCCAAGACACTTCCTTTCTCTATGCTGGTTTTCAGCCCCACTCCCCACTCTACCTGGTTTAGTAGAGTTGTTACTAACACAATGCCTGACAGAAATTTAACATACAAACTACTATTTTATTACTAGAATACAATGGTACTCATGGAAAAGACTTCTCAAAAAACATTTCCAAGGGTGCTTTCACTAATTCATTTCTTTTTTTCCATTTAGGTATTAAGAGATGATTCTAGCCAGGTGGTGGTGGTGGCGGCAGCGCACCTGTATCTTTAATCCCAGCACTCAGAAGACAGAGGCAGGCGGATCTCTGTGAGTTTGATGCCAGCCTGTTCTACAGAGTGAGAGTCAGGACAACTAGGGGTGTTACACAGAGAAACCCTGTCTTGAAAAAACAAAAACAAGAGAGAGAGAGAGAGAGAGAGAGAGAGAGAGAGAGAGAGAGAATGATTCTAGTACTCACCACACTCACCCCTTCTTGAGCCATTTATTTCTGCCTATTCGGGTTGGTTTGTTTGACTAGTCAAGTACAGCAGTAAGAGGGGAAAGTGTATATAACAAGGAGTTCAATCTGTGACTGACTGCAACAATCAAGATAACTCGATACCTTTAGATTAGCCAAGTTTTTTTTAACTTTTGAATTTCCAAGAGAAGAGAGCCCGAGCTGCCTCAGTTTCCAAGTTGCCTCTTTCTTGAGACTCAAACCTCTTCCAAAGTACCTATTCTAATAATGGTTCCTCACAGCTTAGTCTGATTTAAAAATTGCATTTTCACATGCTAAAAAAAGACTAATTTTAAGAAGTTAGCCATATTTGCTCTAAATAAGGTAAGCGATTACTATCAAAGCAGAGTGGAAAACCTACTTACAGGTACTAACCCACTACAGTTTGTCAAAAAAAAACTATTGCCTGGGGCCACTCATCCATCCAATACCTTTACTGAGAAACCCCAGATTTAAGAGCATTTTCATCAAAATTATATATAATCAAGGTTATATTTTTTAAACACATTTGCAACCAAAAATTTTAAATCCATATTTTTATCAAATACTGATGGGCTGTAAATTGGTACAACCACTTACATTGACTAGTAAAGTTAAAAAATATCCCTTCCAGCCAGGTGTGGTGGTGCAGGCCTTTGATCCCAGCACTCGGGAGGCAGAGCCAGGTGGATCTCTGTGAGTTCGAGGCCAGCCTGGGCTACAGAGTGAGTTCCAGGAAAGGTGCAAAGCTACATAGAGAAACCCTGTCTTGAAAAAAACAAAAAAAACAACCCCCCCCCCCCAAAAAAAAATCCCTTCCAGCCAGGCAGTGGCAGCACTCAGAAGGCAGAGCCAGGCAGATCTCTTGTGAGTTCAAGGCCAGCCTGGTCTACAGAGCAAGCTCCAGGACAGGAACCAAAACTACTCCCCCGCCAAAAAAAATATTCCTTCCATAAAACCAAGCAACCTTAACCTTAAATGTATATAACAACCAAATACATCCAAATGTTCACAGGAGCACTGATATCTATAAACTAGAAGTAATTTAATGTTTGCCAGCATGGGATATAAAATTATGGAATATCAACAAAACAGTACAGAAATGGACATCAACTACCAGAGCTGCACACATAAAAAACAATGATAAAAGCAGAAGACACAAAGTAAGCTCGGGAGGCAGAGACAAGTGTATCTTTTTCCTGAGTTTGAAGCCAGCATGGTCTACATGGTGAATTCCAGAACAGCCAGAGGTACACAGTGACACCCCGTCATAAAGCAACAGTGAGTGCGTATATACAAGATTAAAAAAAAAACAACTATGTTTAGGGATACAAAGGTGGTAAATATAAAGACAAAAGACAAGATTATCAAGCTGAAGAGACGGTTTCAAAGTAGCTGAAGCATATTGGCTGCTCTTCCAGAGGCCCTGTGTTTGACTCCTGAACCCAAATATCAGCTAACAACTGCCTCGAACTCCAGTCCCAGGGGATCCAACACACTACCCTATTCTGGTTCTGAGGGCACTGCACGCACATAGTGCACAGACATATATATGCAGACAAAACACCCATACACATTTAAAAAAAAATGAGATTGAGTTTAGCTGTTTCCAAGAACTGAGATGCTATGAGGAAGAACAGATACAGGGGTGATGGCATTCTATTTCTTAGACGTAGTTACACTAATCTGATCTGTAAACAGTACATAAATATTTCACAGTCTTAAGGAACGGTGTTGTAGTGTGCTTGTTTAGCCTGTACAAAGCCCAGGGTTTGATCTCCAACCCACATAGCATGGGTTTGATGGCAGCATACTTATAATCCCAGCACCTGGGAGGCAGAGGCATGAGGATCAGAAGTTCAAGATCATGCTCCACAGCAACAGGACAGTCCAAAATTCCTAAAACCTTATCTCAAAGAGAAAAAGATGAGCTTTCTAAGTTAAGTGGGTCCAAAGAACCATTCCTTTTCCCCTTTGAAGAAAGCAAAAATTTACTCCTTTTTCTTCATGCAGCCAAGTCAGTTTAATAAGACAAACCACAACCCAGAGCCAGAGAAGTTAGTTTAGTGGTAAAGTGCATGCTTAGCATGTGCAAGACTCTAGGTTCTAAATAATAAAAATAAAACAAAAACAGAAATCACAATTATAGGGGAAAATATTGAAGCTCAGAGGACTTACATCTGGAACTAAATGCAGGCGGGCAAAGAAAAGTTGTTGAGTAACACCTCATTCTGAGGCCAACTCAGAAACAGTCACAGATAAAGCATGGCCATTTAAAAAGCAGAGAAGTAAGAAGCATGGCACATCAAGTACAAACCTCTACTGACTACAAGCATGCAAGCTTACAGGAAGACATCCTTGATTTTGAAGCTGCTATAAAGGAGGACAGCCACACCCAAGTCCCTAACTGGGCTTTGATTTGTGTTGTTTTTACTTTTTCAAGTAACTCAAATTCACAGCAAAAGTCAACCACTTTTTGAGCTTTTGTTTGGAGACACAACATCAACATAAGCTTTTTCAAGGAGATATGGAACTGTGTAAGTTCTTAGAGTAGAAAAATATCCCAAAGGACTGAAAGTTATCTACCAGGTAAATATTAGTTGATGGAAACATTGTTAAAGAAAAAAAAATAAAAAAAAAAAAGATAATCCAGAATAAGCAAGCTTAAAAGGTATAAAAAGTTTATAAATAAACTCAATAAGCCTGACAGTTTTTGTTTTTATTTTTAAACCATTTAGGTTCTTAGCTGACGCTTTGCAATGTTGATCCTGCACGTTGGGGTGACTTAGATTTTAAGGGACCACTGTCCAAGCAACAGCTTCCCACCTGCAGTTTTCTAGTAGCTAGCGTTTCTAGCAGACAACACCAAGAATGAATGACAGGATTTGTAAAGTTTCGATATTACTGAGGGGGAAGGGGATAACGGACTGCACACATACTTCCAGCATATGAATGATTTTAACTCACCAGTCACCATGTTGCATGTATGTCTGCTGCTTGTCCTGAGTTCTTAAGACTTCTAACATTCTGAAGAAGATAGAACAAAGAAGTTCCTTCCATCCTCAGCCTCTTTTTAAGTTTTAACTTTGTTCTTAAAAAAATACAGTGTATTAAAAAAAAAACATTACTATCAAATTTGATTTCCACTATTACTCCTTTTAGCTTGCTTTTCCTCAACCTTGATGGACCGAAACTGTATAATAAACTAGCAGATGTTTTGTGTTAAAAAAAAAAAAAGAGGTACATATTTCTCCTTCACAAACCTAGAATTTCCTTGACACCAGATCACAGCGCTGGGACAAAAAAAAAAAAGCTGAGAAGGACTTAGGTCACTTGGTTCTTATAGTGACACGGGCAGATTTTAGAAATGTCTGCTGAATACTTTAGAAATTACAAAGAAAAAAGCAAATCATTGATCAAGTTTATCAACGTTAAGAACTGGTCCTTATTCGGAACAGAAAAGCAAGTCCCTCCCACCCATGCAGGGGCGGGAGGGGGGGGGCCGCCTACATTTAAGGATTTAAAGCGGAATTTTAAAGCTCGGAGAGTTTGGTGCTATACACATTTGAAGATCTCTTTCCGGAGCGCAGCGGTGACGTGTATCAACTGCGCTTATGGACGAATTGGTTTCTGATGAAAGAAAAGCAGGCACTAACGAAGGGCCTTGTAATGTTAACCTCTCCTCGGCACAAAGCACCGGTACAAGGTGAAAAAACCCAAGGGAACCCAATGCCCTCTCTGGCCAACAGAACTCGGTTTCCGAAGCAAGGTAGCACCCTCCCCAAGCACCCACCCAGTACACGGGCCTCGCTTAAACAACAGCATTCTTCAGTTAGTACGAGCAATTTGTGTCTGCCTCACAGAAGAGCGGAGCCGCAAGCCAGACAGCAAAGCCGCTAGGTTTCTCTGCAGACCTAGGCCACCGCGGCCCCGGACGTCACCAGGGCAGGAAGGGCCCAACCACCCTCAACGTTCCCCCTCGAAGCAGGTCGGTCGTCCGCCGGGCTGCCGGCCCTCCGCTCAGAAGGGGCGTCTGCGCGCACTCGGGACAGCACGACCCACCAACAGCAGGGCGCGCGCCGCAAAACCGGGGGTCGCGGACATGCGCGCGCCCCGGAAGCCGCTCTAGCCCACGGGCCACAGCTGAGCGCCAACGGGAACGCGCACGTCGAGCGGCTACGCGCAATGGGAGGACCGCACAGCGCGCGCGTTACCGCGGGGTTAAAAAAAAAAAAAAAAAAAAACACACACACACGCTCGTGCGCGCGCCCGCCGCCGCGCGCACTCGTGCGCCGCGCCCACCCAGAGCCCAGGCCCGCCCCTCCCCCACCCGCGGGGCGGAGGCGCGCGAGCCGAGGGACGCTCTCCGTTCCCAAGCCGCCCCGAGGTCGCCTGGGCCCAGCGGCAGCGGTCCGCCCGCCCCCGCCCGCCCGCCCGCCCGCCGTTGTGTGGAGTGGGCCTGTTGCCCGAGTCCCACAGCCTTGCTGCGTTCCCGCCCCCACCGGAGCCCTCACCCGGCGACGCCACCGCCGCCGCTGCCTCCGCTCTGCCCGCCGGCCCCGCTTCACCGCCCGGGGCCTCGGTTCTGCCGTCGCTGCTCCAAGACCGACAGGATTTTCTCCTCACAGCTCCCTGGGCGCCATCTTACATTCAACCCTCACAGCCAATGGGAGCCGAGTGCCCCTCTCGCGAGAATCGAAGCGTCGGATCCCGCGAGAGCTGCCGGTCTGGCTTAAAGGGAACGCTTCTGACTGAAAGGGAGGCTGGTGGAACTGAAGAGTGGATCCCTGGTTGTTGAAAGGAGCGCCACGCCCATGGACGCCCCTCCGCGGCGGGGAGGAGCTTAGGCCTGGAGTTCGATACCCCGGGGTTATTTTGCTCCTGCCCGAGGTCTGGAGGCGTGCTTCTTAAACCCACCTACGGCGTCCCGCTTGCGCCTCCCCTAGCTGCATAGCTCTTCGCGAGGCGGGGCCCGGCCTACCTCGGCCTCGTGGTTAAGGTGGCCCCCCCAGACCCCTAAGCTGGGCCCAGACTTCACATTGGTACCACATCTGGGGAATGCTCGGAGTTGCTGAGACTCTGGAGAAAACCGCTTCTGGAATGCTCACCATCAGCCACCACCAGAGATCAGCTACCAGTCAGGTCCACCTTAAAGCGGGCCTTGGGTAGTGGAGTGTTTGTATACAGGGACAATGTGGAAGGCTTTAAAGCTGCAGGCACTCACCTACAGCCTCGGCAGCAGCTCACATCAACCCAGGGAGCCATCAGCCTGGTCGGGCTTTCTGCCTTGTGCACGTGTTCTTGTCCTGGCAAACTGTCCAGTCTCCAGACTCCTCAGAAGTCATTTTCTGAGATGGGGTCAACCTAAAGTGCAGCTTGGACAGGAACCTCAGCACTGTAGGCATCCAGGGAGACTGCTTGGGTTTCTAAGCTTAAAGCCACAACAGCATTTGTCTCACTTTGCTTGAGCAGTAGACAGGTTTGTTGTTTTTGGTTTTTTTTTCTGATCATACTGGGGATCATGCCTCTCTTGATCTGCCTGGCCCCACAGACACAAACCTAAACCTCTCCATAGGCCTGGTAACTGGCATCTCCAGGGCCCTTAGATCTAATCCCAGCCATGGGCCTGCCTTTGAGAACCAAGAAGTACACTAGTGGTTTTGTCCCTACCCCTGTTCTGGGGAAGCCCATTCTTCCAGACTACGAGTGTCACACAGCATGTCTTCAGGGTGCTGAAAGACTAGAAAAGCAAACAACACAGACTCCATGGAGATTTAGTTATTCTTTATTGAAATGGAGTATGGGGTGGTGGTGAGGGTACCCCCAGCCTCCAGGATGAGGTAGGTCCACATGTTTTCAGTTCACACTTTTCCTGGATCTTCCTTCAGTGTGACAGTTCGGTTGAAGATAAGCTGAAAGGCAAGAAAAATGACCAACAGCCCAGAACCATGCCCCTTCCTCTCCCTCCCACCAAGGAGGTCATCAAGGGACAGAACATCATGGTTCTCATAACTCTGTAATATTGGATATGGGAGTAGATGACTGTGCTGTGTCTTAGTTTCATGAGGATTATGACAACCTCTAAGCATACATGCTACTTTGAAGAGTAAAAAAATTAGGATCTCTATATTGTGTGCTTGGACCTAACCCTAACCCTCTGAACCAGTGTCCTCAAAAGTAATCCATGAATACCCATCCCTTAACTGGTGAAAGCTAAGGGAAAGTAGGGAGTGTTTATTAGTGAACAGCTGCCAACATCAGTACTGCAGAAAGGTGTAGCTGGGTCAAGTTAAGCACCTGTCCTTGTTGGCTGTCTGGATCAACAGAGAAGTATCCAAGGCGCTCAAACTGAAACTTGTCCAAGGGCTTTGCCAAAGCCACAGAGCAGTCCACTAATGCTCCTTCCACCACTTGTAGCGATGCCTGCAGACAGAGAATTCAAGTAGCTATACAGCTCAGAGGCCCACCACCCTCGACTCACACTCCATGAGCCTACCGGGTTCAGGTCACTTAGGAATCCACCAGGCACTTCAACAGGGTCTTCGGGGTTCTTGTGCTGGAATCTGTGACCAGAGTGAAAGTCAGGCCCCAGCTGGAGAGCCACAGCATGCTGTTTCCACCTTGTGACTGCCCCAGTGCCAGTTATGTTCACTCACAGTCGCTCATAGAGGCGAATCTCACACACCAGAGGCTGGGACACCCAGTGAATAAAGGCCTTGGGCTTCTCTCCAGAATCAGCTCTTCTACAAGTTACCTCCAAGCATTCCACGCAGCCACTAGAGCCCTAGAAGGGAGGAAGATGCAACCAGCCCAGGGAACCAACACTAAGACTGTTGGCTACGCACAGTACACACAGGGCTTGGCCCGAGCAGGCACTGTCCGGAAAGACTGCAGCTGCCTCTTACCTTGACAACACGCTGCAGTTCGATGACGTAGCCAGTATGTCTCAGGCCCACGGGCTGGCCCAAGGCCAGGCGCTTATAGCCTGGTTCTGACTCCTAGAGAAAAGGAGCATGGAAGTTACAGAAGCTGTAAACATCAGGCAATGCAAGGCTTCTCCCAACCCCATGTCTGTCAGGGACTGGTTCACGGTAAAGCAGGAAGGACATGGACGTACAGAAAGGATGAGGGTACTAAAAGATACCTCAAAACAGACATGCTAGTAAACCCCTATTTACCTCCTTAAAGTCAGTTCTCTCAATGAAGATAGTGGAAGCAAAAGGAACCTGGTGGAAGCCCTTGGTCTCATCAGCTGGGAAATTTGGCACTTGGATGTCCAAGGGCTGTAGCAGGAGATAGGTATCTGAGTCATCCCAGCTACTGGGCCCCCCATGCCCAGGCATGTATGTACCCGTGCACTCACACACACACTGAGGTAGGCCCACCTTAGGAGCAGGAAAGTTAGTGATGACAACTTGTAGCGGCTCCAGCACAGCCATGGCTCGTGGAGCTGTGTCATTCAGTACATCACGCACGCAGGCTTCCAGAAGATGTGGTTCCATTGTGGTCTGTGCCACTGTCACCCCCACCTGTCAGGAAAACTCATCAGTCATAGGCACAACCACAAAGCCACACTTGGCCTGTTTCTGCCCACTCAGTCTACTGGATTATACCCGAGCACAGAAGTTATTGATGGCCTCAGGTGGAAAACCTCGGCGTCGTAGGGCTGTAAGTGTGAAGAGCCGTGGATCGTCCCAGTCCCTGTGAATAAGAGGATGGTCAAAAGACCTTAAACAGCACAAGCCACTAGGCCTACAACCTTAGTGAACCCAGGGTCCATACCTACCGAACGGCACCAGCTGCTACAAGCTGGAGAATCTTCCGCTTTGAGACAACAGCATAGTGCAAGTTGAGACGGCCATATTCCCACTGAACAGGGCAATAGACATCCAGCGCATTACATAACCAAAAGTAGGAAGACCGTCTAGGATGGAAGAGTAGGGTTAGAACTGGCCACCTGTGCGGCCAGGGAGAGACCACAGAAAAGGCACTAGAGGCAATCGAGAGGGAGCAGCGGGGAGAGACACTTAATGCCAAGTCTGAAGAGCCGAGTTGTATCCCTGGAACCTACTTAGTGAAAGGAGCACACACTCACTCACATGCATAGACACACTCTAAACAAAAAGGAATCCCCCGACCCTACCCACCCCATAACCTCAGCCTCCTCACCGAGCCTGGAATTCCTTGGTACACAGTGAGTGGGTGATGTGCTCAATGGAGTCACAAAGACAGTGTGTGTAGTCGTAGGTGGGATAGATGCACCTGTGGGACATAGGCAGTAGACCCCACCAGCCAGTCCCTCTGCCCTATCCCATTGGCTATTGCTCTAATCCACAGCCCTCCTACCTCACCACCCCTCCCCATGCCAATACGTACGTACCATTTGTCCCCTGTGCGATGGTGTGGTGTATACTTGACTCGATAAGCCACAGGGTCCATCTTGCCATCCTCCATCACCAACTTCATTCGAAGTGTGGCCTCACCTTCTGCAAATTTGCCCTTGCGCATTGCCTGAGGAGAACAAGAGCTCAGCCTCGCTCTAAACACAAGAGCATCTCATCCTTAGCACACTGGCCGACCCAAACCAAGCCGCCCTTCTGAGATGTCACCTCAAAGAGCAGCAGTGACTCCTCAATAGGCCGCTCCCTCCATGGTGAAGGTAAAGAGTTGTGGCCTTTGAGCTCCTCTACTCTCTGGTGACACACATAAGCTTGACCCCTGTGAAAAAGGGATATGAATGTGCAGGTGGCCTATGACCTAGTAGTCAGCTTACCTGGCTCAACATTATGGGTGGGCCTGGCCTCACCTGTGGATGAGTTCCACAGCCCAGGCATACAGCTGGTCAAAATAGTCAGAGGCATACGTCACTTTGTAAGGTGTATAACCTGGGGCAGTAGAGACATAGTATGAGCAGCCAGCAAGAAACACTAACTGGCAAAGCCATGGCCCACAGAGAGGTCCACTCACCACCAGCCCTGCCCAGGCCTCACCAATCCATACCCAGCCAAGTCACCATGTCATAAATAGCAGTGAAGAATTTTGCTTCTTCCTTCTCAGGGTTGGTGTCATCAAAGCGCAGAAAACAGATACCATTGTTGGCCTGGAAGAGTGGGAGCATTTGTGAGCTCCTACATATCCATCAGCCCTATAGTCCACATCATCAAACTCAGACATTGTCAGAGCTCAAGCTTATCGAAATATAAAGTATAGCCAGGGAGATAGTTCAGCAGATAAAAGCAGTTGCTACACAAGCCTTAGGACCTGAGTGTGATCTGAAAAACCATGATGGAAAGAACCAACTCTCAGTTTTTTCTTTGACGTCCACCAATGTGCAACAGCATGAGTGTGCATGAGTGCATGCACAAGTGCAGGTGTGTGTATACACATCCACAATTGCCCTGGCTGTCCTGGAAGCATGCATAACTGCAGGTGTGTGTACACACATTCGCAATTGCCCTGGCTGTCCTGGAACTCACTCTGTAGACCAGGCTGGCCTCAAACTCAGAGATCTGCCTTCCTCTGCCTCCTGAGTGCTGGGGTGAAAGGTGTGTGCCACCACCTCCCGCCCAAAGAATATTTTTTTTTAATTAATGTCTTCTTTTGATGGCCAACACTAAAAAATTTAAAAGTTAAATAAAAGTTATTCAAGAAATTCATCATTCACAGGACATAGTGGTACATACCTTTAATCCTAGCACTTGAGAAGCAGAGGCAGGCAATCTCTATGATTTCAAAGCCAGCCAGAATATATAGTAAACCCCTATCTAAAGAACCATTTTAGTTCACCATTTCCTGAGGATAACTGTTACATATGGTTTCCCTCTATGGCCTCTGTCATCAGCTATAAAAGGCAAAACAGAACTATATCTTTCTGGAATCCAGTCATGGGAGCAGCCAATGATCATATTTGCCAGAGACAGAGACACATACTTACCTTGGCATAGCCAAAGTTGAAATTGATGGCTTTGGCATGTCCAATATGCAGGATTCCATTGGGCTCTGGGGGGAACCGTGTTCGTACCTGAGTGAAGGGAATGGGATAGCGGAAATGAGATCAGAGCTCAGACCACCCTGCAGAAACAGATGCTCTTTCCTAAGGAGGTCACGGTGATAGGTGAGATGAGGCAGGAGAGAGGCGGCTTAGGCACATAAGCCAGTGTTTGCTTGGCCCCATCCCTACACACCTGTCCTCCAGTGATCTCTAGGTGCTGCTTCAGCAGATCCATAGTATGTGGAGTGGTCACATAGCCTGGAGTCTTGTAGTTTTCACCTGCCAGGAGCAGAACAAATCTGATGACCAGGCTGGCAGCCAAGGATCCTGACTACAGACCTGGCTGTAATGCTAATCACCAGCCCACCCCAGAGTTTCAAGGTACTCCCTTACCTGGTTTATGAAACTTAAGGGCCTCCCCCCGGAGCTGCTCCATTAGAGACAGGGTCTGGCCAGCAGCCTCACCTACAGGGAAGAAATCAAGAACCCTGCCTACTAGATATAACTACCATACCCAACTCAGAAAAATATCCACGGCTGCTATCAACACCCTGAAACCAGATCTGAACAGGCCCCTCTTCTCCAATTCCCAGAGACAAGAGCTATAGAGCCAAACTCCTCAGGTCTCTAAGGCCAATCTCTGGGCAAAGGGAACAAAGGAAACTCCAGGAATCCCAGTCTTGAGAAAAAAGAGGTAGATAAGTAAGATGAGGGCCTGAGAAGCCTGTGCTGTAAGGTCCCTCAGACAGAATGTCCGGAAGTCAGAAGCTGAATCTACCAGGAGCCTTGCTCCGGCTTCTCACCATTCTCCACCACAACTTTTGCTGTCTTCCGGTCTGTTTCTTCCAGCCGGGCCTTTGCCACCTAAGAGAAGCATAGAAATCGCATCAGGTCTTTTGGGCAAGACCTGCTGATGAACAGATTCAGGCACCCCCTTCTCCAGCCGTAGGTCTCACAATATTTCTACTTCACCCACAGGGATCCTGAGCAGCGCCCAGCCTCACCTTGGGCTTCTTCTCCAGATCGGCTTCCATCTTGGGTCCCAGAAGGTGGAGGACCTGAGCAGATATCACAGAGTCAAGAGTAACCAGTGTCCTCTCTCAAGAACCTCCTGATGGAGCCCTTCCTGCCTCCCTGCCAGCACCACAAGAGCCTATCTAGCCCACCTCACCTTATCTCTTCATGTGTTTCTTGTTGTTTGAGACAGGGTCTCACTATGTAGCCTTAGCTAGCCTGGAACTCACTATGTAGACCAGGTTATCCCTGAACTCATAAAGACCTGCCTGCCTCTGCCCACGAGGCTTCCTCGTGCGTTTCTACTGGTCTTGAATGCTTTTCCTTTCTGAGGGCTTATCCTGGGCCCAGGTAACAAATGTTGCCATCTACAGAGAAATAATGTGGGCCCAGCATCAAGAAAAACAGTCTACCTCAGTCGTCATCATCTTGTGATACTTTGCCAGCGTAACAAGATGAAGGCCACATCACCCATTTGTGGGAAGAGGAAACCGAGCTTAAACCGAGCTTCACAGAAAGTTATTCATCCTAACTCTGAGGCCCAAGGCAGGTACTACCCCCCACTCCACACTAGGCTCTACTATCTCTGTCAGATTAAGAACAGGGTCTCCTTCCTCTTTGGCCCTCAGTGGGTTCTAGCTTCAGCTTAGGGAGGTACCCACCTGCATATCCACTTCGTGCTTGATCATTTTGCCATCTGCCCATCTGAGTGCTGCCCGAGCCTCTCCTAAGAGGATGAGCACAAGAAGCTGCAGGGAGGCAAAAGGGGCTACTTCTTCCCCTCCTCCTCAAGAAGTCCTAGCTGACACAGGCATCAGAACCTTGGCCCAGTCAGAACATTTAAGGTGTTCCTTGCTCACCCTCCCACCTCCCTCTCATAAATGTACAGATTAGAAGGCACAACCAGAACGGTCAACCTCTAAGGAACTCCCTGCCCAGATTCCACTCACCCATCAACAGCCCCATGTTGAAACGGTATCGCTCCACCAGGAGCTGGGAACGATGCCTATTTATGGTGGCCTCCACCTGCAGAAAGCCAAACCATATGGTTCAGGAATGCCTCTTCCGAAACATTCTGGATTCCCGCACTCTTGCTCTAGGTCTGGGTAGAGAAGCTACAGCACTTTTCCAGGGCCACAACTAGGAGACATCTGAAGCCTGGGGGAAAGAACTTACAGCTTCCTCAATCTGTTCTGGTGTCACCACCACACCCACACCACATTCCTGCTCGAAGTCCTCAGTATCAATGGGATCCAGGGGATGACTCCGCACATATTCAAGAGCAGCTGAAAAAGGAAAGGCAATTGGACATCTCAGCTCCAAGAAGTGGATAAATACATAGGGCCTTAATGCCATGTAACTTCAACTATTTTGGCTACATGGATGCCTAAGAGGTTAAGCCATGGCACCATTGGAAAGAAGTCCTGAGGCTACAGGAAAGAGAGGCATGTGTTCTGAAGCAGGCCTCTCGTTGTGATAATTCTCCTAGCAATACCAAGGGTCTCCCCCTCCATGCCCCAGTGCCTGTCCAGAACCTGATGTCCAGAAAGCAACTGGGGAACTTGACAGAAAAAACAAACAGGAGTCTTGGCTGAAGGGAGGGATGGAAGGTGGAACTGGTAATACAGGCAGGGGTCTCACCGCTCAGCTGGAGCTCAGTGTGGATCTTCTTATTGGCTATATAGCTCACAAGGAAAGAAAGACGCCGGGTATCCCTGAGTCGGGAGGCCAAGCCATACAGCAGAGTCCCGGTAGCCTTGTCAATGGCAGAGCCCAGAGTCCGCTGCGCCTGGAGTCAGAGGGATCAGGGAAAAAGCCCCATGCTCAAGCGAGTTAGGATGAATCACTTTACTGTGAAGCTTAGTTTCCTCTTCCCACAAGCAACAGCGGGAAACCCGGAGCAAATCAAGATCTGGACCCAGTCCCACGTTGCTTTGGAGCACGAGAGGCAGCTGAGGTCATGGGGAAAGGGACTCGCACCTGGGTCGCCGCCTCCCGCAGCTGAGTGCTCAGAGCCGCGTTCTTGAGCGTCTCGCGCGCCTTGTTTTCGCTCAGGCCGAGGCCGGTGAACAACGTCAGGGAATCCGGAGTAGCCATAGCAGAGACACCGGAACCAAAAGAAACTTTAGGCCGCATCTGCACAGCGACCTTCCCTCACTAACCAATCAGAATAAGAAGCCTGGAAGAGACCCAATAGTGGCCTTTCTCAGAGAGAGGGGCGGGGCCCGCCAGCTAGTCAACGCCATTTAAGAGCCGGAGAGCGCCCGGACCGGCTTTTCCGGGCAGTTGGTTCCCACCTCTCTGGCTGTAGGCAGCTGGCAGGGTGGAGTCCATGCGACTTTAGAAATGTGCCTCGGGCGTGTACAGTGAAAGTGTTTAGAAACAAAGCAGACTCAGCCTTAGCCACTTCTCACTCAGCCCTAGAAATCCAACCCCATCCTGTTGTCGGAGAGCAAAAATGAGTTCCGGTCGCGTTTTTCAACGTCACAGCTTTTGAGTTGTCATGGAAACAGATGACAAAATGAATTCCAGATTTTCCCGGTCCAGATCACTGCAGAAAATGTGTAAAATGGCCTATTTGGGGCCACATAACCTGGCACTTTTTAGGTGCCTACTTGGACAAAGCAAGGAGAGGGAAGGGAAAGAAAGACCAGGCGCGACTTCATAGAAAGTTCTGTGATTGCTTTAAAATCTCATGCCAACGAAACATGCCACAGGCAGCACTGATTGAATCAAGTGGGTTACCAAAACAACAAAGGTGTTGAGGTTCCTAAGGATAATAAAAGGAGGGAGTGGGATACATTGTTGCTGGGAGAGGCCGCATACACCTTTAATCCCAGGAGCAGAGGCAGGTGGATTCCGAGTGAGTTCAAGGCCAAGCAGGGCTACATAGTTGAAACTGTCTCAAAAAAAAAAAAAGAGAAAACAAAAAAGACACATTGTTTATATATATGAAATTGTCAAGGAATGAATAAAAGATATTCTGGGAGCTGGGTACTCTTAACTGTCTCAGCAGTTAAGAAGAGCACTGGCTGTTCTTCAAAAAAAACCCTGGGTTCAGTTCCCAGCACCCACATAACTGTTCAACCATCTGTGTCTCCAGTTGCAGGGGATCTAAAGCCCTCTTCCGACCTCCACAGGCACCAGCACGTAAGTGGTGGGCAGATACACATACATAAAATAAAATTTTAAATGAAAAACATAATATTAAAAATAAAAGACTAGGGCTGGAGAGATGGCTCAGCGGTTAAGAGCACTGACTGTTCTTCCAGAGGTCCTGAGTTCAATTCCCAGCAACCATATGGTGGCTCACAACCATCTGTAATGAGATCTGGTGCCCTCTTCTGGCCTGCAGGGATATGTGCAGACAGAACACTGTATACATAATAAATAAATAAATCTTTAAAAAAAAAATAAAAAATAAAAATAAAAGACTATTTTAAAAAGAAAGAAAGAAAGAAAGAAAGAAAGAAAGAAAGAAAGAAAGAAAGAAAGAAAGAAAAGAAAGAAATCTTGTGCCAGGTCCAGTGCAATGGCCTACACTTATAATCTAAGCTTCCCCTGAAAACTAAGGCAAGGATAGTAACTTAAAGGCCAGCCTGGGCAACACAGGGTTGTTTTTTAAACTAAAATCTTAAACTAAACCAAACTTTAAAGTCTAGTGCCACACTTAACCATTTCAGAGCAGGCAAATATCACACAAAGGCAAACAAACAAACCACAACGCACAAGATTTTTTTTTTTTTTTTTTTTTTTTTTTTTGAGACAGGGTTTCTCTGTAGCCTTGGCTGTCCTGGAACTCGCTCTGTAGACCAGGCTGGCCTTGAACTCATTGAATTCTGCCTGGCTCTGCCTCCCAGTGCTGGGATTAAAGGCGTGTGCCACCACACTTCTGGCTTCCTTAGGACTTTTAATGTAGGGACAGTGTAAAACAGAGGGGCTAATCCTGGTTCTGGCTATAGTGCTTGCAGTTCTCCAGTCTTCTAACTTCCAAGATTTGCTGACTAAGATAAAACACACAAGCAGTTCTTCATGCTGCTGTTAGTAGAATGGTAAAGAAATTCCCCAGCTGGGCAGTGGTCGTGGTGCACGCCTTTAATCCCAGCACTCAGGAGGCAGAGCCAGGCGGATCTCTGTGAGTTCAAGGCCAGCTTGGGCTACAGAGTGAGTTCCAGGAAAGGAGCAAAGCTACACAGAGGGAAAAAAAAGAAATTCCCAAAATCAGAACTGGAGTTCAGGCTATTGGAAGCCTTGATGTTCTTCTGGACTAAGCAGGAGTCTAACAAGGCTGTAACCATATCCTGTGACCTGCTTTGTGCTGACATCCCACCAATGACCAAGTTTCATGTCTGAGTTTACATATGGGTCTCATATAATGACTATCTTGCTAGGTTCTCTCCAGAGCCACATGTTAAACCACTATCCAGATTCAATCCTGTATCTTGAGGCCGCTACCTCCCCCTACAGTGCATTCACGTGGAAGGGCAGGTTTGGGAGTTGGAGAAATGATGCAGGACAGTGGCACCATAGGCAGGCTCCAGCACTGTAACTAGTCTGCAGCTGCAGAATCCCAGCCAACACAACACAAAGGTGCCCACAGTGAGCAGAGCCACACCTTGCCAAGTATGGTAGTATATGCCAGTCATCGTAGCATTTAAGAGGCTGAGGCAGAATTGCCATGAGTTTGAGGCCAGCCTCAACTGCACAGCAAGACCCTGTCTCAAAACAAAAACAAAACAAAACAAAAACAAAAAAAACAAGGGGTTGGGGATTTAGCTCAGTGGTAGAGCGCTTGCCTAGCAAGCACAAGCCCTGGGTTCAGTCCTCAGCTCTGAAAAAAAAAAAAAAAAAAAAAAAATAACCTGCCACTGCTACTGTTTCTTCAGTAGCTGATGCCACCCTGAGGATTATCATTACAACTCAGTTGTCACCATCACTGAGCCCTGCAGGTCTGGCAATGGCCTCCTGAATAGGGTCAAGACGTGCACTCCTTTACCTAGACTCCTCATGACACCCTGTGGGTTCAACAGTTTAGTGTAACAGCATGAGATATTAGCTCTGCCAGTGCCATGTCACAAGTGACAGGTGACAACAGGATGTTTAATCAGGATCTCAGGAACCATGACTTAGGACAAACATGAGAAGCAGTTATATTGCCCTAGACTATATGGTACCCTCCCTCAGGAGTACCTCATCCAAGAAAAATAACCAAGTAGAAAAGCTAGGTAGGGGCTGGAGAGATTTCTCAGTAGTTAGGATCACTGCTGCTCTTCCAGAGGACCTGGGTTCAATTCCCAGCACCCACATAGCAGCTCACAACTGTCTGTAGCTCCTGTTCCAGGGGATCCTTTGACACCCTCATTTAGATATACACGAAGGCAAAACACCAATGTACATAAAATAAAAATAAATAATTAAAAAAAAAAAGAAAAGCTAGGTAGTAGCCAGCAAAACCCATCAGAGCACGGGGGGCAGCCGAGGCCATAAACAAGTCTAAATGGCATAGACTGAGAGCATACAGGTATCAGAGGCCACAGAATGGCAGCGTCATGGGCTCCACACTAACAGTGCTGCACACACTTAAGACCTAACACAATCCTGTTTAGTCCATACCTACCAGGGCCTCCAGCAGTCACGGCTGACAGGACCAACACAGTTTAGCATTTCCATTTCTACTAGGTCCCTCACCCAGCCAACAAAGCCAACACCACCACATGGCCTTTTCATAGTGTGTACCCACTGGAAAAAGCCAATAGTGAGCATGTGGTTAGGGTTCTTGGGTAGCTCCCTGCTACCCCTAACTCCCGACTCTGAAGGGGAGGACTAGTGAGATCTGCATGCTGAGTTTCACGTAATTGGCTCTGTGGGCCTGAAGATGCTGCCGGGTCCATCCACTGTTGGCCTCTGTCTTTCTACTTCTGGTTTCTCGAGGTGTAACTGCATGCAGGGTTGGGGGTGGAAAGTGGGAATGCAGGTGACCAAGCAGGACAGAGGGTCAGATTCTCTGAGCTGCCTAACACCTGGGTGTTGGGATCAAACTCGATCCTCTGAAAGCCTGGCAAGCAAGCACTTAACCACTGAGCCATCTCCCCAGCCTTGCTCCCCACCATTCCCTAAAAAGGCCTATTCTACTCTCAAGTCATCGGAGGTTACAGAGGGGCTGTGCGATCCAGACAGAAGCAAGGTTCCTTGTGTTTGTACAGGAGTTGTGACTTAGCTCAGTGGTAGAGCACTTGACTACACAAATCCCTGGTACTGGAAGAAACTGTACAAGGGTGCAGAGACCCTGAAGCTAGGTATGCCTGCTGACCTATGGGTGAGTAGCCTTGGGCAACTGCCAAAAGCCATGGCCTGAGAGCCCAGAACCCCTCCAGAGTGGGAAGCTGAGTAAGATTGTCCCAGGCCCTTTTTTCAGAGCAGGACCTTTTTTTTTTTTTGGAGCTGAGGATCGAACCCAGTACCACTGAGTTAGTTAAATCCCCAACCCTCAGAGCAGGATCTTTTCTCTCACGGGATTCGGGTGTTTTTAAACTGCAGAGGCTTGGGAAGAAAAAAGGGAGAGCTCCCCAGGGACTTTCCTTCCCTGCAGGCAGTCTCTACCCTGCTGCCTAGTTATCCCCAGGCTGCTCTGGGGTTTGCACTTTTTTGCTTGTTGTTGTTTTTTTGAGACAGGGTTTCCCTGTGTAGCCCTGGCTGTTCTGGAATTCACTCTGTAGACCAGGCTGGCCTCGAACTCACAGAGATCTGCCTGCCTCTGCCTCCTGAGTGCTGGATTAAAGGTGATTGCCTCCACTGCCCGACTGGGTTTTCACCTTTTAACCCATGTTATCAGCTCTAGAGTTTCATGGGTACTACTCTCTCCTTGGATGCCCTACAATCTTAACTAATGCCAATCACAGCCACTTCAACATGGGAGCCAGAACCAATGGATTGTCAGGTAGCAGGCAGCCTCCAGGGAGATGATGGGGCGGGGGACCTTCATGATTGTGATGGTTAACACTGTCAACTGGGCACACCTGGAATCTAGAATCACCTAGGAGACTCACCTAAGTGCGGACAGCACCATTCATCCCCTAGACTAGCGTCTGAATAAAAGGAAGAGTGTGCTGAGCTGCCGGCATTCCCTGCTCCCTGCTTCCTCACTTCAGAGGCAGTGAAACCAATTGCATCATGCCGTTTCTGCCATGACAACGGCGCCCTCCAACTACGAACCTGAACAAACCCTGTCTTTCTGAAGCTGCTTTGGCAGGCAGTCTATCATAGCAACCATTAAAGTTCTATAATGACCCAGAGAAAATGAGCTGTGACCCTATCTCCCCTCAGAGCGGAGAACTTCAGGATCTTTAACAAACACACACATATACCAGATCATTGAGGGGGGGGGAGGGGAGCCACAACATGTTGTGGATCAGTCACTAAGTCTGCTTATTTATTATTTATTTTTAAAATATATTTAAACAGCAGCAATCACTTCCAAAATGCAAAAAAATTACAATTTTTAGAATAAAATTATAATGTTTATAATGCAGGTCAGAAAGGATCAAAGGTACAACTGAGAAACGCAGCACGGAGGGCAGCGGAGACGCCAAGGCCCACTGACCTGGGGACCAAGGTGACACGAGGTCATAATTTGTGAGGCTCCCACCCCCAAATCATGCCCCCCAACTTCCCATTGGTGGAACCAGTGTCCTCTGAGTGACAGAAGGAAAAGTGGCAAAGAGATGGCCTTCTGAAGGGGATCTCCCAAACCCAGTCCCTCCATCAGCCAGGGACCTGCTAATCGACCTCCTCCATGTTGCTGTACGTGGGGGCTGGGCGGTCCACAGGGGGGGCGAAGCGTTCAGGGGCTGTCCGCGTGGGGGCCACCTCGGGGGCCTGGCCAGGGCCTAGTCCCTGCAACAGAATACGAGGACAGGGTTTGGGGGTTGCCCAGCATACTGCCTGGCATCCCGGGGGTGCTGGCTCTGAGCCCGGGCACCCAAGGGAGGGCCCCTAGGCAGGCGCAGACAGCAGCGGCGTTTAGACAGAGAGACGAGATCGGGCCTGAATACTCACTTTATTAACACTTTAAATACAGGAAATAGTGCCAGCAGGGCCAAGCCCTAGGACAAGGGTCAGAGAAACAGGAGGAACAGACAACTGGATGGACACATACCCTAGGATACTCTGCCCCTGCAGAGGCTGCAGTCCCCACAAGTCTCCCACCCAATACATACACTGAGGCCCAGAGCCCAGAGTTATTCCCACCACAAAGGTAGGCATGGCCTGGTGAGCAGGCAGGTAGGCCAGCTCACAGGAGGTGCCTGCAGGTGAGCTCATCTCCAGCGACTCTGAGACACCAGAGGATAGAATACGTTGAGCACAAGGGCCACCAAAGCCGCCACGGTACCCAGGACAAAGTATCGGAGGCAGCCCTCGTCTGATGTGGTAGGGCCACGTGGCGGGGGCCCCACCCAGTCTTGGGGCCCCCAAGGACCCAGAGGCCCAGGCCCCTCGGGCACCATCTCCTCCTCGGCCTCGAGCTCCTGCCAAATCCGGGAAGCCTATGGTATGTGGAAAGGGCCATCAGCACCCGAGGATGGGGAGGCCCCAGGTTCCCTGAGACCCCTAGGCAAGACAGTCACATCAAGGTGACTGGGCCTAAGCCCCCACATTCCAGATCAAGCAGCAGGGAAGTAGGTAGGTAGCCAGTATCGAGGTTTCTAAACTGAGAGCTTAGGGTACGAGAATCCTGACAGCCTTTGACTTCCTCAGACAGCTTTTAATCCACGTTTAGCTTCTCACAGGCAAGGAAGTGGAGTTACCTGGTCAGATTTTAGTCCAGACCTTCCACAGAAGGGACCAGCTCACAGAGGATAAGTAGGCAACCCCATGGCAATCTCCTCAAGATTACCCATGTCCAGATCCTGACCACTGTGTTGTGTCTCTGAGCCTGACAGAGATGTCTTAAGGGAGTATAGGTAACAGAAAGGAGATTGGTCTAGAGAGCAAAGTCACTGTGCTCATGGACCTACGGAACACTGTCAGCAAATGAGGCAGAAGAGCCTGAAGGTTCAGTAGGGATAGTTGCTCACCACAGAAAGTGTGACAGCCACTGGAGGGGACAGCCATCTCTGACAGGGATATCTTGAGTACACACCAGAACACGAGGGTGATCACAAATGAGGGTCTCTAGGCTGGCATATGGAGAATGTGGGGGAGAGCTGGGAGAAGTCAGGTTTAGTCTGCGTATAGTACCATGCCCGCTGAGGTTCAGGACAGTTCTCTGACCTGTACTTTTGTACACACTGGTGGTAGCATGTGTATATACGTACACCTTTGACTGTGTTCCTGGGGTATCTTCCAGGATGCCCCAGATGAGGCCCGAATCAAGGAACCCCATCTCTAAATTCTGCAGGCTTGAAGGGCTTAGGACTAGAAAGAAAGCTGCGTTCCCCCAGCCGTGTCCCCCAACTAGCCTGGACGGTCTCCCCCATGCCTCACCTGGCTGGCAGCAGCATCAGCTGCAGGGCCTAGGTCTGGGTGGTGTTCGGAGTGGCCTGCCCTGGGGGGTCTCTCCACGGGAGAGTTCCGCCGACGGTAGAAGAGCACATAGGCGTACCGGGTCACCACCTGGCTCTCGTCCACGGTTGTCACTGTGCTGTCATCGAACAAGCGCCAGCCTACAGCAGGGCGGGAAGAGGATGAGCGCAGCCTGGACCACCACCCCACCACCTAGGCTGCTGCTTGCGTGTGCGTGCCCTCACCCACGTCACTGCGCTGGCTACTGCGATCGTTGGGCAGGCGGGCACAGGCGGTATAGTGGCCACCGATCATGCCTCCGTAATGGTTGATGACAGCATACAGGTCATAGCTAGGCAACTGCTCCTCTTTCTGGCCGATACAGAACTTGCTCAAGTCCAGGTTCCTGTAGTCCCAGTCAGAGAAGGGTGAGGCAGTTAGAATGGCCCCTGATCCCTGTGCCCTGTCCAGTCACCGGGGCTCACTCGTTGCTCACCGAACAGGAAACTCCACCAAGTCATTGATCTTGTCACGCCAAATGAAACTACGAAAGGAGAAGCGCTTGAGCTGCACAATGAGCACATTCGGCAGGCGCCAGAGCAGCAGCTGTTTGGAGGCCTCCCGGTGCTGTCCGCACTGTGGGCAGTACCTGGTAGAGGACAGGAAGAGTCAGAAGCACAAGTCCCCTCCATCCTGCCCCGCTACCTGCTTGCTGCCCCACGCTCACCAGGCCTCCTCGGGTGCCAGCACTTCAGGCCGAGTAAAGAGGTTGAGGCACTGGTCCAGGGTAAAGTGGCCAGCACGGGCAGCCTCACCAGCAGAGCCTGGGTCTTCAGCACACTCCAGCTCCTTGGAGGCTACTAACACAAACTCCTGTAGGCGCTCATTGTTCCGCCACACCAGAGCCAGGCTACAGTCATCACCGAGCTCCAATGGTGTCTCCCCTGGAGATGGGCAGAGACAGCTGTTACGCAGCTGTGCACAGCAGCCAGCTCAAGCTACCCTACAACTTCCACCCACAGCATCAGACACCTTTGTCCTCAAGCCGCTGCTCTCGGTTTGATGCGTCAATTTTATAGATGAAAAACTGGGGGGTGTGGGTATTCATGGCTTCACTTGAGTGCTGGTACCCAGGCACTGCAGCTAAGACAAAGCAAGATAATCAGTGCTTACCTACCCACTGTGGTCTAAACAACCTTCCCCAACTGCAGCACCCAAAGCATTTCAGCAGATCTTACCTTCAGGCCGGGACACCCTCTCACTAGCAAGCAACGAACAACCTTCAATAGGCCCACTGGCCAACATCTCAGAAGAAATTCCACTGGTGCTAGGTACAGGACCCCGATCAGGGGGTGCCCACACACGGGGAGCCCCTGTATCCCCCTCAGCCACAGGCGTCACCAACTGGAGCTCAGAAGGCTGAATGGGTTCTCTCTCACTATCCCCAGCCTCCAGGGAGCTAGCTGAAAGCAATGTGGTACAGCCAGGGCTCTGGGATTCCAAGGCCATCCGGCCAGGCTGGAAGGGTGGTTGGAATACACTCACGGAGTATCTGGCAGCAGACAACAAGGCAAATAAGAATTCTGACCTGCTGGTCTGACACCAGAGTATCTCTGCTCCCCACCCATACTAGTCCTCAGAGCTCTTACCGGGCATAACCTTCTAGTAGCTGAGCAAGACGGGCATAAGTGAGACGTGAGGCGGGCACACTGACCAGGAAGGGGTAGCCAATGTTCTCAGGGCGGCAGAGGCCTTTGTGGTCAGGCCAATGGGTTTTCTGGCAGAACCTGGAGGGAAGGAGAAGGTAAAACCAGAGCCTTACCCCTAAGTGCTATAATTATAAATTAGGGGCTTGCTCCAAGGCCTGGGGACTAGGTATGCCAGCCCTGCCTCCCCCAAGGCCTGATCAAACGAACAAGTGGGTGGAGGGCTTAAAGTATGTGCCTCTGTGTGGAGAGGTGGACAGGATGGCAAGTGGCAGGTGGAGAGGAGAAAATGGGAGGGGAGGCCACGGGGTTCCTCACTGGTTGCAGTAGCCAACACGGTAGCAACGGGTACAACGCTTCAGTTTTTCATCCTCTGACTGCTGCTTCCGCTGGCAGGCTGCACACTTGGAGATAGGGATGCTGGGTACCTGGGGGCGCTAGGGTGGGTCATCTGGCTCAGCAAAGCCAGGTAGGAATGACCAGCCCCCACCAGGGCCCTATGGCATCAGGTTGGCCCCCACTCACCTGCTGCACCTCTAGCACCACTACCCGCTCCTTAGCCAGCTCTGGGGATAACAGCTCAAAGCAGAGCAGCACGTCAGTTGGGGACACAGCATCCAGCGAGTGGGAGGGCAAGAAAACACGATGGAAACGATTCTTAATGACCTAGAGATAAAGAACACACAGATGCCACGTGGTAAGCTCTTTCTCTAGGCCTGACCACAACACCAAGATGGGCTTAGTCCTGCATTGGAGTCTTCTGGGATGGGGAAGAACAGGATCTGTGGCCTAAAAGGGAAGTATGCTTGCCCAGTGGCAGAAGATACATTGGAGTACCTGAGAGACAAAGCCTGGGACCCTCCATACTAAGGGCCTCTACCCCTATGATAAATAGCAAGTCGGTGCTAAGACTACAAGGTGTTATCAGGGTAGGTCCACATTCAAAGAGCCTCTTCCACACTCACACTCCAAGAAAAAAGGGGAACTGTTGAATTAACAGGGTAAGAACTTTCGAGGAAGGCTAGCATGCAGATCTGGGATAAAATGAGAGAAAACAGGACAGAGAAAGAATAGAGAAAAGAAGCCGAACAGTGGTGGCATACGCCTTTAATCCCAGCACTCAGAAGGCAGAGGCAGGCATATCTCTGTGAGTTCGAGGCCAGCTGGTCTACAAAGCGAGTTCCAGGACAGACAAGGCTACACAAAAAAGGAAACCCTGTCTCACAGGCAAGCTCCTGGCAAGCTCCAGCTCTGCCAAAGCTCCTTATCCACAGGGAAAGGCAGTTACAATTCACCTTCAAAGGGGGAGTAAACTAAGTGGTGGCTGAGAACTCAGGGAATTTATGTTACATAGTCCAATGCCTAGTTTCAATAATGTCTCAAACAAAAACATACAATCTAAGTTTCTGCAGAAGCATTTATATTCATGTACATGTGTTTAGATGCTATTAATGGTACGTGTCTGTCTGTGCTTCAATACATACGTGGGGCTGGAGAAATGGCTCAGCAGTTAAGAGCACTGGCTGCTCTTCAAAAAAAACTGGCGGGGGGGGGGGGATGGGGATGGGGGGGGTTTCACTCCCAGTATATACATGGCAGCTCATGACCATCCATAATTCCAGTTCCAAGGGGTCCAATACCCTGTCTCCTGGCCTCTATGGGCACCAGGCACACAGCATGGTACACATACATACACACACACAAACAGGCAAAACACTCATAAAATAAAACATTAAAAAAAAAAAAACTTTATGTGCACACATGCAGAAACTTGGTAGAGATATACCTCAGTCAGGCGTAGGTTTTCAGGCTTCACATGGACACTCTGAGAGAGGGAATCCAAAACTTCACTTGCGCTGGAGTTCTCCTTGCTAACACTCACCAGAAACTTTGGCAACAAAGGTAAAGTCAGCGTGTCAGCGTGCGGGAAGGAGACACGGTCACGTTTTTTCTAGGATTCTAGGATAACCCGGGGGGGTGGGGGTGGGGTGGGGTGTCGTTACTCACCTTGATGGGTTTGCTGTGAGGCTCCCGAGCAAAATAAAAGATGGGGAGAACCTTTTGCTTTTGTGGCAAGGGCACAGGCAGGTAAAGAAATGGGTCAAAGGTGATGGAGACCTGTGGAGGCAAGGGTGACACTAGAGTGACACACAGGATCCAGATGCTCTTAGGAGAGCCACTGCAGGCTCTCTGATGGCTGGCAGGGCTCTCAGTCCTAGAGCACTAGACAGACCGAGAGAACCCACCAGGACCCACCAATGCCCATTCTCGGGCACACTTCTTTTCTGACAGCTTAGCGTCTTTTCCAAGTTTCCCTTCCTCTGCACCCCGTGTGCCTTTCCAACCCGACACACAACTCTGGCACACCTTATTTATCTTTGCAACACCGTACCTCTCCGTCCACATACCCCCGACTTCAGCCAGGAAGCCTCCCATGCCCAATTTCTCCAGACCACACAGAACCTCAGGCCTCTCTGCCACTTTCCTTCCCCAAATTTTGCCCTGCACTCCCTGAAAATGCACATGCTTCAACTTAATCTGACCAAACCAGCCTACAGCAACTGGGCCTCCTCTCTAGGAGAGTCCACCGCACCTTGGCACACACAGGGCACACCAGCTTTGACTTGTACTGGCCCTGAAACAGGTCCACAATGAAGGAGTCATTCCTCATCTTGTGCCGCTGCCAGGCTTCCTCAGCCACCACCTGAGGAAAAATGGTGAGAACTGAGGAGACCTAAGAGCTGGGACACACAAAACCCCACTCTACAATCCCACCCTGACTGACCTCGTCAGGACGTCCATCTGAGTCCACAGTCTCTGTGTAGGGCTTGTTTTGGATCCGATTCAGGTCCTCATGCAGCCCATCCAACAAGAAAGCCATGAACTCTTGGGCATCATGCTGTGCATAGCCCGTGAACTGGCTGGCTTTGCTTGCCACAATGGCCTGAATGGGGAGGTCAAAGTGTTAACGAGAAATTTTAGCACCCATTCACCAGGCCCCTCACTAGCTAGTCCTCCCAACCCTCTCTAAACAAGGGTGGGGGTAATCACAGATCACCTTTAGCTTGGAGGGCTGAAAGGCTTGATGGGTGCCCTTCCACAGAGCCCGGAGGAGCACAGCAAAGCCAATGGCCAGTCGCCCACCAGTCCCCAGTGGGTTGTTGTAGTTAATCTCAGCTTCAAAGGATCGGTCTAGAACAGTCAAGAAAAGGTGTGAGAGACAAAGGTACCCCTTCTGCCTGTGCCCCGGGCTCCTGGCCATGACCTCACCATGGAAGAAGTCACGAAGTTCCCGAGTGTTGGACAGAGACTGAATGACACTATTCATGAAGCAGGTGTTCCCTAAATTGACAAGGCCAGTAAAGCCTGGCAGACACACCTTCTTCTCTTCCTCTTCCTCCTCCTCCACACTATCTCCACTCACCGGACTATGAGGCATTGGAGGCACCATACACGTGGGTTTGGGCTGTGGGAACAAAAGGAACATGACAGAGCAGCCCTAAGGCTCTCTAGTCTCATTATTTTTATTATTACTACTATGAGTATTATTACTATTATCATTATTATTTTGGTTTTTCGAGACAGGATTTCTCTGTGTAACAGCCCTGGCTGTCCTGGAAAACGCTTTGTGGACCAGGCTGGCCTCGAACTCACAGAGATCACCTGCCTCTGTCTCCTGAGTGCTGGGATTAAAGGCGTGTACCACCACCACCACCACCACTACCGGCTTCCAGCCTCATTTCTGGCCCTTCCCAACCTAGGATTCTCACCGAGGCCAAGTGTGGTTCTGGCTTTGGAGCTACATGCTCCAAAGGGGTGCGGGCCACCACACCATCCAGCCCTGTGTCCTCAGATCGAGCCTTGGGTTTTTCCTTCTCCACAGCCCTGGCTTCCTCCTGGCCTGTCAGGGGGTGGGGGGCACCTCCTGGAGGGGTTGAATCCAAAGGGGTTGGACCTGTCGGCACGGCAACCTTTGCACCACCCACTGCACCTTAAAAAGGGGGAAGGAGAGGGCTGGTGGTTAGCAGCATGTGTGACGGGGGTCCTCAGTGGCAGGCAGGGGCAGCGAAGGGAGCTCGTGTGCAGACCTCGTGTAGCTGGGGCCTCCAGTCCTCCCCAGCGCTGACTCTGCCGCTTCCGGAGGCAGATATCTATGCGAGAGGCCGTGAAACAGAATGTACACTGCTCTGGCTCAATCAAGTTCCTGTCAGGGAAAAGCTGCGTTCAGAGATTTCAGATGGAGCAGGTGTCAAGCTAAACAAGCCAGAGAAATGGAAACCCGAGAGAGAGAGAGAGAAGCGGTAACGGTGCTGGGCACCACCAACCTGAGCTTCACCTGCCAGCGGAAGACGGTGTGGGGCCCACAGCCCGGATGCAGCCTCAGGAAGTTTCCGTCCCTGCAGAGGCAGAGCAGGGAAGGGAAAGGACAAAAGAAAAAGCTTGAAACACATCCCCGTCTACGGCACACCGTCTGTCCCAGCTCCAGCCACACACCTGGTCTGGAAGATGAGCGTGAAGTCCTGCTCTCGGAAAAGTACTCGAGAGGTGTCCCTGCAGATCTCCTTCACATACACGTGCACCACCACTGAATCCGGCCCCTTCTCATATGAGTCATTCTTGACAAATGCCAGGTTCACCATGGACTCTGGTTCTATGTGGAGACCATGGCTCAGCGCCACCAACCAGGACAAATTCTAGCCTGGTACTATACTCCTCCCTACCCACCCATCAATCCTGCAACCCAACCTGGGGGTCTGCCTGGCCAATCCCCATTTTACCATCCACCAAAGTTGCAGAGTCTGCTCCTACGGCCATCTCCTCTTTGACGCGGTCCTCTTTCTCAGGGTCTCTGTCCCGGACCATGACCGCGGGGACTGAGTCACTCCTGGGAGACACTGTCTTCTCTCCTGTCAAAAGGGCTAAATTCTTCTCTGAGCCCAGGAGACTCGTTTGAGGGTTCAGTGGTGGTACATGGAGCTGCTCCTCAACCTCAACCTAATCACACACAAAAGGGGAAAAAAAAAAAGGCAAGATTAAGCCCTGGGTCCGACAGGTGGCACCCACTCTATTCCACAGTCCCTCCCCAGCCTCCAAATACCCAAACAGACATCTAACTCTCACCTGGGTGGCTGAGTCAGAAGACAGAAAGGGAGGAGCATCACCCTGGGGGCCAGGGCCATCCCTAGACCCTTCTCCTTCTGGCCCTCTGCGGAGATGCACGGCCCTCTTGGCGCTGGGCCCTGCCTGTGCCCCAGGGCCAGCCCCTGAGCCTACCTCACCACGGCCCTGCGCCCGCTTCTGGTTTCGGGCTTCCTGTTTAGCTCTGCGGGGCTCAGAGCCTAGTTCCAGGGCAATGGGAGACAGATCTTGCCCATTCTCCTGGCACCGCAACCCTGGCACCAGCTCTTGGGTCCCTAGAGGTTTCTTCTGCCAAAGATACAACAGTTAGGTCCTGTTGAAAAGACTGGGTATCCCCACCTCCCATGCCCTCAATTGGAACTCACCAGGAGAGAGGGCCAGGTGAGCAGAGGCACCTTCTTGGGTAGGGCCAACTGTAGAAGACCACCCTTATGAGCCTGCACTTTGGTACAAGAACTTTGTATTTCAGCAAAGAAGACACCGCCCCATTGCCGACCGTCTGGAGAAAGAGTGGTAACAGTGATCTGAAGTGGGGCGATACTAGACAACTCAAAGGTAGCACTGCACACTGGGTAGATGAACACACCTGGAAACCTCACCACACAGTCTGTGTCTGTGAAAGCAGCATCTACTTCCTCCAGACGCAGGGGCCCTGCTCCTACCCGCAGCTTGACAATCACCTCATCTGCACTCTGTCCCCAATCATACAGCAATTCTACACGGAGAACGGCAAAGAGATCAGAAGAGTCACTGCTAACGGTAACAGACAGGTAACAGAGCCAAACCTACGGCTCCGGTGGGAGCTAAATTCAACTCTCTCTCAAGCAGCACTCAAAAGCCCCGTTCATTACTCACCCTCTTTGGTCTGCTCCTTTCGAGGAGTGGACGCTGGCAACAAAAGGGAAAACAGAGAATAATGAGCAGCCAGATTCCCTGACCCCACCATCTGGATCTTAGCCAAGGGTCTTTTTCTCAGCATCAAACCATGATAAAGGAGGGGAAACAGACTCCTAAATTGCATGTCCAGAGACAATGGAAGCAGCAGCCCTGAGAACTCTGGAAATGCCGCTCCTACCTCTCCCGGGGCCTCCATCTCTGCTTTCCTGGTTTGCTCGATCCTTCTGTTTCTTCTTACTAGCAGCTTCCTCCATTCCTGGGGGTCCTCTCCTTGGGCCTGTAGCACTGGTCCCACCAGACATCTTGAGCCGCTTGCTAGCCAGCCAGAGTGCCCCAGGGTCGGCAACAGCGTCTGGGTCAGGGCTGCGGCGCTTTCTTCCTGGCCCAGCTATCTTGGCAACTCTGTGTAGCCAAATTCTTCAACAAGGAACCAACAGCCTAATGAAAATAGACCACGACTCACTGCCAAAGCCAAACAATTTGCTCCCTGCCTACAACCAGCGCTCAGCAACTCAGGGCACTCTTGACCCTAAAGGGCGGCATCTCGCCACCATCTGAGGCAGCCATCCATACTGAGGCTACGCTATGAGGAAATAAATAATTCAAGTAGCAGCAACCGCTTCAGGCCACACCTCCTGGGTGTCTACCAAAGACCCACAATGCTGGAAGCTGCAGGAACGAAGTGCTAGGTCAAGGCAGTCATGGCCTAGGCCCAGGCTCACCCTCTGGACAGCAGCCATGGCTCCAACCCACAGGACTGGCACCCTGAGTGCTCCCATCCTTCACTCTCACTGGCTGCTTAGTCACCACCAGACAAGCAAAAGGTGCCCGGGGAAGGCAGGCGAGGCGGCGCCAATCAAGCAGTTGTAGAAAGACCGGACTCTATAGCTGATAATGGACCTCCCCAGGTGCTGCCACTGCCCAGAAACGGTCCTGGTACTTAGGCGTCTAATCGGCTTCCTGCCGGCTCCCATTCTCGTCATAAGCCTGCTCCTGAAACTACTTGGTCTTTTTGTCTCCATCTAAAGAGGACATTTCTCTCCCCAGCTCCACAGAAGAGTGAACTCGAGTGTTGAGACATGGTGGTGGGCATCCAGCCGGACACTCAAACAGGTATCACCCTATTTCCAGGTTCCCTCATTCATCAGCTTTGATTCACCGAGGCCTAATCAGTTTCCCACCTGTGTGTGGACTCTGGCTCTCTCCATCCAAAATGAAGTTCTTAAAACCAGACAGTGAAGCGAGAGTTGAGATGGAATGTAGACCTGGGACCCTAGCAGCCTCAAGCCCGGCTCGCACAGCCAGAAGAGATATGACTAGTCTATGTTCCCCTGGGGGAGATGGGGTGATAAAAATACCCTTGTATGGTCAGAGAGATGAGCTGAATCTTTAGTGACAGCCTGTCCAGGCCTGAGGGCAGAACACCCGCTGTTTCCTCCTTACACCTAGGCCCTATTCACACGTTGAGTCCCTCCCCCGGGGCTCCGAGGACGACGAAGCCGGAGAGAGACGATCCAGAGATACCAGCTGATCCCAGCTGGTCGGAAGGGCTGCGCAGAGTTACTGACCACAGACCAACGCCCCAGCTAGGCTGCTACCCGACTCCAACCTCCGAATCCCAGGCCTGCCACCGCCTCCTCCAGGAAGCCACCCTCGCTCGCCGCTAGTCCTCTTAAAAACAGAGAGGCCGGCCACAGGTGTAGCATAACGGCTCGGTCGGCATCGATGGGCCCCGCACACCGTGGGGCTCGAGATGTCGGGGCTGGCACGGCCCGTGACCTTGAACAGGCCGCCGCAGGCCAACGCCGCGGCCTGCCCGCTGCGGCCAAACCGGCGACTTGCGGCCCGCAGCACTCACCGAGCGAGACCGCCGCCACCAGCCCTCTTCGGGCCCTGGCAACCCGCTCTCGATTCCGGTTCCGGCGTCGGATCGGTTCCGGTTCCGGCGCGCCCCTCCCCCGTCCCGGCTCCGCCACCGCCGCTTCAGCCGCTTGTTTTGTTTCGACTTCTAGATACGGCTCTGGGAGGCGGAGCGGGGAGCTGATGACGCACTTCCGGCAAGAGTGGGGGGGGGGGGTGTGATGAAGGGCAGCACTGGGGAGGGCCGGAAAGAAAGAAGAGGGGTTCCGGTGCTTTGGCCTTTGCTAAAATCCTACTGGTGGCAATGTATAGCAGCCTTTTGCCCCTCCCATTAAAGTCCAGACAACACAGTGGAGGCTCACACCGGTTTATTGAAAACACCTGCTAGCCAAAAGCTTTTGCATGTGTGGACAAACACGCATGTGCAACAGTGCTTAGGGACAAAGCTAGGCCCTGGGGAGTGGGTCACTGGCAGGTGTTGTAGATCTGGACCTGCAGATTGATGGCCTGAAGCACACTGCGCATCCTGGCTTCCAGCCCATCCAGCTGGGCCGCCTTGCCCTCCAGCTCACGTTCATTCTCTTCATAGGTGCCCTCCAGTTCTAGAAGGATCAAGGCATAGTTTAGTTCTTTCTCTCACAATCCCTCCGCTCTAGCTCCGGCCCACCACGGTCCTCACCCTGTAGCCGCTGCAGCTTGTCCTGAGCAGCTTGCAACAGGCCCCGGGCCTCATCGCGCAGCTGTTCTGCCCTGGCTTGTGCAGCCAGCACACCCTCAGCCTTCCTTTCAGCCAGTGCCTTCACAGTTTGGTACCGGTCACCTACTTGTTCCCGAAGCTGCTGCAGGTTTAAAAGGTAGGGTCAGTATGCTAGTGCAGTAGAGTCCTAACTACACTGCCCCTGCTCCCTCGGGATGGCTTTGCCTCAGCTTACCTTCTCTGCCTCCCTGGCACGGCTCTGAGCACGCCCAGCTGTTTCCTCGGCTGTAGATGCTGCCAGGCTGTTTCCTGCCCGTTTCAGTTTCAGGGCCTCCAAGAGAGCGTCCAGTTGCCGAGCCCTCTCACTTGCCGAGTCCAGAGACTTCTCTGCACCTGCCATCCTTTCCTGTACCTGCCACAGAGAGGCCCAGGTTTAAACAGATCTACCTTTAGTCCCAGCAGTTGAGAGGGAGCGACAGGTTGATCTCTGTGAGTTCTGGGTCAGCCAGGACCACATGGTGAGACCCTGTCCCAAACAAAACAGATCCATAGTACATGCCCATGTCCCACCGGTGTTCTAGGGAGACCACACCTGGTGCAGCGTCTGTTCTGTGTTCTGTGTGTCGGCCACCGCTCCCCGGATGGCACCCTGAGCAGCACCTTGTGCCCTCTGAGCCTCCTCCAGTGCCGCCTGTACTGTCTCTGCCTTCTGTTTCTCACCCTCAGCCCGGTTCCTGAGGAAAAGGGGAGGTCAGAGCCTGCGGGTATCAGGACCAGGTTTCCGGAATGGGGGCCAGGGTTGGGGTCAGACCGTGCCCGCTGTGCATCTTGTAGTAGCTGCTCAGCCCGACGCACATCGCCCATAGTATGTGCCAGGATTGTGTCCACATCTGCCAGGCTTCGGACACGTTCTGCAATCTCACTCGCTAGGTGCTGGATCTGTTCAGGTGAGGCTGGGATGGAGAGCTCTAGCACCCGTGTGGCTACCATTTCAATACTGTCAGGATCAGCTCCCTCCTCTACGGAGACACAGGCAAAGGCTTAAGAACAGTCTCCAGCATCGGCTTGGGAACATAATCTTGATATGTGGGTTCTCAGACTGCACATGCCAGAGGAGTTTGCTCAAAGGCATAAGGATGTAAACAAAGAACAGGGACTATATAAGGGGCAGAGACTTAAGGACACTGACTGGACAAGGACTCAGGGGCCAGACATCGGGTCATAAACACAAGTCCACTGCAGACCCTGAGACTCAAGGACACATAGACACAAGGGAAACGACCACATGGCCTGGGCCACGTGGGAGGCTCACGGCTGAGGAAGTCCTTCACGCTCTGGATAAGTTCTCGAAGCTCATGGTTGGCCTGCTCCACTTGGCCCCTAGAAGCATTAGCCTTGTCCAGGGCTGCCTGGGCCCGCTGCTGCGCCTCCTCTGCCTGCCGACGAGTCTCGGACATGCGGCTGAGGATGCCACCACCTTCGACCAGTGCCCGCTGCAGCTCTGCCTGTGTGTGCCGAGCCCGGCCCAGTGCGAGATCTGCTGTGGCTGCTGCCCCACTGCAACCGAGGCCACCACAGCGGGGCTGCCCATCCTCATCCCGACATCCGGCACCCCCACAAGGGCTGGTAGCACAGGGTGCGTCTCCGGGCGCCCCACACACCTGCGAGGCACAAAACAATCAAGGTTCTGTGGGAAGACTCCACACCTACCTATCCCACTCCATACTTGCACCTCACCAGTTCATTTATGCCTGTCAGGCTCAGGGTTTGGGTATGTGCAGACAGCTGTCCCAGTGCCTCCTGGTTGGCTAAGTGTCTACGGCTGAAGCTTTCTTTTTGGGCAGCCATGAGCACTTCTGTCCGACGCCGGGTATCTGCTGAGTTGCTCACTGGGCTGGGTACTGCAAGGGTGGAGGTGTTGGCACGGCGTTCTGCTTCTGTAGACTGGCTGTGGGCATGTCGGATGCTGTCATAGGCACCTAAGTTGGGTCAGAGGGGTCAGTCGGCTGAACATTGGCCCTGGCCCACCTGCCTAGTTAACGAACAACTCACCTAAGAAATTGGAATGTTTGAGGAGATCCAGATGTTGGTCAAGCTGCCTCAGTGTCAGATTAAGCGCAAGCCCATCTCTCTCCAGACCACTGAGTGCGTGGTTGGCATTGAAGTTCTCATCCTGAACATCTGTTAGCTCTGCTTCTAACTGAGTCAGGCGCTCAGTGGTCTTCCCAATTTCATGGCTACATCAATAGGGGACATGTTTAGAGAGGCTTCAGTCCAGACCTTTTGGGCCTTTGCTCCACCCCACCATATTTGTTTTATCTTTTTTTTTTTTTTTTTTTTTTTTGGTTTTCCGAGACAGGGTTTCTCTGTGTAACAGCCCTGGCTGTCCTGGAACTAACTCTGTAGACCAGGCTAGCCCTGAACTCACAGAACTCTGCCTCCTGAGTGCTGGGATTAAAGGCATGTGCCACTACCACCCAGCCCTACCATATTATTTAGTCCCATCCGTACCGCAGTCCCTCTGTGGCCTCCACGAGCTTTGCAGTAGAGGCAGCTGAGGCATTTCGGGCACCCACGATGGCCTGCACCATGCCCAGCTTCCCTTGCATGTTCAAAAAGCTGCTCTCAAAGGCCCCCAGCACACCCGTCTGCTGCAACTCCTGCGCCCACTGCTCCAGGCGTCGCGTCCGAGCAGCCAAGTCCTGCACTACACGATCCCAATCTCCAAAGCACGCATGGCAAGGGTGACATGCAGGAAAGACACCTGAGAAGCCGCGAGCACACTGGTCACAGCGCACACCGGACACGCCTGGACGGCAGCTACAGTGGCCCGTGGCACGGTGACACTGAGGCTTGTCTATTCCTCTGGGGTCACAATCACAGGCTGCAGAAAAAGACAGCCACAGCATTAGGGCCCCTGTGATGCATCCTGAGACAGTCTTTATCCACCGTCTCTCCAGATGTCTCACCACGGCACTGTAAGCCAGGGTCTCCCCAGTGGAGCTCTTGGCACTCGGAACAAGTCCTCCCACCAAAGCCGGCATGACAGTGGCACTGCCCTGTGAACTAGGGTACAAACAGAGCAAACGTTGAGCCTGTGAGGCAGATCGCTGGCTCCCTCTACCCAGATAGCTTACCCAGGATTCCGTACCTCGTTGCAGGTGGGGCCTCTGGCCCTGGTTGGGTGGCAAGCACAAGGCTGGCAGCCACGGCCACTGGTGAAGTTCCAAAAGTTGGGGGCACAATGGTCACAACTAAGGCCTTGGACATGAGGGAGGCATGGGCACTGCCCACTGCTTGGATCACAGTAGCATTGGTCAGTAGATGGGCACTGCTGGGGATTTGTGCCCAGAGGATTACAGGTACAGCCTGGGCAAGCCAAGAAAGACACAACAATCAAGAGGCTCTCTCTCCAGCGGAACCCACCCCAACCATCTCTTCCCATATCCATACTCACGGTGACAACTCTGTCGGGCGGCTTGCCCATGGTAGCCAGGCTTGCAATGGCCACAGCGGGGCCCCTCTGTGTGGTGTAAACAGCGCAAGCATTGCCCCGTGTGGGGATCACAGGCATCAGGGTCCGTGGGGTCGATGTTTCCACTGCACTCACACAGTTGGCACCTGCCACCTGGCTTTGATGGGTCTCCAAAGTGCCCAGGGGCACAAGCTTCACACCGAAGCCCTGTCCACAGTCAAGAGGGAACTATGAGTGCTGAGATTAGCCACCTCACCCTGACCCCATACCTGTGCCCTACCCACTCGCCTGTGTAACCAGGTCGGCAGTGGCACACAATTTGCTGTGAGTATCCATCCCGGTGGCAAGAAGTAGCAAAGTGCCGCTGGCTTCCAGGGCCTTCGGGGCAGGGGCAGGGTCGGCACTGGCCTCCATATGTCAGCCGTGGGTCCCCATGAAAACCAGCAATGCACCTGCAGGGAAATGAAGAAGTGGTATCTACAGGCAGCCCGCCCAGCCGCCAACCACTCACAGCTCCTCGAGGCTCACCTTTCACAGTGCTCGCCCCCTGTGTAGTCACGGCAGCCCAGGCAAGCGCCTGTGTGGGTATCACATTCATCTGCACGCCCATTGCAGACACACGGCCGGCAGTTAGGGAAGCCCCACTGGCCACGCTGACAGTGGTCACAGCGAAGACCAAAGGCACCAGTTCGGCAGGGACATTGCCCACTAGTCCCTTCACATAGGGCACTGAGTGCCCCATCAGGGCTACACTGGCAGGCTGGGGATAAGATAGAGACAGTCAGGGTGGGAAGGTTGAGGGATGATAGAAAACTAAGAGTCTATGTAGGATCCACGGCGGAGTCGAAGAAGGAAGAAGCAAAGCCAGGGAGAAGAGGGAGCCTTGAAGTGGGAAAGAAGAGAACAGGGGAGACTAAGAGACAGACAAATACCTTGACAACCTGCAGGGCCAAAGCCATAATAGCCAGTGGCGCAGGCGTCACAGCGACGTCCAACCACTCCAGGTTTGCACAGGCACTGGCCCCCGTGAGGGCTGCACTCGGAACTCAGTGAGCCTTGAGGGTCACACTGACATGCTGTGAGGAGAAGAGGAAGAGCAGATTAGGCTAGGTCCCCACCTCCGCCTACCAATTCATATCAGGAGTACTTACGCAAGGCACCATTGTAGATCAAGGAGGACAGACTGATGAGGAGAGCAGCACAGGCCTCAGATACAGGGGTCTTGCTGGGCATCAGACCCTCCTCGTGGCAACGGTAGCGTTCAAAGGTGGTACGGCGCTCCAGGGCAGCAGCATCACCCCCACTAAACATCTCTAGCACCAAGACATGGGGCTGCAGCACCAGCTGAGGAGATGTGCAAGAGTGCAGCTCACACAGGACCACATCAGTACTGCCAGAGTACCTCCTTGGCACGGCCATTGGCCTGCCTTTTCTCTCACAGACCCCCCCCCTAATCATCACCACCAGCATAATCTCCACCCCACAGGCCCTGCCATCTTGGCTGATATGAGCAAGAGGGGCTTATTCACCGAGTCAATGAGCAGTCCACTTTCAGGATGGGCACGTCCTCCTGTTCGAATCAGTTTCAGATTCAGTTTGTAGGAGACACCAGGCTCAAGGCAGACGGGTCTGGGAAACACCAAAAACCTGGGGGTGGGGAGGAGAGAGACAGCACAGGATGACACTCAGGGTCAGTGAACCCGTCATCCTGCGCCTTTTACTTATTTTTGTTGTTGTTTTCGATTTTTTGTTTTTTCAAGTCAGGTGTCTCTGTGTAACAGCCCTGGGTATCCTGGAACTCGTTCTGCAGACTAGGCTGGCCTCAAACTCACAGAGATCCCATCCTGGGCCTTTTCCACAGCTGCTCATAGCAATCAAACCTATTACCAAGGCAGGGACTGCAGCCAAGCCAGACTCAGCCCACATACACCTGCTGAGGCCCTGACAGGGCATCTGAACAGAAGAGTCTCATAAATGTGGCTTTCTAGAATCATACACCCATACAGACCAATATCACTGAAAACACAGAGCCTAGCAACCGTGTGTTTCCTGACATTACAATTGTCAGGTGTTCTTTACATTAGTGACTAAGTATTTATTTATTCTGTAATCCCAGGAACTGACTCTACAGCTTTGTAGCGGCTAGTTAAGAAGGTGTCACCGAGCCGGACGGCAGTGCACACCTTTAATCCCAGCACCCAGGAGGCAGAGGCAGGAGGATCTCTGTGAGTTTGAGGCCAGCCTGTTCTACAGAGCGAGTTCCAGGATAGGCTCCAAAGCTACAAAGAGACCCTGTCTCAGGAAGAAGAAAAAAAAAAAAAAAGGCATCACTGAACTACATCCCCAGACCTTTGTTTCTTCTCTCTTGAGACAATAATCCTGTCTCTCTGTCCCCTAGGTGATTTGTCCCGTAAACCCAGACATGATCTTTCATTCCACTCCCAAACCTCCTTCAATCCCTGAGTCTTCCCCTAGCAGCTACTTCATTTTTGCTTCCCCGCCCAATAATTCCACAGAGACCCCTGTAGTCACTAACAGCTAGCCTTCTGCTGCAGTGGGACTCTGGCCCACTTGGTGTCAAGGTCACCAATGACCTCCATGTAGCTAAACACAGCGGCCACTTTTCTGTTCTCATCTGGCTCAAGCATTCAGCAGCATGCCATGAGTTCCCGTACCTCCCTCTTCGCTCTTTTCGCTTAGCCTCTGGGCCCCTGTCCTCGTCCCTAGTTTTTCCCTCTGCCCACTCATCTCTCCCTTTTTGAGGCAAGCTCTTATTTGTTCCAGGCAGACATTGAATTTGCTGTGTAGCCAAGAATACCTTGAACTTCTGATCCTCCTACCTCTGCCTCCTAAGTGCTAGGATTAAAGGCACGAGGTACTACAACCAGCTCATGGGAACCAAATTTTTACTCCAACATTGCTCCCCCCAGTAATCCCAGACACAGAAACCTAGCCACTTACTGGCCTTATCCCTCAAGTCAAAGAATCTCAGACTGTTCCTTCTTAGCCAGGCATGGTGGTATGTCCCTTTAATGACAGCACTTGAGATGCTAAGGCAAGAAAATCACAAGTTTCAGGCTAGCCAGGGACATATTATAATAAGATCCTGAATCTAAGCCAGGTGGTGGTGGTGCATGCCTTTAATCCCAGCACTCGGTAGGCAGAGGCAGGCAGCTCTGTGAGTTCAAGGCCAGCCTGGTCTATAGATCAAGTTCCAGGACAGCCAAGGCTACTACACAGAGAAACTCTGTCTTGAAAAACCAGAAAAAAAAAAAGGGAAGGAGGCCAGGGTGGCCAACAGAGTAATGAAAAAGATACGGGAAACAGGGCTGGAGAGATGGCTCAGAGGTTAAGAGCACAGGCTACCCTTCCAGAGGTCCTGAGTTTGGTTTCCAGCAACCACATGGTGGCTCACAACCATCTATAATGAAATCTGGTGCCCTCTTCTGGCCTGCAGGCAGAACACTGTATACATAATAAATAAATCTTTAAAAAAAAAAATACAGAAAACAAAAACTTCCAAAATGTAACAAACTTTAAAACCAGTCACATCCCTTCTCTGATGCCACTGCCTTACAACCGTCACCATCGTAGGTCCTTTGTGGAGTGACAGAGGATGGCTTCCCATCAATTAATGCCTTGGCCTCTGCAACTCACACCCTTGAGAAGCAGGCCCTGTTTTATCTATGACTTTCCTGTGAGCACAGCCATGGACCTGGTAAGCAGCACCCAGGAGGACGTACTTGAAAGAAGGAACAGATGAAAAAGTAATGTGGTCTTTCAGGTAATCTGCGTGGAATAAGGGCTGGCCCTCCAAGCCTTACCACTGTGCCCTCACCTGGTGTTTGGTTGAAGCATCCCCTGAATTCGGTCATCCTTGGGCAGCACGTGCCCACAGGGACCGTGGGCAGACACTGGCCCTGGGCGATGCACAGTCAGTTCCAGCTCTGCCCACTGCTCAGGAACCTGGGGGAAGAGGACAGTGGAGAGGATTCTTCCACATCCAGAATGTCAGCACAGGTCAGCTGTCACAGGGTCTAACCTGGGGCTCCAAGCGCAGTAGCAGGTCATAGTCCATGGCCCTTGGCAAAGAGGTCACCAGGAACTCCACTTCCTGACCTTCCCGCAGCCGCACAAAGCCTGGGCCCGTCCAGGATGGAGTTTCTGGGTTGGTCACCAGACGCTCTACCACCTCAAGCACCTGAGAGTCAACACGGTCAATGCAGGGATGAGAACAGAGGTGAAGTACTATCTCTGCTCCCACAGCCAGCCCCAAACGCCATTTCCCCTGCTAGGACCTCCCCTAAGACTGGATGGTACCCCAGTCCCTCCAAGACACCACCCACAACCCCTCCTCTCTAGCCATCCCACCCACATCTTGTGAGTGCTCCCACCTGTCCTCGGCCATCCTCAGCCTCCCAAGTTAAATGGTCTAGGAAAGGCCGGAAGTAGCCAGGCTGTACTTGTTCACAGCGCCGCCCAATCATGTGCGGGCGGCAGCGGCACTGACCGGTGGCCTCATCACACCTGAGGAATGCTGTGGTTACTAAAGGACCACCCCCTTTGCCTTCCCAACCACCTCCCAAGTCCCTGTTACACCACTCACTGAGGATCTAAGGCACCACCAATGTCGCAGTCACAGGGGCGGCAACCAAGCAGGTCATGGCTCAGGCCCCAGTGGCCAGGCTAGGAAAAAGAGATTGCTGGGAAGCCAGAAACCGACTTCCTTGCCACCCATCAGTGAGTCCAGTCACACTTGAAGCCTCCTACCACTGATTGGTGAACACAAAGTCCCCAGACCACTGGCCTATACCTTTGGCCTCCCAAGGACTGGACCCTAAGTCCTCAGCACCCACCCACTGGACTTTGCCCCCAGCCATGTGCTTGGAGACCCTGGAACCCCAGATTCCTCAGTCGCACCAGGCAGCGGTCACAGCCACGTCCAGTCACGAGACGCTTGCAGAAGCAGGTTCCACTGCTGGAGTCACAGGGAGTGCCCCCAGGCACTGTGCCCCGGGAGTTACACTGACAGCCTGCAGAGAAAGAGGCCCATTAGCACTGTAGGAAGTAGAGCAGTGCTCAGGTTCATCTGCTTCAGGAGTAAGAGGCCAGGGGTTAAAGGTCAGCATAGGAGTTAGGGCACAAAGCACATACGCTGGCATCCTCGAGGGTCACTGGCACTGAGTCCAAAGAAGCCATCACGGCATTGCTGGCAGCGAGTGCCAGCCACATGTTCTTTGCAGCGACACTGGCCCGAGACCAGTCCTAGCACAGGGTCATCATGGGAATCACAACGACCACCGTCTTGAGACCCCATAGGGTCACAGTCACAGGCTGAGAACAAAAGAGAGTATAAAGTCACCCCATCCCAATGGCAGAACATCCGTCCTAAGCCTTCCCCTATTCCTGTTCTGGTTCTACCCCAAGCCCTTACCACACAAATCCTGGCTTCCTAGTTTCTGACTCAGGCTCAGCTTTCTCTCCCTCATCCCCAATCCCAGCCTTACGACGGCACACAGCTGGATCCCGAATGTCCTTGGTTGGGTCACGGTAGAAGAAGGGCCGGCAAAGCTCACAGTGGCGTCCAGCTGTGTTGTGCTGACATCCATCACACACGCCTCCACTCACATTTCCAGATGCCAGGTATACAGCCATGTCAAAGTGGCAGCTATGAGTATGCCCATTGCACTCACACTCTGGGGGAAGACAAAGGCCAAATGAGAAACAGGTCCTCAGGATAAGGGGCACAGGGAGGGGGGCTAGTGTTGTCACTTTACATCAGTACCATAGGCCAGAATTTATAGGGGGCAGCTTAAGGACTTCAAGGCTTCAGAATCCTATGGGACTGGTAGCCAGAGCAGATTATAGAGGAGAGTTGAGGGTCATCAGGGATATCAAGGCCTGAATACCCTTTAGACACAGCCTAGGTATTTGGGGATTGACCAACTAGCGTTTGGTTCGAACCAGGGCAGCGCCAGGCTACAGAGATCTGTGTCTTACTCACTCCGACAGGCATGAGTATGGCCGTCCTCAGCAGGATGCCAGGGAAGGTCCTGATAGAAATCCTGACACTGTTCACAGTTGAGACCACGGGTGTTGTGTTTGCAGATACAAGCCCCGTGTACCTGTGAAGATACACAGGAGGTTGACAGGAAGCACTATCTAGCCATGCCCACCCCTCTCCATAACCCTGTTCCAGCCATCTGAAGGCCCTTACCATGCCCTCAGCATGGGCTGGTGCCCCTGGTGCAGGGGCACACTGCGAGGCGTGTCCATAACAGAAGCAGTTGCCACGGACAACAAGCTCATAGAGGGCATAATAGTATTTCTCCCGGATCTCCCGCCGTGGGTCAAGCAAGTTGTCTCCCAGCGTGTGAAGCCGAGTCAAGTTCACTCGTAGGTTGGTGATCTTCAACAGGTCTAAGAAGGGGAAGAAGGTTTCGTCCAACTAGATGGGCAAGCTCTGGTTGCCTCATACCCACCCAGGGGTTGCAGCTGCCAAGGTCACCTTGGGAGGCATCTTTTCTATTGCTACCAGAGCTAAACTGGGCTTGGCATCTGCCCTAGGAAGCACCCAAAATAGTTACTGAGGCCCCAAATAGTCCCCATCCGGACATTGGGACTGTGCCAGTCTCAACGGGTAGAGTACTCACTCTGAATCCGTGAGCTGTAGGGGTCTGGAATAGGGATAGCAGGGTCCAGCACACGATAGATGACCTGGCATGGCAGGAAGCCCACAGAGATATCAGACCTTGCTTCAGGTGCATCACAAAACCCATAGATCCCTTCCTATCCTCCGCCCAGATCCTACCCTTACCTCGCCTTCAGTGGATGGCTCGATTTCTGAGTAGCGAGACTCACAAACCACATCATCCCAGTGCCGTGGGGGGGCCAGTGGAATGCCTGGGAAGTCGGCCCCGCAGTCATAGGAAAAATATCGGTACACATGCCAGGTGCGGCCAAAGTCTGCAGAGCGTTCCACCAGCATGGCAGCAGGACGAAAAGTCTGGTTGGGGAAGGGGACATGTCTGATTAGCAAGAACCAGGACCTCAGCCCAACCTAAGCTGCTTAGTCATGATCACTGCCAATCACTCACAGACAAGCGGGAGTGACTATGAAAACCAAGTAATGATCAGACCAGGGATGACAGCCACCTCTAACGGGTAGGTTAAAAGATCAGAAGGCCCAGGGAGACCATATCTGATCTAGTCTAGGAATGCAGCACAGGAGGGCATGTGCAAAGGCCTAGAGAGCGTTCCAGCAATGGAAGCTATGCAAAAAATGACCACGTTTCATATGGAGTCAAAACACAACACATGAGCACAGGGAAGCTGGGTTGTGGAGCTCTGTCCAGGGGCATGGGGGACCAAAGCAGGGCAATTCGGGCAGGTTCACTGACATGCAGGCACCTTGAAAGTCATAATGAGGTGGGTGAAATGGAATTCAGCTTCCAGGTCCAGCTGGATGGTGACCTTTGAAATACCTGCAGCAGGAAGCAGAGTCAAGACTTTGAGGTTACTGGTGTAGAAGCCCCGATCACGCCGATGACCTACCCACGGGCTTACCATTCTCTGACTGCCACCAGGCTGTCCGGCGTTGTGGTGCGAAGCTGGTGACCACATTCTGGATGCGATGGCTGTTGGGGTTGTCTCGAGCAGAGAAGGGGCGCCGGGAGTCACACAGGAAACACTTTTTCTCATCCTGGATTGGGTGGAGGTTAGCAGCAGCAGCAGCAGCACCTTAGGGGTGCCACCCCCACCCTGACCCAGCCTCTCCTCCAGTCCCCAGCAGCACCTGCAGGTGACTGACAATGCAGTAGGGCTGAGGGCTGTGCAAGCCACATGTGGATGAAGCAGTCAGTCTGTCCGCACGGCCCACCAACAGGTCACCAGTGGCTGGGTAGCAGCTTCCCCGAGAACAACCAGGTACATCCAAGGAAGGGACCTGGGCCAATGTGGCAGCCAGCACTGCGGGCAGTGGGTTAACCAGTTCAACAGTGATTCTATTAGGTAGCCCCATCCCTTGGGCCCCTGGGACAGCCAGCCACCCCTGGACCTACCATCACATCCCATAACCTTAGGCCTCACCAGGCCCCCTCACCACTTAAAAGTAGGCCCAAGCGAAGTTCCCAAGGCAGAGGCAGTCCCTGCCGGCCCCTCCCTGGTTCTCCTGAGGCCCACTCCATCCTGAAGAGAAGTAAAATAGAGATGGGGGCGGGGGGGGGGGGGGGGGTAGATGAAGACTCCAAAGACGAAACCCACCACCACCTCCCTTGGGGTTAATGCTGACCCTGACCGTGTAGGTACTGGGCTGGTTTCCCTCCAGGCCCTCAGTCTGTCCCAGGGTCTGTCCAGCAGTCACTCCTCCACAATCTGAGAGTCTGACGACTTTGAGTAAAGTTGGAAAGCAGGGAAGGAAGGAAAACATGGAGTGGATCTAAGACAGGATTATAATTTAGGATAGAACCCCAGGGCTCTACCATGTCCCCGTGCTCCGCAAACAACCCTCATCCCAAGAACCAGACACTGGCCACTTCACCCACAATTTTTTTAAGGTGAGATTTATTTAGAAGAGTAGCAGAGGTGTATTTAGCAAAGAAGCAGGTTAGTTAGAGGCACTAAATAAGGGAGGACTCCAAGGGGAAATCGGAGTAGGCTGCTCAAAAACAGAGAGCAACCTTGTCCGCTTACCTTCAATGTATCCCTAAAGTCGGGATTGTACAGAGACGGGGTGAAGATGGAGAGCGGATACAGGAAGGGGATTTACGGAACGGGGGGAGTGGAAGAGTTCAATAGGAGGGCTGTGATCTTTGAGATCTGGAAGGCAGATCTGAGGATCTTATGGCCTTTTTGTCCTTGGTGTCACTATGGAAACCACTGTCAAATCATCCTCTGGCTCCCAGGGTTACAGCATCTGCAGGAAGATGAAATAGGTGCAAACTAGAACTCTATTGGACCTGTGGGAAGGTTTATGACGACCCAAAGGACAGAACAGGATTGAGCTCTGGGAGCCACTGGATAGACCATCCAATGCCTGAAGCACAACTCTGAGGAACTCGACCGTCCATAGTCACTATAGCAAATGGGTTGCAAGAAGCATTGCCTGTTCCCTGATTAAAATGGGCTGTGGCTACTCAGCTACCCCGGTATGGGATCTGCGTGACAGACCCTGGACCCTGGCAGCAGCGAGTGAATCCGAATCTTATGGCTATTTATCCATTCCGGACTTTCCAGTCCTCTGGCAGCCCGGGAGCGTAGAGTTGGAATGCGCGCACCCACTAGGCGCGTGCCCCACCCAGACCCCTGGGACTTCAGGCGGGAAGAGGGTGGGTCCAGAGTCTGTAAGGTTTGCTTTGAGTGCCACAGCTATGAACAGACTGCTGCAGATCAAGCAAAGATTACTGGAAGCTGCAGGTGCCCGTAGGAAAGCTGAGAGTTCTTCAGAGGAAACTTTCCGCTGCACAAAGGAGAATGGGGGCGGGGCAGTCAATCTGTTGGATTTTCTCTGTCACTCTGCAGTCACCTAGAGGGTCCTGTGGGTAACCTAGGGGAGCTCTGGGATACTAGAGGTGATCAGTCAGAATTTTAGATCAGGCTGTCCCCGGTGCTTTGACTGGCTCTTGGGAACCTATTCCTCGGGCTGGATGGCCTTGCCCAGCCTGAATACAGGGGGGAGGTGCTTAGTCGTATGGCAGTTTGGTATGCCAAGCTTTGCAGAAGCCCATGGAAGGCTTGCCCTTTTCTGAGCGATTACGGAGGAGGGGTGGGTTAAGCGGGGGGGGGGGGGGGGGGGGGGGGGGGGGGAGTGGGCAGGGAGTGGGAGGAGATGTGAGCTGCTGTAAAGTTCAGAACCGGGTCAAGTGTTGATTCGGGTTAAGGCTGAGGTCACAGTTGTGATGGAGATTTGGGCCACAGTCAGAAGTTACATCCCTGACTCCGATGACCTGATCTCCAGAGGTGGTGTACTGACTGGCACAGAATGACCAGGTCCTGGGCAAGAAGGCAGCCAATCTGCAGAGGAAGGAGGGGAGCCTGTGGTCAGGATGTAAAATATGTAAATAAATAATTTACAAAAGATCATGTGGTAGGAAAAAAAAAAGAAAGAATTTAGATAACTCAGAGGTAGAGGTGGGGGTGGGGTGGGGTTGAGGCATTAGAGGGTGTCAAGGGGGGGGTTACATGATAGCTCTATTCACAAGGTTAGAGGGCCAATGAGGGACATCAGAGTCACATTTAGGACAGAGGGTACTCAGTGAGATCTCTGGTGTCTCAAGATCAAGATGAGATTTCTTGGTCACTATCTGTAACTCAGGTGGTTTCAGGGTCCCCTTTTTTTCAAAACAGGGTGTCTCTGTGTAGCCTTGCCTGTCTTGAAACTCACTCTGTAGACCAGGCTGGCTTCGAACTCAGAGAGATCCACCTGCCTCTGCCTCCCCAGTGCTGGGATTAAAGGTATGTGCCACCACACCTCTGCTCAGGGTCCTTTCTTTATTTTTATTTTAAGTGCATAAATGCTTTGTCTGCATGCATACCTGTGAACCACTTCCATGTCTGGTGCCCAAAGAGGCCAGAAAAGGGCATTGGATCCCTTGGAACTGGAGTTATCAGGTGGCTGTCAGCTGTCGTGTGGGTGCTGGGTGCTGGAAATAGAGCCCAAGTCCTCTGGAGGAGCAGCCAGTGCACTTAACCGCTTAATTTCTCCAGTGTGACAGGTTCCCTTTTAGCTGGCATCCATAGATGGTGAACGGCTTCTGGTATGGCTGTGACAAATATGCTCTTAAAGTGTTGCTGCTTTGGGGCCTGCAGATTGGCTGCCTTCTTGCCCAGGACCTGGTCATTCTGTGCCAGTCAGTACACCAACTCTGGAGATCAGGTCATTGGAGTCAGGGATGTAACTTCTGACTGTGGCCCAAATCTCCATCACAACTGTGACCCCAGCCTTAACAACACCTGACCCGGTTCTGAACTTTACTCCAGCTCACATCTCCATAGAAGTTTGAATCTGATAACGACCTAAGTCCTGGCCCACACATTTTTGTTCTAGCTTCCACCTTCTTTTCTGATTTAATCCCACCATGAGCCGGTCCCACTAAGGCCCAGTCACATCTCTCTAGGTGGCTCCAGATGCTCTACCTTTCACCACAGTTCTTGGCCCTTAGCTTCTGCCTGTACCAGCTCTTCTGCAACATGGCTACCGGGCTGCATTTGCCCTTTTACAGCTCTACCAAACTTGTTCGGCCATCTGCAACTGCTAGAGCAATGTTGAGCATCATATCCTGCCCAGATTCTAGGAACCTGAGTAAATCACTGCTCAAGGCTGCTGGGAGGCAGGAAGTTTAGAACTGGGCCTCTGTGCTTTAGCCCCATATAGCTCAGCCCCAGCCTGTACCCTACTTCCTACTGTTCTAGAAGTGTCCTTCAGACCCTAATACCCCATTTCAACTAGCCTAGATTTCTAGATATGCCCATGGCTCATGTTGCCTGCTCTGCCACCTGGGCCTGCTGCTAACTTGCGGCAAAAAAAAAGTCTTGAGATCCTCAGCTCCATTGGACACATGCTCCATGACAGGGCCCTATCAGCTAGTAGCTGAAAATCCTGTCACTTGGGTCAAAAGACTTGGGGTTGTAGAGAAATCACAGCAAGGTAGGAACTAGGTTCAGTATTCATCTCATATGGGTAATTAGTACATGGTGGAGAATCCCAGGAGAGAATGGGGATCACAGTAGGATTTTTGTTTGTTTGTTTGTTTGGTGTTTTCTCTGTGTAGCCAGTCCTGGCTGTCCTGAAACTCGCTCTGTAGACCACGCTGGCCATGAACTCAGAGATCCACCGGCCTCTACCTCCTGAGTGCTGGGATTAAAGTTGTGCTCCACCACTGCCTAGCAAGTAGGGTTTTGTAAAGGGGTGTGTGTGTGTGTGTGTGTGTGTGTGTGTGTGTGTGTGTGTGTGTAATGTATCCTGCAGGTGCCTGTGTCGTTCAGGTGATACAGTGCTGGATCCTTTGGAACTGGATTTACAGGCAGTTTTGAGCTGCCAAATGTGGGTTCTGGGAACTGAACTCTGGTTCTCTGCAAGGGCAGTATGTACCTATGAGCCTTCTCTCCAGCCCCTCAGTAGCCTTTGACTAGATAAAAGGACATTGAGGTGGAGAAGCACGGTACGTGCCCCATCATAAGGAAGAGGCAAAGTCTACCCTACAACACTAGGTCCACACTTGGAACATCTTTGAGAAGGCTGTAGAGATCACAGACCTACGTAAGAACCTTGACTGATAACCTAATGTACCTTCGTTCTAACCTTTCACAGACCCTTCACCTGCCTCTAACAATTGCTCAGTGGTATGAGGTTTACAAGAACCAATTGTTAGAGCCAGGCCTTGTAATCCCAAAACTCAGGGGCAAGGAGGATCACCATGAGTCCAAGGCCAGCCTGGACTACATCGTAAGACCAATAGAAGTAAGACTAAAAGAAAACACAATTAGGAACATGCAGAAACCTTGCAAATTCATTGTTAAGATAGTCTGTATACTGAAAGCAACCACCGTAGTTTACACCGAGAAAATGGCCACAGGCTCCGAACCAGTGCCCGCCCCCGTTTTTATTATTATTATTTTTTCCCGAGACAGGGTTTTTCTGTGTAGCTTTGGAGCCTGTCTTGGAACTTGCTCTGTAGACCAGGCTGACCTTGAACTCACAGAGATCCACCTGCCTCTGCCTCCTGAGTGCTGCGATGCTGTGGCATGGTCTTTCTGTACACTGTGAATATGTGTTGCTACTATTGGTTAATAAAGAAGCTGTTTCAGCCTATGGTAAGGAAGGATAAGAGCCAGGCGGGAAATCCAAGAGAGGTACAGGGAGAAGAGGGCGGAGTCAGGGCAGATGTCAGCCTGCCACCCAAGGAACAACATGCCAGCAGACTGGTAATGCCATGCCACATGGCAAAACATAAATTAATAGAAATGGGTTAATTTAAGATGAAAGAGCTAGGTAGCAAGAAACCTGAGTCATAGACCAAACCGTTTGTAATTAATATTAAGCCACTGACTGGATACTTGGGTACTGGCGGGCGGGAAAGATTTATCTGGCTACACTGGGATTAAAGGCATGTGCCACCACCACCCAGTTCCAAATCAATCCCCTTAACTACCAGACAATTTCTTTCTGTTTTTGATTTTTGAGACAGAAGCTCCTGTTTCTGGGGCTACCCTTGAACTCACTCTCCTGCTTCTTTTTGAGTAACAGGCATGTGCCACTACATCTGAATAATGTACCCATTCCTGGTACTGCTCCACATTTATGCCTGCTATGTCCAGGTGACAGGACATAACCTGGGGGAGGCAATCGGAGGCCCCTGTGCAGTAGACAGGGTTCAAGGGCAAGGAAGGATCTTAGGATTTCTATTGCTGTGAGGAAACACCATATCCAAAATGCAAGTTGGGGAGAAAAGGGTTTATTTGGCTCACACTTCCACCTTACTATTCATCACTGAAGGAAGTCAGGACAGGAATTCAAACAGGGCAGCATCCTGGAGGCAGGAGCTGATGCAGAGGCCATGGAGGGGTGCTGATTACTGGCTTGCTTCCCATGGCTTACTCATCCTGCTTTCTCATAGAACCCAGGACCACAGCTCAGGGATGACACTGCCCACCACAAGCTGGGCCCTCCTGCATTGATCACTAATTGAGAAGATGTCTTACATGGTATCTCATGGAGGCTCCTTCCTCTCTGATGACTCCAGCTCGTATCAAGTTGACACACAAAACCAGCCAATACAGGAGGGAATCCCATGGAAAATGGAAACATGGGCTACCAAGTCCCTGGTCCTATATTACTGCAAACAAGATGGACAACATACTGACGAATGTATGTCTCAGGTATGCTGTCCTACCCCCAGCTTACCCCAGGAGAGAGTACTCCCAAGGTAACATCCCTCACAGTCATCCACATTTCCATCCACTCTCCAGTTCTGACTAGGGGCCCCAGAGGATATGAGTACAGCCTCAGGTACATAAGTGGGTACATCTATTGACCAATTCCTTTTCACTTCCCACTGAGCTGCCCCTGTGGGCTGACCAGTTCCCCAAAGCAGGTGCTCTGTCCGTCAACAGGCCTCTTAGGCTTGCACCAGGATGCTCTTTAGTCTTCTGAGTGTTCTATGTCCTGGACTCTGAGCATGGCATCCCTCAAATCCTGAGCCTGGATCTCGATATCTGTGGGGGATGGGACAGGTGGATAGAGGAGTACTCAGTGCTCCTTGTCCTGTGGTAAGCTCAATTTACCTGGACTCTCAAGATGCATAGTACATAGCTATATATCTTCCTCCTGTCACATCCTAGCCCTTCCTTTACCCGTTGTCCACACATGTGCCTACTTGGCCTCACCTTGCACTATTATGGCCCTCTTAGGTCAAGCTGTTGGCCTGGTCTAGTTCCCAGTATAATACTTTGAGGTACCCTGTTCATGGCACATAGTGTCCAGGACAGCATAGTCAGTTCCTGCCTACAGGGAGAGTCAGCATTAGCCTCGCTGGAGATAGCCTCTGCTCCATGACGACTACCTTTCAAACTCAGGCAGGCCAATTGCAACCCTATGTATCTGGACTCTGGGAAGCTGACTAGAAATTCCATTTCTCCTGATTCCAGATTCCTTGCCTGAATCCCTGTCTACTTTATAGGTTGCTGCATCGTCCCCACAGAGACAGGAGACTGTCTGTTAGTAACCGCACCTGATGCAATATCTTCTGTAGGACATGCAAATATCAACTTCATAGAGCTCTCCAGGCGGTGGTGGCACATGCCTTTAATCCCAGCACTCAAGTAGAGGCAGTCAGATCTCTGTGAGTTCAAGGCCAGCCAGGTCTACAGAGCTAGTTCCAGGATAGCCAAGGTCACACAGAGAAACCCTGTCTTTTAAAAAAAAAAAAAAAAAAAAAGCCGGGCGGTGGTGGCGCACACCTTTAATCCCAGCACTTGGGAGGCAGAGGCAGGCGGATCTCTGAGTTCAAGGCCAGCCTGGTCTACAGAGTGAGTTCCAGGAAAGGCGCCAAAACTACACAGAGAAACCCTGTCTCGAAAAACCAAAAAAAAAATAAAAATAAATAAATGTCACAGACCTCCTTGTACAGGTAGCCATGTCCTGGGCTGCAGCTGCAGGAGAATCAGGCATTGTCCCAGGCAGTAAAGCAGCAGGGCAGGCACGCAGTGTGGAAGCTGCAGCATGGGGCACATATCTGGCACCAACATTGGAGGTGTCCTTTCTGTGTGGTTGGTACCTGTTCGATAGTCACAGCTTGTAAAGATGGAGCCTTGGGACTGGAGAGAGGGCTTAATGGTTAAGAGCACTGATTGATTTTCCTGAGGACCTGGGTCCAATTCCCAGCACCATCACGGTGGCTAACAATGGTCTGTAACCCAAGTTCCAACAGGCTTCCATACTCTGTGTACACAGACATTCATGCAGGCAAAATATGAAACACATATGAAATAAATAAGTATGGAGCCTTGTGGGTCACAGGTATAGGCCGTCGGAGAGAAACTGGGTCAGGACAGCACACAGTACTAGCCCTAGCTTCAGGAATGGTGCTGTGTGAGCCAGGTATGGTGGTACCCGCCTGTAATCCCAAGATTTGGGATGTGGAGTTAGGAAGATTAGCTCAAGGACAGTTCCAGCTACACGGCAACTTCAAGGACAGCTGAGCTAAAAACATCTCTCTCAAAATACAACAACAACAAAATAACTTTAAAAAACCAGGTTTGAACAGAAGCATAGAAGCTATATATATAGCATGGAGGACTCTAGGATGATTGTGGCTTATAATAAGTTTTGGTTTTACTCAATTACTGAGCAAGCCTCAATGAAACATTCACTATTAAGATAAGAATTTATACTGTATCAAGCTGATAGTAGAAAAATAAATTAATTAATTAATTTTAAAAAATAAAAAAATAAAAAAGAAAAGAAAAAATGAACTATTAAAAAAAACCAAACAAGCCGGGCGGTGGTGGCGCACACCTTTAATCCCAGCACTCGGGAGGCAGAGCTAGGTGGATCTCTGTGAGTTCGAGGCCAGCCTGGGCTACCAAGTGAGTTCCAGGACAGGCGCAAAGCTACATAGAGAAACCCTGTCTCAAAAAACCAAAAAAAAAAACAAAACAAAAAACAAAAAACAAAAAAACAAACATATTTTACTAAAGTAAAAAAAGGGAGAACTAGGGACTCATCATTCCTCTCCACATTCTATTCTTTCCCTTGTTTTATATATTTTAAATTTTTTATCAGTGGATTCTACTGGAGTATCCGCTGCAGATAAGCACTGGAGGGCTCCTGTTGCAAATCACCCTCTGGAGCGATGGAAGGATCTTTCTACTGGCACTTGGAGGAGACCTGATCTGGTGATGGTGTGGGCCCGGGGTTCTGTTTATGTCTTTCCTCAGGACAATGAGGTTCCTCTTTGGATTCCTGAGCATTGTGTGTGCCCTGTGGCTGCTGCTGAAGCCCAACATGGCAGAGACCTATTGGGCCTTTGTGAAAAACTCTCCCCTTCTGATGCCAATGGGGATTGAGAGCCCAATATGGCCAGCTTTGGTAAGCATTAACGTAAGCCTAGGAACTGTAGCCATGCTTTTGGATTCTCCAGAAGGTGATGTATGGTAACTGCTTTTTCAAGTATGTTTGAGAACGTGTTACCCAGACACCTTGGAGATTAAGAATAACCCTGAAGGTCACTGACCTCCATTTGTTAACAGTAGCATGCCAGCTAAGCCTTTTCATTTTCACAATCCTCTACAAGCTGGTGTAGTACCTACTTTTCAGGAGTGGCTCTGTGCAACATTTATTGGCCCCCTGAAATTCATTTAGCCCCCCCTTTGAAGATACCTTAAAATTCATGAGCCTGAATGTAGCCATTATGAGACCATTAGTTCTGTTCCTTGTGAGCTGCCTGTTTTTCTTTATGGTTCTTAGTTGTTCTTTTGCAGAGCTGACAGCTTAAGTCGTGCTGGGATCAAGAAAAATGGGCCTTGGCAGTTCATGTTCCTGAAGTTGTATCCATGCCAGTGGATGCTCACACGCTCCAGAAGAGAATTTGACATTGCTGCTGCTGTTGTTGCTGTTATAGCAGTGGCGGCCACCGCTGCTACTGTTTCTGGGATTACCATTTCATAATTGGTTACTACAGCTAGCACAGTGGAGACCCTGGCAGCAAAAGTAGCTACCACAGTTAGTTAATCTTTCATTCTATTGGGCATGATAAATTTAATTCAATAGTTATATACATGTTGATTGGCTTTGAAAATTATAAATTTATAAACTCAAGTTCCATTTGCTTTTGGGATACCATCTTACAAAGACTCCAATTTGCAGTAAGGCTCGTTAAGGAAGGGAATGGCTCAGCTGCCTTTAGCCTACTGGCTATGGGTGGATTAGGACTTCTGTTGGTCTTTTCTGTGTCGAACACACAGATTGCAAGCCCAGCACCACTTTGAGATCTTTGGCAGCAGTTAACTCTGCAGCTCACACACGATTGAGCCTGTATGATAATGAGTATTCAGAGATGGGTAATGCCTGGGGGGGGGGTGCTCACCAACCTAAGACAGAGCGCCTGTGAGGCCTGGGCAGGCATCTCCATGATGGGTAAGGTGACCTGCTGATGTCCCATGCAACCTAAGTCAGAAGCTCATTTATTAGTAAAATGGGGACCTGTGGGGGCCCTGGTACCTGTTTTGGGTAACTGTTGCCTTGCTTGCTGACCTTGACCTTGATATCCTCCCTATGCTAATTCCCTGCCAGGTTCCACCCTCCTGAATGCTTAAGGGAAGATCCTTGTCTGTGTATCCTGCATAATGGGCGTTAACAGCTTAGATGCAAGGTTGTAAAACATGATATCAAACTTCTGCCCTCCAGGGTTCTCCCATTGTGCTGTAAGCCTGTATTTAAGACCTCTTCCCTCCTTCAATAAACGGCATTCAGCAACAACAAAAAATTATACTGTATCAAGCTGATAATAGAAAAAAACAAAAACCAGGTTTGATATACGCTTATAGCCTTAGTATTCCAGAGGCCTCTGGGGAAGGGTCACTGTGAGTTCAAAGTCAGCCTGGGATATATAACAATTACTAAGCCAGTCAAGGCTATATATAACAAAATCTAATATGAAAAGATTGAAAAGCAAAACAACACACACATACGTGGTCCTGTTTAAGTGTAAATGTGCACGCCAGCCTTACCTGCTTAGAACCAACATGGGTACTGGCATCTACCCTCACAGACAGGCCATATCACACAGCAGCCCTTGGGTAGAAATGCACAGGTCTCAGAGGTTCTAGTAATCTGTCAGATTCAACCAGGGTCAAAGGCTTACAGACAAGGTTAAGAAAAAGCTACCCAAGGTCTCCTCTCTGCAAGGAACCACTGCTTAGATTTATTAACTATTTCCCTCCATCTCTTCACAAGTATTTCTTAAGTCTTCTGTTTGTTTGGTTTGATTGTGGGTGAAACAATAAATGTACTGTGCCCTCCTTCAAGAAGCCATCACCTGCTCACTTGTCCCATATGTGGTGACCACATCGGGGACCATGTAAGTGCCCGTTCGCTTCTTCATTCCTACTCTGAATAGCCCTTCTATTCTGTCCCAAAATCTGGCCGGCAGGGGCACATGTTTATGTGAGAGTCAGCAGTGGCAAACTCCTTCCCTCTGCCATCTACACCACCAGCCCTTGTCTTCCCTAGATCCGCTGAGTTCTCACTTCCTGACCTTCTGCTTCCTCATGTCCTACCGAGTCCTCAGGCCTCCCTCACCCCTTGACTTGGTTTATTTTATTTTATTTTACTTTATTTTATTTTATGTGTATTGGTGTGAAGGTGTCAGATCCCCTGGAACTGGAGTTACAGACAGTTGTGAGCTGCCATGTGGGTGCTGGGAATTGAACCTGGGTCCTCTGGAAGAGCAGCCAGTGTTCTTAACTACTCTCCAGCCCCTGTTTTTTGGTTTTCAAGACAGTGTTTATTTGTGTAGACCTGGCTGTCCTGGAACTCACTCTGTAGACCAGGCTGGCCTCGAACTCACAGAGGTCCTCCTGCTTCTGCCTCCAGAGTACTGGGATTAAATATGTGTGCCACCACTGCCCAACTCACCCCTTGACTCTGACTTCCACTCCTACGTCACCAAGGAGACAAAACATGCTTAAGGCTTCATCCCATTCAGTCACTGATCATGTACTTCCTAGAAACACTTGCTTCCTGGGGATCTGCCTGTACCAGTTCTCCCTCCTAAACCCCACCTGTGCCTCTTCAGGCCGTTCTCAGCCTCACCCACCCAGCCCATCATACTCACTGCTTGCCATGACCCACTCATAACAGTCTGTCCATACAATAATGCATAGCTGTACATATGACTGGGCACATGCACCCTCAGACAAAAAGACTCTTACAATGTTTGTAACCACATACACTAGTACCAGTGATCAGATGGCCACTAATACCAGCTATTAGTCACATACCATCATAGGCAGGCATGTGTCCCGTCAAAACTGGTTAATGTCGCATGACAGAGGCTCACATACTGCATGACACGTTGGTTGCAAAATGTCTTGGGCATTTCAGCTGCCAAATTTGCAGCCCTGGGGTCCTCCAAGTTTCCAGAAGAGAGAGGAAAAATAACTAATGCCTCAGGGTGTGGGTGTGGCAGGAGGACGGCTTGCTGGTTTGGTTGCAGAAACAGGTTTTAATTTCAGATGGATACCACATAGGGACAGGGCCCAGGGGTCACAGCTACAGTGTAAAGAGAAGAAAGATTTGCAGTATGTATGGAAGGAGACCACATCCAACTGTGTGAGGTGTCCTCATTCCCTCTGTGTGCATGTTCACACTGCCAGCATCCAGGGCACAGGTACTGCCATGCAGCCAGGTCTGCAGGAGGCAGAGCGAGGGCCATGGCTAGCATGCAAATAATGCTGGCAGCACCCACTCAGTGGGATCACAGCCCAGGGGGTCTTGAGAATCAATATCGCTATTGCACTGGCGGGGTCAGCATGGACTCTTCCTGGGGTCTTCTCATAACTAACGGTACCCAAGGTAGCAAGAGGAGCAGAGGTCTGGGCAGGGTTGACATATATGTGCGTTGTCCTGGGTATCTTGTATCTTTAGGGCCTGTGGAGTCTACATACACAGTCAGCAAGTGGAAGTCTGGCTGGGAGGGGAGAAGACACAGCAATTACAACACCCACCTTCCTGGCTTTTCCGGCTGCGCGTATTACCCCCTCTATTTGGCCCTCCTTTCCCACAGCAGGTACTCTATAAAGATAGATGTCTAGGGCAGCACAATGGCTCAGTGAGCAAAGGCACTTGCTGGCCAAGCCTAGCAATCTGAGGTCAATTCTTGGAACTCATACAAAGACAGGAAAGAACCAAGTCACTGACCCCATACACACAATAAATAAGAACTTTACTGGAAAAAAACAAACAAAAAAAAAACCCTTTAAAATAAAAAATAAAAAGAGCAGCCAGGCATGGTAGTGCATGTCTTTAAGCCCAGCCCACTCTGGAGACAAAGACAGAGAGATCTCTGTGAATTCGAGGTTAGCCTAATCTACATAGTAATTTCCAGGACAGCCAAAGCTATGTAGAGAGACAGTCTCAAAACAAACAAACTAATAAAGAGAGCTGGAGAGATGGCCCAGCAGTTAAGAGCACTTTTTCCTCTTGCAGAAGACCCAGGTTCGATTCCAGTACCCACATGGTAGCTCACAACCGTCTTAAACTCCAGTATACCATCTTCTGATCTCAGTGGACACCAGGCCTAGACATAAGGCACATATAAACATGCAGGCAAAACACTCCTACACAAAATAATCAAATAATTTTTTGGAATTTTTTTTTTTTTTTTTTGGAGACAGGGTTTCTCTGTGTACCCACAGCTGTCCTGGAACTCACTCTGTAGACCAGGCTGGCCTCTGAACTCACAGAGATCCACTTGCCTCTGCCTCCTGAGTGCCGGGATTAAAAGTTTGTGCTATCATCACTAGGCAAAATAATTTTTTTTTTTGGTGTTTTGAGACAGGGTTTCTTTGTGTAGTTTTGGTGCCTGTCCTGGATCTCCCTCTGTAGACCAGGCTGGCCTTGAACTCACAGAGATCTGCCTGGCTCTGCCTCCCGAGTGCTGGGATTAAAGGCATGTGCCACTACTGCCTGGCCAGGCAAAATAATTTTTAAATTAAAAAAATGTGTCCAAGACAGGAGGTGGCGAATGCCTTTACCCTCAGCACTCGGGAGGCAGAGCCAGGCAGATCTCTGTGAGTTCAAGGCCAGCCTGGTCTACAGAGCTAGTTCCAGGACAGCCAGCGCTACACAGAGAAATCCTGTCTCTAAAAACTAAAAAACAAAAACAAACAAACAAAAAAAAAACATGTCCAGGATGCAGGTAGGATGGGCAAAAGTTTGTCATGTAGCCTTGATGGAATTGGGATTGTCAACAAAATGACTATGTCTGTGGGTTTGCCATTGCAAAGCATGCCTCACCTTTACATCCAGGTGCCAGAAGCACAAGATGTACTCCTTCATGCTACCCACATGACAAGAACTCCCACAGCAGGGGCCAGAGTCAAGGTACTCAAGTCGGAGGAAGGGCTGCTGCTGCTGGTCCAAGCCCAGGAGGGGGTCTCCATAGTAACTACACAAGCATCTAAAGGCAGGGGCATACTGAACTGTCTGGAAGTGCTCTCCTTTCACAGTACAAACCCATAGTGCCCTCCTCCTCCCCGCTATGACTGGCAGACACTTGCAAGTAGGAGGCACAGTACAGGAGGCCCCACTAGCTAGGGAAGCAACAGTCACATTCTTGCCTACACATGTACTGCCCCCTCACAGAGCTATAAATAGCACAGGTGGGTAGCACCCTTGGTATGACAGTGTTTGAGAGTTTCTTGCTGAAAGACTACACTTCCCAGTGTTCCTTACAGATTACAGAAGTCCCATGAGGGGCCACATCCCATCTTCCTTAGTAGGCATTTTGTCCATGTGCACATGTGGATGACAAAATGCTCCCTCGCCATGAATAAATACTGTCCCGTTGAAGGTCAGACCAAGCCTGTCTTATTCCCATTGGCTGAGAAGAAGACCACTATCACAATTTTTTTAGCCAAATCTGAAGCAAACTGTGGTGGTATTGTGTTCCCCAAAATATTGTACACCCTAATAAACTTATCTGGGGTCAGAGACAGAACAGCCACAATATTAAACATAGAAGTTAGGCAGTGGTAGCACACACCTTTATTCCTAGCAATCCAGAGGCAGAAATCCATCTGTTCAAGGATACAGCCAAGCATGGTGACTCACGCCTTTAATCCCAGAAAGTGAGCCTTTAATCCCAGGGAGTGATGGTAGAAAGCAGAAAGGTATATAAGGCATGAGGACCAGAAACTAGAAGTATTTGGCTGGTTAAAGCATTTGGCTGGTTAAGCTTTTAGGTTTCGAGCAGCAGTTCAGCTGAGAGCCATTGGGATGAGGACACAGAAGCTTCCAGTCTGAGGAAACAAGACCAGCTGAGAAGTTGGCCAGGTGAGGTTAGCTGTGGCTTGTTCTGTCTCTCTGATCTTCCAGTTCATCCCAATACTTGGCTCCAGGTTTGCTTTATTAATAACGACTCTTTAAGATTCATGCTACAGCAAACTTTATTAAATACTGACCAGGACAATGGACAATGGTCAGGTCCATACCTGGGATTCCTAGAAAATGGCCATGAATTATGTTAGTCACGTGTTTGCTGTGGGATAGCTTTCTATAGTCTGTGAAAATGTGTTGCTCTGATTGGTTGATAAATAAAGGCATTTGGCCTATGGCAAGTCAGGTTATAGCTAGGCGGTAAACTGGAAAAAGAGACAGGAAGAAAGAGCCAGAGATGCCATCCTGCCGTCCAGGGAGCAGCATGCATGGCACACAGGTAAAGCCATGGAACACGTGGTGACATATAGATTAGTAGAAATGGGCTGAGTTTAGTTATGAGAACTAGCTAGCAAGAAGCTTGAGCCATAGGCCATGGCCATATAATTGGTAATTAATATTAAGTTTCTGAATGATTGTTTTATAAGCAGCTGTGGGACCATGGGACTGGGCTCAGAAAAACCTCTGACTACAGGTGCTTATAAAAGCAAAACCCACAAGACTACATACTTCTGCTTTTGTCCAATCAGAGGCAAGCACACATCCTGATGTACTTCCTGCCTATGTACCTCCCACTACATGTGATCCAGCATGTCCTGTGCAGTTGGGGCAACCAACCTTGTTTACAGAAGTGAAAACACGTGACTAGTTATCTTCCATGAACAGCCCCATGGCATTCTAGGAAGTTGCCTTTAAGTAATCTATCAGTGTTCTGTGTGACACTATTCCTGGGGATTGAACATTTTCTGCACCCTGATAAGTTCCTCTGCTGACGCAGTAATCAAAATCAGACCAAATCAGACAGTATTAGAAAAAGCCCCAGTTTAATGGGTAAAGCACTCCTGGATGATTTTCTGCCCCCCCCCCACACCCGCCGAGGAAATGGGAAAGAGAGACTGAAAAACCACATGTCTGTTTTCTGGGGTGCAGTTTAAATACCCTGTGGGAGTGGTCTTGAGCAACTCTGGGGCAGGAGCAATGTTTGGTGGGCAGGGTTTGGGAAAAGAGAGATGGGGCAGGGGAATTGAGGTGGAGCTTCCACCAGAACATTCCGGACTCTTTGGGTATATGGGTGCCAGGGGCTGAGGTGAAGCTTCCACTGGAACATTCCGGACTCTTTGGGTATATGGGTGTCAGGGGCTGAGTAGAGCTTCCATCAGAACAGTTATATGTTAGCAAAAGTCTACTCACTCTAGGCAAGGAAAAAAGGACAGAACAAAGTACAGATACCACCAAAGTCCAACTTGGAGAACCAATGAGTTTTATTGGGGTTACTTACAGGAGCAGAAATGACCCAAAGACAACTGTATCACCAAAGCCTATCCCAGCATCGGTGACAGACCATGAAAGCTGGAAACCTGGAGCACAATGCACAGGCTGCAGGCTGCACAGCAGGTTAGAAATCAGCCGGTCTAACCTCTTCCAGGCAGCTTTCTTATCTCTGCTACTTCTAGGTGGCTTGGCAGATCTATTTCTTCCGGACAGCCTAGCTAGTGTGAGCCTAGCTGGTCAGCTTAACTTGTCTGGGAGTGTCTCTAAGCTTCTTTACTACTTATATACCTTTAGGAAGGGAGGGGCCTAGTGAAGCTTATCAGTTTCAAGGATATCCTGATTTCCTGAGCTTAATGAGCTTCCCTGCAGAATGGAATGTTTCGCTTTCCCTTAGAATACCTTGTATCTTTTTTGTTGTTTTCGAGACAAAGTTTCTGGGTGTAACAGTTCTGTCCTGGAACTCACTGTGTAGACCAGGCTGGCCTCAAACTCAGAGATCCACTTGCCTCTGCTGGGATTAACAGCGCGTGCCACCACCACCTGGCAGAATATTTTGTATTTTGTGGAGCCTCCCTGAAGGATGGAACGTTTCACTTCCCATTAGAACATCCTGTGTCTTAAGGAGTCTCCCTGAAGAATGGAATGTTTCTGCCTCCCTTTAGATTCTAAAGTTTAGAACATCCAGTGTCTTAGGGAGCTTCCCTCCAAAATGGATGATTTTATCTCAGTGAAAATTGCTACACAATACACTGTGGCACCCTGGGCAGAGTGATAAGAAAATTAAATCATTCAGATAAAGGAGATGGTTGGCCCTCAACCTCAAACCTACTGGCCCTAGAAACTTATCACTGCAGATACTAGTTCAAAAAGCATCCATTCCAGGCATGGTGGTCGTAGGTATTGATCAATGATTTGGGGACAGTGGGGGCACTGTCCATTCAAGACACACTTAGTGGTCAGTGAACCATAGGGGTGGCCCCCAGGATTGAGTCTCAGCCACAGTAAGCCTTTATTGTTTTCAGGAAATCTGCTGGGAACTCCTGCAAATGTGTGTTGTGTGGTCCCAGCATCTAAGACTTTAGCTCAGGTGGCACCTTTATCAGCCACAGGAGCATCATTTAGCAGGAGGGCAGACAGCGCTGGTGGGATCAGTAAGCCCACCCCTCCTCACCTGGGTCCTCACAGCTCACTCGTGCCCCCTTTCTGTTTCCTAATATCTTCTGAATCTTTCCCTGCTCTCTCCCCAAAGGTCCAAGTTTATTCCAGACAATCCAACTCTCACTCAGAACCATTTAAGCAGCCTCCACTAGGCTTTCCTTCCAAACAACCCACTTTCCTGCTCAAATCTTTTCCATGGTTCATGTCTTCTGGTCTTGTAAACTCCAGTCCCACCCTAGTCTCACTTTTCACCTTTTCCATATACTATTCTTCCTATTCTCCACTGCTAGGTGTCAATCCTCTTGTTACAGTTCCAGATCTGTGCTCTCCTGAATAACTGGCAGCTTCACTGCATAAATCCTGTCCTACCATAATTTGTTTCCACCAGAGGTAGGGTAGAGCACCAAGAACTTCACAGAATCCAGAAAGATGGGGGTCTGCATAGGCCACTGTACTCCCTTTATTCTCTAAACCATCAATGTCTTGAGTGGTTTGTTCCTGGTTCAAAGCAGAAGGATCTGGATAGAACCACTTGGTGCGTGGAAAGGCAGGTAAGGGTATCATGATCACTTGGTTCCAAGGATGCCTTCCCTCCCCCCATGCCCACCCCCTTTTTTGGTTTTTCTTTTCTGACACAAGAGTCTTGTGTAGCCCAGGCTGCTTTCAAACTTGAGGTTCTCTTGCTTCAGCCTCCCTAGTTCTGGGATTACATGCGTGCATCAATACATGTGACTCGGGATGCCTTCTCTCTCCCTCCTCCCTTCTTTCTGGCTTGGTCTTGTGTGTGTGTGTGTGTGTGTGTGTGTGTGTGTGTGTGTGTGTGTGTGTCTGTGATACAGGCATTCTTGCCTATGCAGGTGCACATGAAAAGTTGATAGGATGCTTTCCTCAATTGCTTCTCCATCTTATTTTTTTAAGATATATATGTGTTTGTTTTGAGACAGGGTTTCTCTGTGTAGCTTTGGAGCCTGTCCTGGAAGATTTATATATTTTTATTTTGCCTGCATGTATGGCTGCATACCATGTCCTTGCAGTGCCCTTGGAGGCCAGAAGAGGGCAAAAATCCACTCAAACTGGAGTCACAGGTGGTTGTGAGCTACCCTGTGGATGCTGGGAAGCTAACCCTGGTCCTTAACAACAGCAACCAGTGCTCTTAACAACTGAGCCATCTCTCTAGTTCCCAATCTTATGTTTATTATTTTATGCTGGGCAGTGGTGCATGCCTTTAATCCTGGCACTCAGGAGACAGATCTCTGAGTTTAAGGCCAGCCTGGTCTACAGAGTGAGTTCCAGGACAGACATGGCTACACAGAGAAACACTGTCTCAAAAAAACAAACAAAAAAATTATTTTGGGCATGGTGGCGCATGCCTTTAATCCCAGCACTCAGGAGGCTGAGGCAGGTGATCTCTAGGAGCTCAAGACTAGTCTGGTCTACTTAGCAAGTGCCAGGTCCCTCAAAGCTATAGTAAGACCCTGTCTTCAAGACAGAGACAGAGACTTCTTTCAACGGTCTCTCTACATAGCCCTGACTATCCTGGAACTGGCTAAGTAGACCAGGTTGGCCCTGGAGCTGTGTGTGAGAACAGTACACGCTCTTAACCTCTGAGGCGCCTCTTTAGCCTCCACCTTTTTCCCCCCCAAGACAGGGTTTCTCTGTGTAGTTTTTTAGCACCTTTCCTGGATCTTTCTCTGTAGACCAGGCTGGCCTCGGACTCACAGAGATCTGCCTGCCTCTGCCTCCCGAGTGCTGGGATTAAAGGTGTGCGCCACCACCGCCCGGCCTCCATCTTATTTTTTGAGATCTGGTCTTTCATTGACTCTAGATTTTGTCATTTTGGCCACACTGGCTGGCTCTGCCCCGACTCATTGCCGGTGTTCAGGCACACACCCGGCTTTTACTGGAGTTCTCGGGATCTAAACTTATGTCCTCCCGCTTGCACAGAAAGCGCTTCACCAACTACACTGTCCCTCGGCCCTGGCTTGCTGTTATTAACATCATTCTTGTTGTTGTAAAGACAATACATTTATTTTCTTACTTATTTCTATGTGTATAGGTGTTTTACCTGCATGCATGTCTGCACTATGTGTCTGCCTAGTGCCCAGTGAAACCAGAGGGTGTCAGGTCCCCTGGAACTGGAATTAAGACAGCTGTGAGCTGCCAGGTAGGTCCTGGGAACTGAACCTGGGTTTTATGAAAGAGCAACCAGTGCTCTTAACCTCTGAGGCATCTCTCCAGCCCAGCCAGTAAGTTTTTATTTAAGGGATTTCACACCATTCCTTTGCTTATCAACATCACTAAAGTTTAAGATTCCCAAGATAGCCTTTTCCCAAGGAAAATGATGCTTTATCCAGTTGTGCCATTAAAAAATAAAAAATTGTGTGTCTTTCTGCCTGTGACTGTGGAAGCAAGAAAAGAGTGTGGGGTTCCTGGGAGCTGAACACAAGTGTTTGTGAGCTGCCTTGTTGTGGGAGCCAAACTTGGTCCTCTGGCAGAGCAATTAAATCCTCTTAATCACTAAGCCATCTCTCCTGTAGTCCCCTGGCTTGGTCTGGTGGCACACACCTTTATTCCCAGCAGGTGGACCTCTGAGTTTGAGGCCAGCATGATAATGATCTACAAAAGGAGTTAGTTCTAGGACAGCCAGGGCTATACAGAGAAACCCTGTCTCAAAAAACAAACACACACACACACACACAGAGAAGGGGAGAGAGGGAGAGGGAGAGAGGGAGGGAGGGAGGGAGAGGGAGAGAGAGAGAGAGAGAGAGAGAGAGAGAGAGAGAGAGAGAGAGGAGGAGGAGTTTCCTCAGTATGTAGTTGACGCTGACCTCAAACTCACACTCAAATCCCCAAGTGCAGGGGCTGCAGGGTCCCCACCTCCTAGCCACTGCCTTCTAGCCTGAGTGGCTACCAGTAAACTACAGATGGGCACAGCAGCTGCTTCCACTCAGGACCCAGCTCTTCTCCAAAGCAGAAGGTACCAACAATGTCCAAAGCACACAGGTCATGTGAGGAGTCACAGTGAGGCTGGACCCAAGTAAGATGGAGCATGTGGAATCCGGTCAGAAAGCACTGCTGAGTACAGGTAGAAGTCTTCCTAGATCCACCAGAGAGAAAATTCTTTGGATAGTAAGGGCACGTTTTGTGGTCCAGATTCAAAGCCCAGCCTCTCGGGAAACTGAGGCTAGTCACTTTCAGCAGAGAAGCAGCACTTCAAGCCTCTTAAGCCTGTCCCCTCCCACTAGACAAGCCCAGGCAAAGCCTTAAAGCTTGGCCCCTAGAGAGCAGTACCACAAAGGCTTCTTCCCTGGCCTAAAAACCTGTGAGCTGCAGGATTTCCCAGAGTGACTCACAATCTTGAATGGGGCCCTCTGGTTCAGAACTGGGACACTCGAGGTGAGGTGCCCTACTTTATAGCGGCTCTGCCCCTCCTCAGGATCTCTCACACATCTACAGAAGCCAGCACCTGAATTCCCCGCCTCTCTTCAGAAGCCTGGGAGCTTTGCCCTTCCATAATATCACCCTGTCACTCATATTGATGACCTGCTTCAAGCTACCAGGGCTACTTCTAGCAGACTCCTGCAGCAGCCCCCACACACCAAAATCATTCAATAAATAAGACCATGGAGGGTGAGCAGGGAGACCGCAGGGTGGAAAGGTATAAAACATGATAGATGGAACGTCAGACGTACAACTTAAAGAACAAGTCACAGTGCATTGAGCCATGAGAACACCCTCCCGCTGCCCACCCCATCCCAAATCCTCAGTTTCTCAAAGGAGGTTGGTGACCCAGAGTCCTGAGGTACCTGGAGGTACCCAGAGTCTGGAAAGCTGCAGAGTCCACGAGCACGGCACACTGCTGCTGGTCACACGGAGAGCTCAGCTGTTTTCCCAAGCCGTGATGCAAGGATGACTCGGGATGCTGAGTATGGAGTCAAGATGGCACCAGCGGCTGGAGCCACACTACTGGGGAGAGGTTCACACGGAGGAGCTGCTGGGCCCACTGTCGGACCTCATCATCTGAAGACTTCCTGTCTACCTTTATAGTCTGGGACTTGCAAGGTTTTGTTCCAGGCCCCAGGCACGCCTTAGGGGATGGGAGCACAAGGCGTGCTCTCTTCTTAGGAGGAAGGCCCTTTGCCTCCTCAGCCTTCTTCCTCTTCTTCCCCGCAGTCTCAGAGCGGCTCTTCAGGCTTGTCCTTCCGGTTCTGGTCTTAGCAGATCCCTTTGGCCTTCCCCTGTGCTTGGTCCGAGACGCTTTGGCCTTGGCCTTGACTGCCTTGGCTTTAGCCTTGTCCCTCACTACAGTGGCCTTGGCCTTGGCCTTGGCTCCGACTGCCCTGGGCTTGGCCTTTGTTGCCTTGGCCCTCACCCTTACTGTCTTGTTCTGGGTTCGAGCTCCACTGGCATGGGCACGAGCAGCTTTGGTCTGTGTTCGAGATGCCTTGGTCTGGACTGTTTTGGTGCCCAAGGAAGAACACCCTTTCATGCGTATGCCACTGCTCTGGGTCCCAGCACCTCGTTGGTCAGCCCCAGGACCTTTCCTACTCAGGCATTTGAGGCCCTTGCTTGTGATTTTTCTGGATGCTTTGGACTGTGGGTTCCCCGAACCTTTCCTCAGTTTCAGGGAAGAGTTTGCAAGGGACAGCTGCAGTGACTGTGCCCCGTGCTTAGCACCCAAGCAAGGAGTCTTGAGTGGGACCAGTGCTTCAAGGACCACAGAGAGCCGCATGGCAGGGTAGACCCCTGGATAGAGGTGGGCAGGGAAGCCTACTGTTGTACCACTGGTGTGGCTGGCATTTGACTCCTTCAGGGAGCTCAGCAGCAGGTTAGTGGTCGCATGCTTGGCAAGGGCTGGTGTGGACCCCTTAGCCAGCCTGCCAGACAGTGGCACAGGGAGCAGTGTGTCCTTTCTTGCAGGTAAGGACACAGCAGTTTGGGGAGCCCTGGCTGGAAGGGATGTGGCAGATGGGTTGGTGGTGCGAGCTTGTAGCTTTGTCTGGCTGGGGGGGTTGGCTGTGCACGAGCTATAGCCATAGACATCACCACTTCGCAGAATGGTCGGCTGGAAGCCATCATCTCGCAGGCCCTGTAGGAAGGCCACAAGCTGGGCCTCTGTGGCACTGAGATCCTGGCTCATGGGGTTAAACACCAGCAGCGCCTCTTCCAGGGCTTTCTTCCCTGCTGTGGAGATGCGTGACCAGGAGTGCACAGCTTTCTCCTCCACATGCTGCACTACCATGCTCATGGCATCAGGCTCTGCGGATCTGCCTGCGTATCCACAAACCAGTACTTGGCACCTCCAAAGCAAAAAGAAAAGAATCGATAAGAATGGTACCAGGGAGCCGGGCAGTGGTGGCGCACACCTTTAATCCCAGCACTTGGGAGGCAGAGCCAGGGCAGCCTGGGCTACAGAGTGAGTTCCAGGATAGGTGCAAAGCTATACAGAGAAACCCTGTCTGGAAAGACAAAAACAAAAACAAACAAAAAAAAGAATGGTACCAAGGTATGGAGCTAGAACAGGCTGGCAAGTCAAGCAAAGCTCCCACTCTATGATAGAAGGGCCTGGCCAGGATAAATCATTCTCTAGGGTCACTTGACCCTCTGTGTTGGTGTGTTTCTTAAGGATACACGCTCAGTAGCACCTAAGAGCCATTGAACCTACTGCTGGGCTTCTGGGAAGATTTAAATCTGGCTCATTTTAATTCAATGGCATCTTTCTTTTCTTGCTTTAAGACAAGGTCTCACATAGGCTAGCCTGCTCTTGAACCCTGATCCCTCTGCCACTAGCTTTCAAGTGCTGGGATTACAGGCAAGCACTACCATACTCTGTTGTTGGGCACATAAGGTCTCACTATGTAGCTCTGGCTGTTCTGGAGCTTGCTATATAGTCCAAACTGGCCTCAAATTGGTAATTGTGCAGCAGCCTCCTAAGTGCTAGGATTCCAAGTGTGTGTCAAGAGCTCAGCTAGATTCTGCATTTTGTCTAGTCTCTGAAATGGAGCTCCCTATGTTGCCACGCTGGTCTTGAACTGGTTGGTGCAAGTGATCCTCCCACTCAGGTTCCTGAGCGGCTAGGTCCACATGCTTGTACTACTATGCCGCCGTCTGCACCACCCCACCGCCCGCCCCCCATGCCAAATATCTAGACCAGTCCCAGGATACAGGAAAATCTCTCTAGCCTCAAAGAGCCCAGTCCTGAAGTCAAGACACAGCCACCACTAAGTTTCCTGGGAGTATACGGTGTTACCCAGGTCATACTTACTAGTAAGTATGGTTAGGGAAGGACTCCTGGGAGCGGTAACTCTAGACAAATGACAAAAAGAAGAACAGCAGGGCACAAACGGAGCAAAAAAGGTAACAGCTTTTCAAGTGGCTGTGAAGAAAGAGTAAGGAAGACATGTGGGATGGTGGGGGTCTACCTGAAAAAAAAACAGATTGAGGGCTTCGAACACAGGCCCAAAGGCCCGACTTACACTTGATGTCCACCCCGGCATGTTCATCCAGCTGCCAGTGTTCCAGTGCAGGGGATGGTTGATCTCCCTGCCTACTAGAGACTCTACTTTCAGGGTCTGTGGACAGGCTACTCCAAACCCAATTTCTCACTCTAGTCTTGGAGCTCAACCCCAATGAAAGAGCCAGACTCTCAAAAAAAAAAAAAAAAAAAAAAAAAAGGCTGTTGAATAACAAGCAACATCTCTAAGGCAAAGCAGGGGGCCAGACAGCTAGATCAAAGAGTCCAAGGTTCCATCTAAGAAGGTATGTCAAGCGGCCATTAAAGTCTGAGCTGTCCTAACTGGACTTAGGGTAGCAGATCTCAGTACAGCACAGATGCCGTTGTCTGGGAACCCTCAGATTGCCTCTCATCCCCTTAAAGAAACGATGCCGTCAATCATGAGTTACATCTAGCATCCCTCGAAGCATTTCAGGGCTTCTAGAGGTAAACTCCCCAGGGCACTGGAGCATTAAAAGATCAGCTGGGATGAGACAGATCCCTGGGGCCTCGAGGTCCGTCTGTGCTGCCGCTCTGCTCAGCTCTAATGGAGCAGATCTACAGTCTTGAGATTTCCCCAGAGAAAGTGCCCTGGGGCTCTTTGTTTGGAAACATTCTTGGATCCTCAGGTGTCTGAGGCACTTCCCCTCCCCCAGAGGATGCTCTCCAAGCACAATCCTTGCGCATGACTTCAGTATTTTATTTATTGTTTGAAGGGGTAGGCTGTGAATTGTATAACAGAGAGGGACCTACTCCCCACCCCAAACCTCAAGCGCTGATACTGGGCGGCGGGGGCCTAGGTCGGTCTGAACCCTTGGGAGGGTGTTTCTTGGCTTTCAAGCAGCTTTGTAAAGAGACGCTGCAGCCAGGCACACCTGCCTGCACACATTCCTTTGGGGCCAGCCAGCACAGGAAGTTGACCGAAGACTGGGGGTGGGAGAAGTACTAATCAGGCAGCCCGGGGTGGGGGCAGATCCGGGCCCTCGGGCTGGAAGACCGCGTCCCCGGGGCCCGAACGGCGACAGGGAGTCGAGGTCACGGCGACTGCGAAATGCTGTAAGGTGGACAGTGGTAACCCGACAGGATCCGCACAGCCCCAGGGTGGGGTCCTGGGTGGGGGTGGGGTGTCTCGGCCAAGCCCGGGGAGGAGGAGGATCCGGGAGGGTCGGCCACCCAGTCCCTTCGCCCTGCCGCCCTGCGGCCTCACGGGCCGCCGCTTCACAGCACCGTTAGACCCGCGGCTACAACCTACCGGCGCCGCCGCGGGGACCCAGGACGCACCTCTGCGCCGCCTCCGCCGCTCCAACATGGCCGCCTGCTGCGCGCCGGAAGTGCACTGCGCTTCCGCTTCCGGGACCTGGCCCGCCTGGTGACCCTTGACCTCTAGCACTTCCCCCCCAAGTCTGGGGGCGGAGCAGGTTGAGTACCAGGGAGGGCTGCCTGGAGGTGGTGGCCACAAAGACAAGTACAAACCCATCTGATCCAGTGTGGGAGACTAAGAGTCACAGGTGCCCAGTTAGGATTGGACTAGGGGCTATTTAACATTTCTCTAAAATGACCTGGTTTATAGTACAGGACATCAGGGGGGCTCCTGGCAAGGTCTAGGCCATTCAACACCCCAGGGCCTGCTTCTCTCTCTGGCAACTGATCAGAAGGTCAAAAAGAGTACGCCTGATAGGGAATGTCTCAGGATAGTCCTCTTGTTTCCCCACAAACGTATCTCCTGTAAGGACAGTAGGCCCTCTTCTCTTCCGAGAATGGAGCCTACCCCTGGCATACTGCATGAAAGGCTGGTATATACATGTGGTACAAGTGATACACAGAAGCCTGGGGCTCTAGGTGGCCACTCTGTAAGTCATAGTACATCAGTGTGGGCCTGAATATACTTGCCCAGGTATGTGTGCACAGATATAGTACCAAGATCTGGCTCAGGCAATGCACTTCAATGGCACAAAGTCCCACTTTCAGTCTTAACATTGCCCAGAATCCCCATCCCATGGCCGGGGAGACTGCAAACGCAGTCCTTCTGCCTACGTTCCCTAGGCAACAGAGGGTGGTTAGTGCCTACTGCAGCACACAGGACACAGGTCAAAACTAACCCTAGGAATCTGAGATCTCAGGTGAACAGCAAAATGGTTTCCAAAACTCAAAATGGTTTCCAAAACTTTTTTTTTTTTTTTAAGGTATCTCTCTGCATAGCCCTGGAGGCTGGGATCAAAGGCATGCACCACCATGCCTGGCTCTTAACAAAGAACCCACTTGACAGCGGCTTCCTGGTCCACGTTGGGAGTCATCAGCAAACCTTGGGTTTCATGGGTGAGGTAGTGGAGGCGTTTGGCCCTTTCACAGAACCTGAGCCAGAAGATAGAAATATTGCTACAGCTCTGTTCCCAGGCCCTCACAATGGTGCTACCTTTGGAGTTTGGGATAGATGAAGAGAGTGGCTGGGATGCTTCATGTAGGGCTGGATGTTAGCTTTCTTCCTTTTTCATAGGACCCCAAGATCCTTTAGCTGCTTTCTATTTCCCAGCCTGTATAGAGATATCCAGGCATCCCTAAAGGGAATTATCCATTCAATTCAGCAGTGCCCAAGTGTAGCATGAATCTTAAATGGTCTTATTAATAAAAACAAACCTGGAGTCAGGTATTAGGTTAAAGCTGGAAGATCAGAGAAGCAGAACTAGTCACAGCCACTTCACCTCGTCAATTCCTCAGCTGATCCTGTTTCCTCAGACTGGAAGCCTCTGTGTCCTCATATCCGAATTGATCTCAGCTGAACTGCTTCTTGAAAGCCTAAAGCTTAACCAGCTCTAGTTCCTCGTCCTCATGCCTTAAATACCTTTCTGCTTCTGCTATCACTTCCTGGGATTAAAGGCTCACTTCCTGGGATTAAAGGCGTGAATCATCATGCCTGGCTGTTTCCAGTGTGGCCTTGAACTCACAGAGATCTGGATGGATCTCTACCTCCCAAGTGATAGGATTAAAGGCGTGTGCTACCATTTTCTGGCCTCTATATCTAGTGGCTGTTCTGTTCTCTGAGCCCAGATAAGTTTATTAGGGTATAAAATATTTTGGGGAACACAATATCACCACACCCGAGGTCTCACTTCTCAGGGCCTTAACATTGATGGGAGAGTCCTGAGTGTCTTCAAGGGTAGCCAAGGCATCCAACAGGAACCCCAAAATCGCCTGATAGTCTGGGATCAGTGCTTCTAACCGTTTGTCTTGGTACAGAAAAAGAAAGGGCCTTATGGGCCTACATCAGGAATTTCCAACATCTCCATTTCTCAATTATGGGTGAGCTCTACCTCTGTCCTTGTCCTTGTTGGGGGTCAGGGTTGTCTTTTCACTCCTGGGACCAATCTAACTTCACTTTCCAGCACAATTGTCTTCCAAAGCAGATGAGCCCTGGCTATGCAAACAGAAGGCACTTTCATGAAAAGGCAGAGCTTGGTGCCTCCAGGGATGACAGTGGCCCAGGTGTGTCCTAGAAGGAGATTCCTCTCTGGCATTGTCCGGTCCAGAGGTCAGAGCAAAATGGAGGACAAGAAGGCCAGGTCCATTCTGTCTCTGTCCCTTCTCTCTGTGGTTACTGAAGGAATGGTGAATTAGGGGTACCCAGCTATCCAAGGGGTGTCCTGGTCCTAAGCCTGAGGTGCAACTCTCAGGAAACAGTCATCAGAGAACAGTTATCACTTGACCTTTGACCTTTGACCTTTGACCTTGGTCTTTGATAGCAGTGGACTCTACATAGGCATGGCCCAGGTGAGATGAGCATGAGGTGGGGAGAGACACAAGGTGTTTCGGTGATCCCTCCCTTAGTCTCCATCTGACATCTGACAGAGTTGTTAGTGAGGTCAACCCACATCCACCTGAGCAGAGACAACTGGTGATCTGGTGGAGAAGGTTGCATCTTGGGAAAGGTTTGCCCAAGAGGTTCTAAGTTTGCTACTTTGGAAAGCCAGAGCCAAGTCCGTTTGGGGGCATGGGGTCTGGTGAGTGAACCTAGGTCCCATGCATGCTAGTCAAGTAAATACTGCCCTTAGTCCTCTTTCTGTGTGTGTGTGTGTGTGTGTGTGTGTCTACATGTGTTTGTGTGTGTCTACGTGTGTTTGTGTAGGCAAGGAGACAAATTTAGGTGTCAGTGTTACTCAGGAGCAACATTGTCTTTGTTGTTGTTTTTTGTTTTTTGTTTTTCGAGACAGGGTTTCTCTGTGTAGTTTTGGTGCCTGTCCTGGATCTCACTCTGTAGACCAGGCTGGCCTCGAACTCACAGAAATCTATCTGGCTCTGCCTCCCAAGTGCTGGGATTAAAGGCATGCACCACCACCACCCGGCTGTTTAGGATTCTAATGTGGACTGAAGACTAGTGGTTTCTCCAGAAAATTTCCAGGCCTTCAGTGCTAGATTGGGACTGCCGAGGTGCCCAGATTCCAGGACTAATTCACTACTGGGTCCTTAGCCTGTCCAGTACCAGGATAGCCACTCTTGCACTGCCCAGACCATATAGTTTAAGCCAGTCTAGTAAATCCCCGTTTTTTTCTTAATTTTTTTTTTTTTTTTTTTTTTTTTTTTTTTTTTTTTTTTTTTTTTTTAAGAAATATGTGAGTCAGGCGGTGGTGGCGCACGCCTTTAATCCCAGCACTCGGGAGGCAGAGCCAGGCGGATCTCTGTGAGTTTGAGGCCAGCCTGGACTACCAAGTGAGTTCCAGGAAAGGCACAAAGCTACACAGAGAAACCCTGTCTCGAAAAACGGAAAAAAAAAAAAAAAAGAAATATGTGTATGAATGTTTTGCCTGTATGTATACATATGTATCATGTGCATGCCTGGTGCCTGCAGAGATTACTAGGGGGTGTCAGATCACCACAGATGGTTATGAGCTGCCATGTGGGTGCTGGGAACCAAACCCAGGCCCTCTATAAGAGTGCTCTTAACTTCTGAACCATCTATCTGTTGTCTAAATCTCATTTTTGTTTTGTTTTTATTGAGACAGGGTTTCTCTGTGTAGCCCCAGCTGTCCTAGAACTAGCTCTGTAGACCAGGCTAGCCTCAAACTCACAGAAATCCACCTGTCTCTGCCTCCCGAGTACTGGGATTAAAGGTGTGCACCATCACCTAAGTCCCTTGTAGTATGTATTCATTCTATTGGTTTTGTTTCCCTAGAGAATTTTGACTAATACACATGGTGACTTCTCAAAAGCAATTTTGGAGGCAGGAGATCCAGTTCAGTTGGCAGAGTGCTGGTTAGCATGCAGAAAGCCCTGGGTTTACTCCTCATCACTGGACAAACTGCGCAAGGTGGTATGCCTGTAATCCCAGCATTTGGGAGAAGGAGATGAGAATCAGAAATTCAAAGTCGTCCTTGGCTATATAGCGAGTTCAAGACCAGTCTGAGTGCTATGGGATGTTCTGTATGTCAAATATGTTGCTCTGATTGGTTAGTAAATAAAACACTGATTGGCCAGTAGCCAGGCAGGAAGGATAGGCGGGACAAGCAGAGAAGAGAATTCTGGGAAGTGGAAGGCTGAGTGGGAGACACTGCCAGCCGCTGCCATGACAAGCCGTATGTGAAGATGCCGGTAAGCCACGAGCCACGTGGCAAGGTATAGATTTATGGAAATGGATTAATTTAAGCTATAAGAACAGTTAGCAAGAAGCCTGCCATGGCCATACAGTTTGTAAGCAATATAAGTCTCTGTGTTTACTTGGTTGGGTCTGAGCGGCTGTGGGACTGGCGGGTGACAAAGATTTGTCCTGACTATGGGCCAGGCAGGAAAATTCTAGCTACAAATGGCACCCAACGTGTTGGCAAGTTTCCACCTAAAACTTGAGAAAAAAGATTCTAAAACAGAGCTAAAAACAGTTCCTAGTTGTCTCTCTCAAGTTAGCTGCAGCCTGAGTGTTTGAGCTACTATGACGGGTTCCTGGCGTGCACGCTTGACCTGCAGTATGGCGGGAATGAGGCCTCTGCAAGTGGCATATTAAGCTGCGTGGTGGATTTAGCCTTTGCTAGTACAAAATTTTAAAAAAAGAGAGATTTCTGGGCTACACGCTGCTTTGATAGAAGCATAGACCCACTATTTCTGAGAGTTGATAGCTCCCAGAGCTGGCAGAAAATGTACCACCACCATGTTGGGAAGCCAAAGTGGGCAGAGCCAGCAGCCACAGCGCCATTTCAGGCTTAGAAGGCTGCAGTTTAAAGTAATAGCTTCACAATAAGACTGATTCAGATAAAATAGTTTACAATGTATGTAAGAATGTACGTAGGCTTAAAAGAGAGGAAAAAAGGAAAATATACAGTTATATAAACAAATAGTTTTTAAAAATAATGTCTTTAAAGAAACATTAAAGGTAATAAGCCACATAAAGATGGCTATCACACAGAGAATCTGGATTATGTTGTCTTTGATATTCATAACTGAAGAAAAACATTTGATTGTAAAAGCTGTTGAGTTATGACAAGACCTCCTGAAAGGTCTCCGATGACACCATGGCCCAGATGATCCAACATCCAGAATGGTTTCAAGGCAACTGGCTCAGACGATACAGCCTCATGGATACTCCATGATCCTAAAATTTTCTTTGTGTCCCCATAATATACAGCACCCCCCTCCAGCAGGAAGTAGTAAGAGAAGCTACGCCCAAATTCCCAAATTATATGTAATTTTACTAGGTTAAGGTTAAAACCTTCCTTTTTGGAAAAAAGAAAAGGGGAAGTGCTGTGGGATGTTCTGTATATCAAATATGTTGCTCTGATTGGTTAATAAATAAAACACTGATTGGCCAGTAGCCAGGCAGGAAGGATAGGCGGGACAAGCAGAGAAGAGAATTCTGGGAAGTGGAAGGCTGAGTGGGAGACACTGCCAGCCGCCGCCATGACAAGCAGCATGTGAAGATGCCAGTAAGCCATGAGCCACGTGGCAAGGTGTAGATTTATGGAAATGGATTAATTTAAGCTATAAGAACAGTTAGCAAGAAGCCTGCCATGGCCATACAGTTTGTAAGCAATATAAGTCTCTGTGTTTACTTGGTTGGGTCTGAGCGGCTGTGGCACTGGCGGGTGACAGAGATTTGTCCTGACTGTGGGCCAGGCAGGAAAACTCTAGCTACAGTCTGAGCTACGGGAGACATTGTCTCAAAGCAGCAAAAAAAAATTTTTAATTTATTTTTATTTTATGTGCAGTGGTGTTTTGCCTATATGTGTGTCTATGTGAGTGTGTCAGGTCCCCTGGAACTGGAGTTACAGACAGTTGTGAGCTGCCTTATGGGTGCTGGGAATTGAACCCAGGTCCTCTGGAAGAGCAGCCAGTGCTCTTAACGACTTTTCCGTTTCTTCAGCCCCCCCAAAACCAACGGTTTCAAAAGCCCTTTGGAGGAAGAAGTGGCAGCAGACTGAGGTGGCAGACAACAAGAGGGTAGAGTCTGCGGGGACAGATGGCTTCAGAATTTGGAGGGAGCAAGAAGAGATGACCTTGACTTAGAGCTGGGAGGCATTTAAAAGCAGCTAGCTTGTAAATGGTTAAGAGCTGGGAAGAAAAGGGAAGGGGCTTAGGAAGAAAGGGGACAGTGGTGACTAGGAGGGTGTATGTGTGGCAGGGGTAGATACCAGTGTCCCGAGAGAGGAGCAACCTGGTGAGTGGGAGAGGTGCCCGGAGAACAGAGGGCTTTCATTCTGCGGTGTGCAGGCAGTCTGCACCAGCACTTCTGTGCATGGCCTCCACCTCAAACCGCCAACTTCGGAAAGAGCTCTAGGCCCCAAGGATTCATGAGGAAGGGTTCACCCACATTCTGCACAGGCAGAAAGTCCAGCAGGGAAGACATTAATGCCCCAAACAGCCCTCAACATATGATTAATGGGTGTGAAGATGAATTCCTTAGTTCCCCTAGCCCTTGGGAGTAGTAACAATGTGAGACCTGTAGTGTGAATTCTAATTGGTCTTAATAATAAAAACCCAGAGTCAGATATCGGGGTGAACGCTGAAAGATCAGAGATGTAAAGGAGCAGCCAACGTCACCTCTTACCTCCACAAGTCCTCAGACGGAAAAGGGGAGAGATCCTGTCTCCGCCTGCTTATATTTCTCTCTCTGCCTAGCCATATCACTTCCTGTCTCTTGTCTATACAGACCTCCAGACCTCTATGGTTAACTAGTGGCTAGCTCTGCCCTCTGATCTCCAGACCAGCTTTATTTGTCAGAACACGAACAAAATATACGAAAGAGACCCATGCTCCCAATCAGCTCCCAGAATCCTCGGAAGGATTTGGTCCCAGTCACCCACAGTGGTGACTTGTATGACGGCACCTCCTTTGTTGGCTTTCTTTGGTCTTCCTCTGCTACTCCTCTGCTGGTGCCTCCTGGGTCTACCTCCCACACTAACTACGTGCACTGTGTTACTGTCTCTAGATCTGCTTTGGGAAATTCAGATAAACACTGTCCATGAAAGGGGAAGGAAGCGGGGAGCTCTTCACCCAGGGTTCTGAATACTCCTAGGATGGGCGGGGCCAAGGTTTGAATCAAAGGTAGGTGGGTCTTTGTCACATCAGTTTGCTATCAACATGACCACAGAGTTGGCTAGAGGCAAGCCCTGTACTCTAAAGATGGATAGCCACCCAGGCCTCAGAGTAGCCCCAGTCTCAGGATTTATAGGGTTAGGCAGAGACCCCGGCCTCTGGCTGATTAACTCATCTGCTCAGATCTAACCAAGAATAGCCTAGCTCTCTGTAAAGAGGGGCCAGATAGGTCCTAACACTAGTACAGTCGGGTCCTCCACCCCACCTGCTGTAGTCTCAGTGTACAATGTACCATCTATTCTGCGGCTGGCTTTGTGTCATGGTTGTGTCCTGGTTAGGACAAGGCAGCTGGGCTCCCCAACCAGAGGCCCAGGCTACAGCCCTAGTGGCCTCCAGGGGGCGCCGCAGCAAAGCTGGTGGTTGGGCACCTCCAGGCTCAGTTGTGATGGGCGGGCTCCGACCCCTTAAGGCCTCAGGTTCCACTGGCTAGCTCCTGCTGAATGCACCCAGGGTGAATCCGACTCAGAGACACCCGCCTCCGATCTCACCGTACCGGTGTTGTGCTGCTCACTGCTGCCTTATTTCTATCATCGCCCCAGGTAGAACCCAGATGCTAGCCGGCCGGATGTCCATATGCCTGTCTGTTCATTTTGGGTGATCGTGGGTCGGTGCGCCCTACTCCTGCTGTGGCATGTGCAGAGTTAAGGCGGGAGGAGGTTTCCCCGAATCTGGGGAGGGGGGAGCGAGGGGCGGACCTGGACCAGCCCCGCCCCACGCCGGAGCGGTGCGGGAGCCCCACCAGAGCCCAGCTTCAGCCCTAGCCAGAGCCAGCGTCATCCGGAGGCGGAACAGCGGACCCCGTGCCCTGGCGACAGCAGAGATCCAGCGGGTGAGTCCCGCGGGAGGCTCGCTCAGGGGAAGTTTGGGGCATGAAGCTTAGAGCCTTAATTAAGCCCACTAGCCAGACCCGCCCCCCACTCTCCTTTGAGTTGGAAGTTTGGGGCCAGGAGGCCGTCCTGCCAAATCCGGGACTGAGAATGGAGACCCCCAACAGAGAGAAAGAGATAGACACACACACACACACACACACACACACACACACACACACACACACACAGACACACACACACAGCAAAAGGGGGGGGTAAGGAATGTGATCTTAGGGGGCTCAGGAATCCAGCTGTTTATTCCTACGCGAAAAGTCCTGGACTCAGGGACCTTCAAATCCTGTACTCATGAGATTCCCCACACCAGTCCCCTCATCCCTCCTCAGCTGGGAATCTGCAGGCATTGCCACACCCCTGAGGATGGACTTCAAAGGGATTGTGGAATCCTGAGGTCTGTCCCTTTGAATCCCTCACACCTAAGATTGGCTGTTTGCTGACATAAATGGTTGTACTTGTAGAACGGGACGCTCCTTGTTGTAAGGACTGCAGGTGAGGAACCCTAATAGTTTGTTCAAGGGACACTAGATGCCAGTGTGCAGAGGGTCCAGGACTCCTCTCCTGGAAAACCAGGCTAGTCTTATTGGGAAGGAAGGGCACTAAGATGGAGCATTGGGGTCTCGCCACTTGACTCCCCTTCCACTCTAAGTGATGAAGCTTCTAGTTGCTAGTTCTTGGGGTTGGGGATGGGGAGAGTGCTTCATGCCCTTATGGGAAGTGAGAAAGCTGTCTGGGTATCTGGAGTCTATTCTCCTTCCCACCACAGAAGGATCTTCACCAGCAGAGTACTAGTCAAAAGGGGCGGGTCCTTCCCACCAGTGATTGGGGCCTGGCCTGCCTTTAGCTACAAGTTATTCATCTGGTTCTTGACAGTGGCCCTGATCCTTTGTTCTCCATCTCTCCTCCAGGTGAAGGCAAGGTCCCTTGGACTGGTCAGACACACCTTTACAGCCCTGGCAGAATCAAGATGAGGCCCTATTGTGCCCCCCCAGTGAGGCCCACAGCCTGAGCAAATAGCATGGCCTGCCACCGGCACTGAGCAACATGGCTGCGGGAGGTGGCCGGGCCTTTGCTTGGCAGGTGTTCCCCCCCATGCCCACTTGCCGGGTATATGGCACAGTGGCACACCAGGATGGGCACCTGCTGGTGTTGGGGGGCTGTGGCCGGGCTGGGTTACCTCTGGACACTGCTGAGACACTGGACATGGCCTCACACACATGGCTAGCATTAGCACCCCTGCCCACTGCCCGGGCTGGTGCAGCTGCTGTGGTTCTGGGTAAGCAGGTGCTAGTGGTGGGTGGCGTGGATGAAGTCCAGAGCCCAGTAGCTGCTGTGGAGGCCTTCTTGGCTGATGAAGGCCGCTGGGAGCGTCGGGCTACCCTCCCGCAAGCAGCCATGGGGGTTGCGACTGTGGAGAGAGGTGAGTGGCTCATCAAGGAAGGTCCCTCAGGTGCCCCAACAGTCTTCATTTTCTCTTCTCCTGACCGAGTCTGTTTCCTCAGGGACTGGATAGGTATTGCCTTGGACATGGTTTTGTCTCCTGTCTCCTCCCTTACCTAGGCTTTCTGCAATTTGCTGTTAATTGCCTTTTCTGGGCTATGAGGTGGGGGTCAGAGCCCAGAAGACCCCCAGAAAGATAGGAGACCCCAGCCACTAACCCTGTCCTATTCTTTGTTACTAAGAGACAGTGGGGGGTGTGGCCTAATGACTCCCATAGTTATAAATAGTCTGGGGTGGGGGAGGGGAGCAAGGCCTTGGCTCTGAGCCCAGCAAGTGCTTAAGTGCTTAGACCTCCCCCCACCACACACACACCAGGGATCCTGATGTGGACAAAGGCCAAGCCGACCTGGAGATGGTTGCCATGGAAGCCCCCAGCTGCCTGACACATCACCCAAAGGCCTGTCGATGTGCCCCTAGCTGACTCTGAGCACCTAACAGAAGGCAAGAACCTATTCCAGTGAAACAGCATGCTGCCGTGGTGCTGACCAGATGCAGGCACTCAAGGCTGTGTCCTACAGGCCCAGGCTCATCTCCCAGCCCTAGGCCTCCCCCCAGTTGATCCCCTTAGTTCCCTTCCCAGACTGAGCTTCATGTAGGGCAAATCTCTTCATCCCTCTACCACTGTCTTAATCTACCCTCCTCTCCCGTTAGGGGAGCCCCCCTTACACACACACACAAACACGCACACCTTGTGGCCTCCAGGTCTGACCACCACTCCAGGCTAGCCTGTTTAGATGCCAGATTTGGTTGCCATAGCGTCTCCAAGGAGACTGTGCTGGATTATAATTAGATCGGCTGCCTCCTGCTCTTCACTTGGAGGGGCCTAGGCCAAAGCTGGAATCCCAGGTCTCCTAGCTCCCACTTGAGATGGGCAACAAAGTTTTTGACAAACACATGGGTCTCCATCCACCCCTGGGCCTGACCAAGGGAGCTGTCGGGGCCGGAATCGCCAGCCAGACATGGTTGGGAGCTCCGAACCACTCTTTTCTGTGCAGATGGTATGGTGTATGCTCTGGGGGGAATGGGTCCTGACACGGCCCCCCAGGCCCAGGTACGGGTGTATGAGCCCCGCCGGGACTGCTGGCTCTCGCTACCTTCAATGCCCACACCCTGCTACGGGGCCTCCACCTTCCTGCACGGGAACAAGATCTATGTCCTGGGTAAGGGCTGAAGCATGTGGGAAAGAGGGGGGTGGGGGGAAGAGTCCAGATGTCTCCTTCCCCGCAGGTTGTCTGGATTAGGAATCAATCTTAGCCTGAGATGTTAGGATTTGAGAAGTTTTGTTGGGGGTAATCCAGACCTATTCTAAGGCCTCCTTCGTGGGGCCCAACAGGGGTTAGAAAATCAAATTCAGTGCCTGAGGGCCTATGTGGTCTCACAAGTGACCCAGAGTCAGATGTGTACACAGCTGGGTGTACTAGTCGGGGATGGACAGACAGTTCAGCCACCCGGTAAGGATGCCACCAAGTCGTCTGGGCTCTGTCCCAGGAGCTTCAATTCCTTTGACAGGAGGCCGCCAGGGCAAGCTCCCAGTGACTGCTTTTGAAGCTTTCGATCTGGAGACCTGTACGTGGACCCGACACCCAAGCCTGCCCAGCCGGCGAGCCTTTGCGGGCTGTGCTATGGCTGAGGGCAGTGTCTTTAGCCTGGGTGGACTACAGCAGCCTGGGCCCCACAACTTCTACTCCCGCCCACACTTCGTCAACACTGTGGAGATGTTTGACCTGGAGCATGGTGAGTGACACAAGGGCGTTTGTGTGTGCGTCTGTGTGCGCGCGCGCACGGCTGTGTGTGTTGTCTGTGTGCACGCGCACGCCTGTGTATGTCGTCTGTGTGCGTACATCTTAGCCTTCTCTCCTTCAGGGTCCTGGACTAAGCTGCCTCGTAGCCTGCGAATGAGGGATAAGAGGGCCGACTTTGTGGTTGGCTCCCTTGGGGGCAACATTGTGGCTATTGGGGGCCTTGGTAAGTCTCTGTGGAGCTGAGGAAGAGGCATAAAGCAGAAAAGAGTATCTTCCTAGCAGGACCACCTTCTCTAGACTCTGGGGTCAGAGCTTCGTGAGCACTTTGCTCATCTGTAGACCAGGGAGCTTGCGATTGTTCCAGCTCTCAGGGTGTCCCCCAGTGCCTGACTGGGGGCCCTAACAGAAGCAGACCAGATGATTGAAAGGGACCCAACCGATGGTCAAAGCGTGAATGAACAAAGATGAACTGGGCAAGGAAGAGCAAAGCTCTGATAGCTCGTGCTGGGGTGGTACTTACGGGGCCATTGTTTGGGAAAGGGAGCAAAAGGGTCTTCAGCCCCTCATCACCATCTCTCCTTCCTCCAGGGAACCAGCCATGCCCTCTGGCCTCCGTGGAGAGCTTCAGTCTTGCCCGGCGACGCTGGGAGGTACTACCTGCCATGCCTACAGCCCGATGCTCCTGTTCCAGCCTGCAGGCTGGGCCCCGGCTGTTCGTGATTGGGGGTGTGGCCCAGGGTCCTAGCCAAGCTGTGGAGGCACTGTGTCTGCGTGACGGGGTCTGAAGGCCTGGGGAGACCTGTCTACCAGAGCAGCTCAGTAGAGAGACAGATTGGGCTCCTTTTCACTGCTGAGGGGGCTCCCCATGGCTCTGTAGGATGAGGGAGGCACAGGAAAGGGTACCCGAGTTACCGCCTTAGGGACTGGGGTTGGAGAACCTTTGTCTTTAGCACAGGACACACATGCTTACACCTATTTTTACCAACATCTACTCACAAACCATAGCTAGCTCTACCCATGCCCTAGCACTTACTAGGCCCTTGGTCAACTCTGAAGTGTGACAAGGAGAGTGTTGGCCTCGCAGGAATTGACCGGGCCTTCTCCAGTGGCCGTTCTGGAAAAGTCTGAGCTTCCAGCCTTCCCTGAGGGTCCCTGTGGACCCCAGGAGTATTCTGAGGATGGAGATCACAGAAGAAACAGAGGAGAGGATATGGGGAATGCTGGAGGGCCAGAGGCTGCTGGCTTGAGCCCTCCATACTGATGGTTGTATGACCTGGGGCAAGATGTCTCACCTCTCTGTGCCTGGGCATCCTCATTTGTAAATGGGGATCTCTGAAACTTTCCCACCCCACCTACCTCACAGGGCTGTTGTGAGGACCCAGGGAGTTTTGATGTAGAAATAAAACTACTGATAAAATCTGGTGTGTGGCTTCTGAGCAGACTCTCATGCTTTTCTTTCTGCCCTCCTCTCCTTTGAAGGCCTCAACTCTCCCTGGGATGAGAGTCCACAGGGAGCCTCTTAAGCCTTATAACCATACCTAAAGTGCCCTGGTGTCTCAACTCCACCTAAGCATCAGCTTTGTATTAGGTAACATAAAGTGTCTTGGGTATGGGGGGGGGGGGGGACTTGGTAGGATGACCAGAGAACTCCCAAAAACAATAAAATTTCACAAGGTTAGGATGACCTTCAGATCCAGGTCACATGGGGTCCCCTCAAGGGTTCTGCACAACCACAAGGGGAGCGGTGGCATAGTGGTATGGTGGCTGGGGCAGTCTCCTTGTCGGGAGGCATCTCTTGGGCAGGACTGGGGGGCTGAGTGGCCAAACCCTTCAAGGCACCTGGCTCCTGGAGGGAGCTGCCAGCCCTTGCTTCTCCCTCAGCCTTGGCTGCTCACTAGTAGGATCCTCAGGTTCTGTGTTCCTGTAGCTACGCTGAGTACAAGAGGTTACTCAAGTTACTGGGTTCCTAGAATCCACCCGGGGTCAAGGCAACCGTCTTGGACTCTTGAGTCTTGTCTGTTGCAGGCCCTATCCTTTCTCACTCAGTGGCAGGGATCCCCGGGCAGCCTCTCCCCAGCCACGGGAGCCAGACACAGGACCTGGTAGAGAGCTGGTCGCAGGCCCCTCAGACATCTTGGGCTGTCAGTACAAACAGGCTGCTGTGTCAGCTTTTTAATGCTTGGGACCAGTTTAAACACTCAGAAACTCCAGCGTGAAGGTAGTGCTGCAGCAATTTGGGCTTCGGGATCCCCGGGAGGTCAGGCAGGGGTTCCGCGACTGGCTCTTGGGGCTTTACCTTGGCGCTGTCGCAGCGACCGTCCCAGGCTGGCCGGCAGAAGTTGTGCTGGTAAGTGGTGCTGGCATAGGGGGGCTGGACCTGCACGAAGTGGACAAGGCGCTGGGGGAGCCTACTGAGTCCTGTGCCTGACCGGAAATCAGTCTGGTAGGAAGATTCCAGAGGTGGCTGCTGGCTCAGTTCCAGCTCGCAGGGCGCCCAGCGCAGGAAGGTGTGCCTCTTCCACAGGCGTTCCAGGTCTTTGCGTCTTCCGATCCCCTGCAGCAGGCAGTAGGGGCCCTCCTCAACGGTACGGGCCCTTGGCCCACAGTCTCGGCGTCCAGGATTTGCTTGGACCCCATCTAATCCCACGTCAGCTCGGTAAGGATGGGGTTGCGCCTGGCCTCCCTAGCCTATACCCTGCCTTCTCAGTGTATCATCCGTTTTAGCATGAAGCCCCTGAGTGGTCCCCTGGGATATTTGTACACCGCTGGGCAAACTAGTCAAGAAAACCAAGGCAGAGTTGCCCCTGTCTGGGGGATGGAATATTTAGCCGTGGGAAAGGTTAGGGGAAATAGATGCTTATTTGAGAAACTTTTGCTCTCCTAAAGGTTTTATCTCTACCCTACCGGCTCCATCCTCTGTCAGCCAGGGGCTCCTCCCCCTTCCTCTTTCCAGCACTCACTTTGTCGTAGGAAGTGCGGTTGTCGTGCTTGGAGAAGTAGTGTTGCTTTGCTGGCTCCTGAAAGATGACAAGAAGGAAGGTAAGGGAAGGGGGCGTGCTTACCTGCTCCTGCAGACACTGTCTCAGGGCCCATAACTGGGGCAAGTTGCAGGAGCCATGACTTCTAAATTGCTAAAGTGCTAACACCCTGAGAGGGTGGAGAGGAATGAAAGCAATACCTCACCCCACCCCTGTGCTCTCTTGTCCTGAGCTTGCCCGAAATAGAAGCTTTGGGACATCCTGTCATCAGTGGAGGGCTTTAAATCCAAATTCCCTGGGAGTGGCCTTCAGTCTTATCCCTCCAACCAAAATCACTCCCTAACAGCATAGCCATGCTCTGAGCCTTAAAAGACATCTGGAAATAAATACGTCTGTCTCCATCTGAGGGCGTCTGCTGGATCCCAGAATCAATAGCCAACTGCCTACTTCACATCTTTGTGGCAAGGCATGGCAAGGCATCTCTAAACACGTCACTGATAAAGGAATCACTCTTGGACCCATTTTGCCTACAGCTGAGGCCATGGCAGCTGACAGCTAGATCCAAATACCTGAGTCTTCTCTATTTTTGTTTATTGTTTTGAATTTTTTTAAAAAATTTATTTAATTTATATTTTATGTATGAGTGTTCTGCATATATACCTGCATGCTAGAAGAGGGCATCAGATCTTATCACAGATGGCTATGAGCCACCATGTGGTTGCTGGGAATTGAACTCAGGACCTCTGGAAGAGCAGCCAGTGCTCTTAACTACTGAGGTATCTCTCCAGCCCCTGTTTGTTGTTTTGAACACAGAGTCTTGCTACGTAGCCCAAGCTGAGTTGGAATTGACTATACAGCCCAGGTTAGACTTGAAGATCCTCTGCCTCAGCCTCCCAGATGCTGGAAGGTTGCACCTGGCTTGTCCTGGTGGAAACCACCGACCTCTGTTGCCTGGAGTATTGTGAGAGCTTCCCATCTGTGTCTGTACTTTCGAGATCCTCACTCCCAGTGTGGTGTCCTCTCAGTAGCCAGAAAGTCCTTAAGTACATAAACCGGAGCACATCTTGTTTGTCAAAAATCTGCAAAAGGCTTTTCATGTTTGTAACAACCAAAGTCATAATAGTGGTCCATGAGAGCCATATGACACAGATCCTCTGACTCTACCTTCCACCACACTAGTCTTCTCTCTAAACACACCAGCAGCTCCTTCCTTAGACCTGATCTGGTGAGATCTGCCATGGATGGGGTGGTATCAGCAATGGCTGACAACAAGCTCAGATAAAATGCAGAATTTGGGGCATCTCAGAAGTAAAGTGTTAGCACAGCTGGTTTGAGGCTCTGGGTTTTTACCCCCAGAACCGGGGGGCCTGGGGGAAGAAAAGAAAAAGAAAGGAAAGAAACTAGTTCCATCAAAGATTGACGATTCTGTTAAAATCAAGTCTGCGGTATATCTTTAACAGTCTACCCTTTTGGCACTTCCTCAATCAGCTATGACATATCTGGAAGTGATCTTCAAACAGCATGATAACTCAATGAAGACAGGAAGCTGGCCGGAGTTTCTTATACAGAAGGTGACACACTGGCACTAAAATCCCAGGGCTCTTGGGTTTAGCTCAGTGGTGAGAGTGGGTTTTGCATGTTGCAAGGCCCTGGGTTCAACACACACACACACACACACACACACACACACACACACACACACACGAATCAACTGATAATCAACCAACCAAGCCTGTTTAGTTTTAGGTTTTTTTTTTTTGTTTGTTTGTTTTTTTGAAACAGGGTCTCTCTGTGTAGTTTTGGTGGCTGTCCTGGATCTTGCTCTGTAGACCAGGCTGGCCTCTAACTCACAGAGATCCGCCTGGCTCTGCCTCCTGAGTGCTGGGATTAAAGGTGTGCCCGACTCAAGGCTATTTAGAAGAAAAAAAAATAGAAGAAACTCTTCAGAATCTAGAGCAGGCAAAGGAATCTTAGACTTGACACTAAAATCAAAGCCAAAAAAGAAAAAGTAAGCCAGGTATGGTGGGCCATGCTGTAATCCCAGTATTAGGGAGGTGGGACCAGGCAGATCGGTAGGCGGTGGTGCACACCTTTAATCCCAGCACACAGGAGGCTGAGGCAGGCAGATCTCTGTGAGTTTGAAGTCAGCCTGGTCTACAAAGAGAGTTCCAGGGCAGCTAGAGATACACAAAGAAACCCTGTCTTGAAAACTCAAAACCAACCAACCACACAAACAAACAAACTAGACCTTATCAGATCTTAAAATATTTCTGTTCTTGGGAACTACAGAGATGTCTCAGTGGTTAGGGTCTTTACTGCTCTTGCAGAGGATCCAGACTCAGTTACCACATCCCTATCAGGTGGCTCACAACCACCTGTAATTCCAGGTCCAGGCATGAACACCTTTGGCCTCTTCTAGCACCTGCACACACTTGGTGCACACAAAATCATGCAGGCACACACATACACATATAAGGATAAATAAATCTTTTTAAAAGTTGTGCCAGGCGTGACTGCCATGTCTACAATCCCAGCATTTAGGAGGCTGAGATGGGAGGTTTGTCACCAGTTCAAGGCCAGCCTGGGCCACACAAGGAGGCCCTATCTCCCAAAAAGATTTTCCTATGAAAATCCATAAGAAGAGGATGAAAACAAGCTACAGACTGGGGGAAAATAAACTTGCAAACCACATATTCAACAAGGACTAGAATCTAGCATGTATAATGATATCATTGCAATAGTAAATAACAAACAATCCAATAAGAAATGGACAAATAACATGAAGATGTTTCACAAAAAAGGATACTCAGATGGTAAATAACATGAAAATATGCTTAACGTTATTAAATACTAGAGAAATGCAGATCAACATCACAATGAAATCTTATCACCCGTGTATCAGAATGGTTCAAACTAAAAATAGAGACAATGCCAAGTGTTAGTGAAAAAGCAGAGAAACTGGATCATTCATGCACTGCTGGTGGGAATGTAAAATGGCAAGGCTACAATGCAAAGCAGCTTGACAGTTTCTTAAAAACTAAACATGCAACTACCATATGATCCAGCAACGGAGCTTCTGGGCATTTATCCCAGAAAAAAGAAAACTTATGTTCACCCAAAGATCTGCACAAATGTTCATAGCAGCTTTATTTATAAGAGCCAAAACTGGAATCAGCTCAGATACCCTTTAATAAAGCGAATGCTCAAACAATCCAATACATACAAACCATAGAACGCTACTTAGTAATGAAAAGAAACAAGCTATTTATAGCCACACCACTTGGATGACTCTCCAGGAAATTACACTGAGCCAGAAAAACCAACCTCCAAGGTTGTGTACTGTATTATTACACTTGTATGGCAGTTTTTCCCTTTAAATCATTGATTTGTGGAGACAGGATTTCACATGGCAGCCCAAACTGTCCCGGGCTCACTAGCTTAGGCTAGTTTCAAACTTGTAGCCATCTTCCTACCTCAGTCTCCCAAGTGCTGGGATTATAGAAGTGGGCCACAATGCCTGTCTAATTTTTTTTTCTTTTGAGACAAGGTTTCCCAGTGTAGGCCTGGCTGGCCTGGAATTCTAAGGCTTCCTGCTTTCTGCCTTTTTAGTATCAGAAGTATTATAAGTGTTAACCTTTACACTTGACCCAACATTCTCAAGTGACAGAATTGTAGAAGTTAAGGCAGTTTGGTAGGAACTGGGAAGGAATAGAGGCACAGGAGGCAGGCAGGTATGCTGGTAAAAGGCTAACACCAAGGTTCTTGGTGATGTTGGGTAGAAAGTTAACTCTGCAGGTGGCTATGTGAACCTGAACTGGATAGCATCCTATAGAGCTTAGTACATATACACCAATACAACTATGGCGATTTGAATGAAATTGGTAAATTGCAATCATGTCAATTTTTATAGTTTTGTAAAATGTTGCTGTTAAAGAAAACTGGGCAAAATGCAGAAGGGTTCTCTAATATTTCTTCTAAGCATTTATTAATGTATAATCATTTCAGTGAAAAAAGTCTGAGGCCTGTAAGATGAAAGGTGTGCACATGTGTGAAGTAAATAAATAAATGTAACCAAGCATTATTGTACACCCCTGTAATCCCAAAACAAAGGAATGGAGGCAGCTGGATCAGAAGTTCAAGGCTGAATGAGGAGGAATGCAGTTCAGTTAGTAGAGTGTGTGCCCATCATTCATGAAGTCCTGGGGCTGGTCTCAACAGTACGCAAAGTGAAATGTTGTGAGATATTTGTAAGCTGAGTGAAGATGTATTGCTGTGATTGTTGTAATAAAAAGCTGAACAGCCAATAGCTAGGCAGGAAGTATAGGCAGGATTTCCAGGGAGAGAAAGGGAGAGGAGAAGGAATGTAGGCATGCAGGAGATGCCAGGAGACACAGAGTAGAAGCAGGAGGTACAAATGGGAGAGGTAATGCCATGTGATAGAACATAAATGAATATAAATGGGTTAATTTAAGTTATAAGAGCTAGTTTGGAACAAGCCTAAGCTATAGGCCAACCTTTCATAATAAGAAGTCTCTGTGTCATTGTTTGGGAGCTGGCTGGTAGGACAGAAAAAGACTTGTTACATAAGGTGTCCAATGTAGGGGCACATATTTCCATATAGAACCTGAGAAAGCTTAAAAAAAAAGTTCCAAACACACAAACACAGAGCCAGACACGGCTTTCTAGTCCCACAGTCTCTCAGCCTGCCGTAGCATACAGAGATGTGCTCCTGGCCACTGCCTGCAGGCTTAAGCCATCCAGTGCAGGCTTGAGCCATCCAGTGCCATGTGCAGAGCCAAGCAGCAGGTTTAAGGCTTGCTTCATGAGGTCAGAGAAGGCTGCAGGTGCACAGTAAAGTGGTCCAGATCGAGAAAGCCTTTAAACACATACAGTAAAAAATGGGTCTAGACAGTCATAGAAAAAAAAAAAATAGTGGCCAGGCAGTGGTGGTGCACTCCTTTAATCCCAGCACTCAGGAGGCAGAGGCAGAGGAAGGGGGATCTTTTTGAGTTCGAGGCCAGCCTGGTCTACAAAACGAGTTCCAGGACAGCCAGCACTGCACAGAGAAACCCTGTTTTGAAAAACAAAAAAAACAAAATAAAAAGTTTAAAAATAATAAAATATTTAAAGAGAGAATAAAGTAATATAAAAGAAAAAAGCCAAGTAAAGCTGGGAAATACACAGGGAGTCTAGATCCTGCATGATGCTTTGTTGACTTTGAATTTTTTGAATGCTGATAAGCAAACAGCAGCTGCCTAGAGACACTGGATTATGGAAGGGACTGCTGAATTAAACCAGCCTATATACTTTAGAGATGTCTTGGCTTCAAAACGGAAGTCGGGAAATGTGTGTTGGGGAAGAGGTTATGCCTTTGTTTCCAAGGGAAACAAAAAGTTATGGTTCTCTTCAAAATTAATGAAGATCAAGTTTGATTGGTGGAGACCTGAAAATCTTGACTACAGACATGAAAAAGAAACCAAGAAAGACTTCAGGACAGGTCATGTATATACTGATCCCTCTACATGAGGACAGCTCTCAGACTGGATGAGACATGATAAATCTTGTTGGCTACAGAGTCCTCATAACTTATTATTACATGCCTTCCTTTCCTATGGCGTGGATAGAGGTTTGGTTATACAGTCTAAATGGACTTATAAAGTTGACAGATGTCTTTTACTTGCTCAAACATAAAACAAAAACAAAAACAAAATCATCTTTTTTTTTTCTTTTTTGGTTTTTCGAGACAGAGTTTCTCTGTATAGTTTTGTATAGACCAGGCTGGCCTCGAAATCACAGAGATCTGCCTGGCTCTGCCTTCCAAGTGCTGGGATTAAAGGCATGCGCTACTGCTGCCTGGCAAAAAATCGTCTTTAACTGACTTGTACACTCTGCACATTCCAGACTTGTGTTAATGCAGATATACATGCTACCTTTAAAAGTTTGTGTTTTTGGGGAAAAAAAAAGGACCAGACACTAATAAAGGCAAGTAGCCTAGGTGATCCAGCCTCTCAGAATGCCTCTGTTGCAGTTTCCTCAAAATTCTACATCTAGAACAATTTCAAAGCTGCTAGCTGAGATGGTCCAGCCTCATAGATTGCATAGCCAAAACTTCTCATAAGCTCTACATTTTCCCATCACACAGAGACTAAACAAAAAATAATATAGCTAGCTCTCTCAGAACTTGATCATTATCCCAATTTTTTCAGGGTCCCTTAAAGATGTTGTCACCTCTCCCACCTCCCCACAACAGGAAGCAGTCTAAGGAACACAACACCCACGTTCCCAAGAGGTGGGGTGGGTAGTTTTTGGTCATTTGGTGGAGTATGGATAATTGTCATCATTTAGGGGGGGTTGGTTACAAATTGTTACAGGTAGTGGTCAGGGAAAGAGCTGAACAAAGGAGATTAGATTCAGGGGTCTCTTTCTAAAGGGAAAAAGGGGGTTATAGTATAGAAATGATGTGATGAAAGATAAATTGTTAAGTCTAGTTTTGAACAACCACTAGTTTCAAATATTTTACAATTTGGATATTGATACAAATTTAAGGTTATTTTTGTTATACTGTATATATATTTCTACTCTTGTTTAAGGTATTGTACCTATGCAGCTCATTTAAAAATACAATGTAAAGCCAGGTGGTTGTGGCACATGCCTTTAATCCCAGCATTCACTCAGGAGGCAGAGGCAGGCAGATCTCTGTGAGTTTGAGGCCAGCCTGGGCTACAGAGTGAGTTCCAGGAAAGGCACAAAGCTACACAGAGAAACCCTGTCTCGAAAAACAAAACAAACAAAAAAAAACTGAGGTTTGGGATTTAGCTCAGTGGTAGAGCGCTTGCCTAGCAAGCGCAAGGCCCTGGGTTGGTCCTCAGCTCTGAAAAAAAAAAGGCTAGCCTAGTCTACAGAGCGAGTTCCAGGACAAGCTCCAAAGCTATACAGAGAAACCCTGTCTCAAAAAAACAAAAAACAAAAAATTAGTCCTTGAAAGAAATTTAGGGTAATAAAGAAAAACAGGTTAGTAGTTAGTCATCTATGACAATCAAACTTAGAGTCATGTTAGACTATAAAGTCAAATAGAGATATATTCTAAATAGACAGATGGTCTTCAAACACTTCAGAGACCTACAGAATATGGCACTTAAGATGTTTTAATAACATAAGGCTTTCATGACAGTGAGATGTGTCTGCTCCTGGCAGTGCCAATCTGCTTCAAACAAGAATGATGGGCGTCACATAATCTCCATATGGAGTTTGCTTTCACTGTCAAAGTCAGCCACTGGGCAAGAAACTGCCCTTGCCTCCACTGCTGACAGTGTGCTGTCTAAACCGGACAAGCAGGACACAAAAGCAAGTGCATGTCAAACTTCGCCAAGACAGTCCTTCAGAATTCCTGCTTCACAGGAAAGCCTGCCACATGTTCTAGGCCTGTAGCCTGAAGATGGATGCCCCAATGTTGCAGAGGGACCTTGAGTGATTGTCCAGGCAGTCAGATGTCTCTGTCATTTCTTGCTCTGCACTTCCTGTTTAATCAGGTAATGTTATACTCTCCTCGAGTCTCTGATTGAAGATTAGATACTTATAGTTACAGTTTTCCTTAGTTTTAAGAGAAAGTAAATCAAGTATAAAACTTTGAACTCATCAAGATAGGATAGATAATGGAGTATTTTCTTTTTTTAATTTGCCAATACTAACAGACAGGTGCTGTGGGATGTACTGTATGTTAAATGTATTGCTCTGATTGGTTAGTAAATAAAATACTGATTGGCCAGTAGCCAGGCAGAAAGTATAGGCAGGACAAACAGAGAAGAGAATTCTGGAAAGTGGAAGGCTGAGGCAGAGAGACGCTGCTAGCCACCATGAAAAGCGAGATGTAAGATACCGGTAAGCCACGAGCAACGTGGCAACTTATAGAATAATAGAAATGGGTTAACTTAAGATAGAAGAACTAGATAACAAGAAGCCTGCTGCAGCCATACAGTTTGTAAGCAATATAAGTCTCTGTGAGTTTACTTGGTTGGGTCTGAGCAGCTGCGGGACTGGCGGGTGAGAGAGATTTGTCCTGACCGTGGGCCAGGCAGGACCAGAAAAACTCTAGCTACAGACAGGACATTGTGAATGTAATTCTTACCTGATAATTGTTCTTTTTGTTGTTGTTGTTGTTTTCAAGACAGCGTTTCTCTGTGTAGTTTTGGTGCCTGTCCTAGATCTTGCTTTGTAGACCAGGCTGGCCTCGAACTCACAGAGATCCACCTGCCTCTGCCTCCCAAGTGCTGGGATTAAAGGCGTGCACCACCACCGCCCAGCTCTGATAATTGTTTTTATTGTATATAGTTTTACTATATTAGAGTTAAAACCCTGTTTATTTAGACAGAAAGGTGGAAATGTAGTAGGATATTTGTACACTGTGTGAAGATGTATTGCTGTGATTGTTATGATAAAAAGGTGAATGGCCAACAGACAGGAGGTATAGGTGCGATTTCCAGGGAGAGAAAGGAGGAGGAGGAGGAGGAGGAGGAGGAGAAGGAGGAATCTAGGTGTGCAGGAGAAGCCAGGAGACATAGAGAGGAAACAGGAGGTGCAGGATGGAAGAGAGGTAATGTCATGTGACAGAACGTAGATTAATATAAATGGGTTAATTTGTTATAAGAGCTAGTCAGGAATAAGTTTAAGCGATAGGCTGAGTTTTCATAATTAATAAGAAGTCTCTGTGTCATTATTTGGGAGCTGGCTGGTGGGACAGAAAACAACTCGTTTCAGTGGAAGTGAGGGCACCTTCTCTGATCTCAGCAGTTGGGAGGTAGAGGCAAGATGGTCAGAAATTCAAGGCCATTTTCAGTTCCAAATGATTAAACATCCTCTCTCCAAAACAAGAAGAACAAAGTCCAAGTTCATCCACAGCTACACAGAAAGTTCAAAGCCAGCTTGGTCCAGTCTCAACAAAAATAAATAAATAAAAAGGTGTGGGGGAGTAGATTCTGCGAAGCTAGGTCAGTCTTCAAAGTGCGTGTTCTACAAACACAAGGATCTAGGTTCCATCCCCAGAACCCACATAAAAAGCTGGAATGGTGGTATGGTGGTGCACCCCTGCAACCAGAGGGCTGGGGAAGTAAAGACAGAAAGATTCCTGGGGACTTGTTGGCCAGCCAGGTTAGCTGAATTAGCAAAGCCCTGGTCCCAGTAAAAACCCCTGTCTCAAGGTGGATAGCTGTCCTGAGGAACAACAGTCAAGGTTGACCTCCGACCTCTATGTACACATGCACATATGCACACAAATACACACACACAAAAATTAAAATCTGAAAGCCAAGGGCAAGTTCCAACTGACCTCCAGGTTTCTCCCATCTCTATTCTCAGGGGCAGAGTCATATACAGCCTAGAATGAACGTCTCTGTTGCTGGAGACAGCTCTGACTCTGGAAACTAATTATTCCTACAGTGGCAGGATAATCTATCAACTCCCCCTGATTCCAGTTTTGCTCTCTCACAACTGTGGGAGCCTGGTGAGGAGGAGTCATTTCCTCTCCGCAGTTCCAGGCAGTTCTGGGGATGCTCGTCCTTCAGAAGAAGTATCAGCTGCATGTTTTGTCTCTCAACCATTTAGGCTTCTCTTCTATTGAGGTACCCATGGTATCTGAGCAGATGGGACTAGAGACATGATTCTTGATTAAGAGGCCTTGGGGAGAAAGAGAGGTTCTGCTGGGAAGAGGCAGTGTCTACATGTGGGAGAGCTAAGGGTCCTGGGAAAGCTGCACAGTGTCAAATCATGTGGTTCTGAGGGAGGAGCCTCTGTGTTGGAGACATGGGGTGCAACGGGGTGGGGGGAGTACCCAGCACCACAGCCAAAGGACTCCATCCAAGAGTACCTATGACTCCTCTGTCTGACTTTAGGAACAAACAGGACTGATATTATAGTTCCCAAGGGCCAGGCAGGTAAAGGCTAGAATAAATCCACCTGGTTTCAAAGAAAAATGAAAGAAGAAAAAAAGAATTTTTCCCATATCCAAATGTCATAGATGAAATTTTCACCAGCTCTAAACCAGAGAAAAGTGTTGCAGTGCTTCAGGAAAGCTTTTAAACAACAATAGCTACAATCAGCCAGCTGCAGCTGGTGCCGCTCAGCCAATGGGAAGTAAAATAAGCACCTTCCCTGCGCAGCCCTATTAATTAAATAGGCTTAGGCTGAGAAAGAGCCATGAGACTTGACATTTATTCAACCCAGATCCAATACATACAGACCAAGCTGTTTGGGGCATTTGATAATGCAAGAAAATGCCTCAAGTCTTCAATTGGATCATCAGCCAAAACATGTCTCCTGTATGTCTGTTCCTGAGGAGTGGGTTTAATAAATCAAGAGGATGTTTTCTCTCTGGGATGAGAGCTGCCTGAAGGATATTGTAAAAATCCAGCTGCAAGCTTCTGGACTGCTTCTGCCTCTGTACTACTAACTGTCAGTTTTCCTTTCTCTGGTTAGTTTAGGACAAGATGACCTTGGACACATTATGTAGCAAGGCTGTCTTTGAACTCTTGACCTCCCTGACTTCACCTCCCAACTGCTGGACTGGCAGGTGTAAGCCACCACACTGGGCTTACACTCTTTGGAAAGGAAGGAGGGTGCCGATGGGCAATCTGGAGCTGCATTTGGGCCTGGTTTTGTAAGCATGGCCAATAAGTCCTTCCAACTGGAAATGCTAAGAATGCTAAGAAATATGGCAGCCTCCAAGACCCTGCTGTTAGGCGGGAAAGCAGTTCCTGAAGAACCCGGATGGCAGACCCCAGAGGACCTGGTAAAGGGCTAGGGAAGAAGCTGCAGTGGGTGGAGTGTTTCTCTGGCTTTCCTCCTCCCTGGCCTTGTTTAGAAGGCAGATTGAGTACATATGTCACTATGACGGCTGGGAAGCCCTGGGAGGAGACAGGACAATAGGGAGATGTTTCTTACCCCCTTCTGTTCTCTGCTGACTGTTTCTGTTCCTAGCAGCATTGATTCTTTCAGGGCTCTTCCCTGCACACCTATCTTTCTCTTCTGGATTCTAGCAGCCATGCTGCCCCTGTCCCTTTGGGCTCTTCTGGGATAACAGTAAAGACCATTTGCCAACGTTTTATTTGTTTGCTCAGTTTTGTTTTTGAGAGAGAGTCTCATGTACCCTAGGCTGGACTCAAGCATACTATCAAGTCGAGGAAACTTTTAAATATATGATCCTCCTGTGTGCTGGGATTATAGGCATGCGCCTTGTTTATTCAAAGCTCTGGATCAAATCCATGGCTTCATGCTCACTAGTCAGGCACTCTACCAGCTGAGCTACACTCCCAACCTGTGTGTTTGAGACAGGGTCTTACTATGTGGCTAAGATTACAGACATGTACAACCAAGCCCAGACACTTGGCTGTTAAGCAGTGGCACTAGCTGGATGTGGTAGCTCATAGGTATAATCTAGAACTTGAGAAGTTGGAACAGGATGGTTATTATGTATTCAAGGCCAGCCTGATATACAAGATGAGTTAGGCCAGCCTGGGCTTCAGAATGAGACCTTGTTTCAAATCTTATCATCCCTCCAAAACATACAAAATCTTGTCAGACTGTCTTTTCCTGAGGCTTCCATACCTGCTGTTTTTGTAAGCAAATACTCCTGTGTTTTCCTGTTTTGAGCATACTTTTCAATGCTGTGACTCTGACTGGTGTATACACCTCGGCATAAAAATGGTGGAGGGCTGGGCCTGCGTCCTCCTCCTATGCTCCTGAACCCTGTTTCTGCTCTTCTGACCCACCTATGCTCCCTGTCCTCCCCAGTCCTCCCTGGGCAGGTATTTGGGCTGGAACCAGCCACCACCTGCCCAACTAAGAGGAGGCTTCCTACTCATGCCCAAATCCTAGAACTGGGAGGCTGATTGTGGATTTTTGTGGCCTCAAAGAATCTGAAATTAAGGGAAGTTCAGCAAAATTCAAGGTTTGCTTCCTCAGTTTTGAAGGCTCTATTCCCCATTGTTACCCAACAACCTACCTTGGCTTAGAACCTTCTCCCATCCTGAAGGATCCATAAACAAAACTGTCCGCCTTGGTGTCTGATCTTCTCTAACCTTTTGGTAGAGATCTCTGATCTCAAGGACAAGGTTCCAGACCTCCTGCTGTCCCAGGGGGAGGCTATTCCCAGGTGCCTGTCTTGTCAGTCTCTCTCTGCAAGGGCTGAGATGGCTCTCTTGGGGCCTCATAAGAGGCAGGGACAGCCCTTTCCACCCCACTGCCCTCAGGGATGCTTTGTACCTCACATCTCTGCAGGAACACTGCTGGAGGGGGAGGCTTGGCTGCAAAGCGATATTCTCCAGCACTCTCACTCTTGACTTGACCTCGGAAGTGCCCGTAGAAGCCACTGTTGTGCTGTGACAAGGCAGGTGGGAATGGTAGGAAAGCCCACTTAAACCCCTGCCCCAGGCTTCCAAGAAATAAGGAGCTCCTCCTCAGAGTTTCTGACAACAGAGCTTGAAGAGAGCAATACTCCTGGTCTGGGGACAGCACAGTTGTCCCCATCATTCATTGGGACAAGTGGTCTCAAGGTGTGCTCTATTCGTGCTGTGTGTGTGGAGGGGAAGGGCATCTAGTCAGAACATACTTCTGTAGGCAGCCGCTGCTGAGTGGGGCGGTGCTTCCTCGAGATCTGAGAGTAAGTCCCCTTTCTTTCTCCCCCACAATATTAATAGTGGATCAAGGGCTCCCAAGAACCAAGAACCCGACAGATATTCCTTTTGAACCTATTGGCAAGGTTGTGAACATTCATTTACCATACACTCTGGTATTCTGGGGTAAAAATAGGCACCTCTGGACATGGGGCACTCGAACAAGACATAAAACTTCCCAACAGAGGAAATAACTGATAGAGAACCTTCCAGATATAAGTCAGAGGAAGGTACTGGCAAAACCCAGAAATCAGCACTTGTCAGCCAGGCATGGTGGCTCATGCCTGTAATCTGAGCAGTGGGTAGAGCTGAGGTGGGAGGATACTGTGAATTCAGGGCTGGCCTGAGCTACATAGAGAGTGCTGGGTCAGCCTGAGCTACAGCTGAAGACTGTATCTCAAAAAAAAAAAAAGAAAAGAAAAAGAAAAAAGAAAGTAGGAGAAGCCATGTTAGAAATAGAAGGGGTTCAGGAGTAGTCAAAGTGGGATGGGAGAGGGTAAGTGGGGGGAGGAAAATGACCAAATACATTTACATACATGTAGTAGATGGCCAAAGAATAATATATTTAATAAATAATAAAATATATATGTATATATACATATATGTGTATATATATATATACATATACATATATATTTAGGGCTGGAGAGATGGTTCAGCAGTTAAGAACACTGATTGCTCTTCCAGAGGACCTGAGCTTGATCCCCAGCACCCAAATGGTATTTCACAACCATCTATATTTTTAGTTTTAGGGAATCTGATGCCATCTTGTGGCCTCCTTGGACATCAAGCACGCAGGCATACATAAAGAAAAACCATTTATACATATAAAATAACAAAAAAATTTAAAAATTTTTCATACACATAAAATAGTAAAAAAGAAAACATTCATAAACATAGAATTAAAAAATGTTAGGTGGACACACTATGGCCCAGTCCTTTTGTACTGAGTGCTTTTGAAGATGGAAGTCCCCCGTCATCATAACTCTAAGCGGAGGGGCTTGGCTTGAGGCTGGCCTTGAACCGCAACAGCAGGCACTTTGACATCTCCCTCCATTTCACTGAAGACTGCACCTTAACTGTCTACCTGTTCCTGTACTATTTGTGGACACCCTCTCACTCCTTAGTTAAGTTTAACAACATTTGAGTTTAACAGCATTCACTGTGTTCCAGACATGGGGGAATGGGCCCAGGAAATAAATAAAAATATTGATATCCTGATTTGCCAAATTAGAGAGCAGTTAGGTTGGATGAGGCTTGGGAGGACCAATGAAGATCTAGATGCTAGAAGACTAAGAGCCTCAACTGGCTAGCAGGAGAGCAGGGGGCAAAGCAACCTTCGGGGGTGTGGAGGTATGCAGGAGGAGGAGGGCAGCTCAAAGGCCTCTGCCCATGGATGCGGATGCAGATGCGGATGGATGATACCTCACTTTGTCCTCATGACTCACAAAGACTACACGCTGGTCAAAGGGTCAGGATTAACTCTTACCCAGGAGCCTATTAAAGTACTTTGCATCTTTCCAGGAAGGGAGCCAAAAAGGCAAACTGTCCTCTTGTCTTTTTGGTGCTACATCTGAGGAGAGAATTTCAAGAGGTCAGCTTCTCGTTGCTTAGTAACAAAAGGAGGCTGTGACTGCACAATGCTGCTGTCGAGGGGGGACCCAGCCTCTTGCCCTCTTGTCCTTGCTGCTCTGTTTCTTCTGCATGAGAGAAGAACTTCAGCTCTTGTGATGCTGGGCCTAGCAGAATCTTTATATGAACATGCAGAGTTCCACAGTAGAGTCTGATAAACTCACGGCCAAAGAAATACTAACGAGCACTGTAGAGGAATACTGTGTCTTAAAAACTCTGGGACAGTACCGCTAGGGACATAAATAGAAAGCATTCTATGAATTCAGAGGAAATGTCAAAAAGGTTGGTTGCTCTTAGGAAAAATCGCTACTTCACTATCAAGCTCTGCCTCCCTATGCTGGATTTTGTGTGACTAGGAATGCCTTTTTTTTTTTTTTTTTTTTGTCTTGTTTTGTTTTGTTTTTCGAGACAGATTCTCTGAGTGTAGTCTGGCTGTCCTGGAACTCGCTCTGTAGATCAGGCTGGCCTTGAACTCACAGAGATCTGCCTGCCTCTGCCTCCCCACTCCTATCCCCAATGCTGGGATTAAAGTCATTCACCACCACTAACGGCTAGGAATGCCAGTTTTTTCAGGTGAATGCCATAGGGCTTATGTCAGGGAGAAGAGATTTGGCATTATGGTCTAATTCTGAGTAATTTTGAGCCAATTGTATACTCTTCATTTTATCTATAACAGAGACATGAGCAGTTCATACTTTTTACCAAAACAAGCTGGCTCTCCAGAAAGCTTCCAATGGAAGCTCAACTCCAAGGTCAGAGAAGGAAAAATGCTATGTAAGGTAGGATAGAAAGAGAAAAAAAAAAGATTATTTTACTTGTATGAGTGCTTGTCTTCATGTGTGTGCATGAGCACCACATGTGTGCAATACTAATAGACACCAGAAGAGAGTGTCAAATTCCCTGGAACTGGAGTTACAGAAAGTTATGATTTTCCATGTGGGCGCTGGGAACTGAACCTGGGTCCTCTGGAAGAGCAGTCAGTGCTCTTAACTGCTGAGCCATCTCTCCAGCCTCAAATTCAAACAAACAAACAAACACCAAAAAACAAGTCCAAAAACAGAAAACAGGCTGCTGGTGTCAGCAGCAGGAAGTCTGTCCGAGTGTAACCTGCACATGCTCACATCAGTATAGAAGGATGCATAGTAACTGTACACATTTCTAACCTGCACAGGCACACATCAGTATAGAAGGATGCATAGTAACTGTACACATTTCTAACCTGCACAGGCACACATCAGTATAGAAGGATGCATAGTAACTGTACACATTTCTATCCTGCACATGCTCACATCAGTATAGAAGGATGCATAGTAACTGTACACATTTCTAACCTGCACAGGCACACATCAGTATAGAAGGATGCATAGTAACTGTACACATTTCCTATCCTTTACTGGAAATACTGGGGCCCGAAATGTTTCAGGACTGTTTTCAGATTTGGGGATGATCTTGGTTAATTTCCTGTTGCTTTGATAAAATAGGCTGACTGGGGGGCTGGAGAGATGGCTCAGAGGCTAAGAGCACTGGCTGCTCTTCCAAAGGTCCTGAGTTCATTCCCAGCAACCATATGGTGGCTCACAACCATCTGTAATGAGATCTGGTGCCCTCTTCTGTCATGCAGGTATATATGCAGGCAGAACACTATATACATAATAAATATTTTTTAAAAAATAGCCTGACTGAAGGGAGAATGGGTCTATTTTGTCTCACAATTCGTCACAACTAGGAAGTCACAACAGCAGGGGCTTTCGGTAGCTGATGATTTTACATCCAGACAAGAAGCAGAAACTGGGGCTGGAGAGATGGCTCAGTAGTTAAGAGCACCAGCTGCTCTTACAGAGGACCCAGGTTCAATTCCCAGCACCCACATGAAGGCTCACAACCATCTTTAACTCCAGTTACAGGTAGTCAGATGCCCTCCTGGCCTCTGTGGGCTTTGCATGCACGTGGTACAAAGACATACAGTCAGGCACTTCTACATATAGAATAAAAATATATAAAATATCGCAAATTTTTAAGAAGCAGAAAGCCACACTGGTGAGATGACCCAGTGGGTAAAGATGCTTTCTGGCAAGCCTGAACCCTGAGTTCAATCCCAGGGACCCATGCGGTGGAAGGAGAGAAACAACTCCTGTGGATTGTCCTCAAATCTCCCCAGCACAGTATGCGTAACTCCCTACCTAACACTAAATAAATAGTTAGAAAAAAGAGCACAGGAGGAGGAAGAGAGAACGTGGCAATGAATTCTGTGCTCAGTTTATTTTCCCCTTTTTATACTGTTTAGGATGCCGGCCCAGGGAACTGTCCTGCGGTGTACAGGTCTTCCCACCTCAATTAATCTAATCAAGATAATCTCCTAGCAGGGCAGTGGTGGCACACGCTTTTAATCCCAGCACTGGGAGGCAGAGCCAGGCGGATCTCTGTGAGTTCGAGGCCAGCCTGGTCTACAAAGCGAATTCCAGGAAAGGCGCAAAGCTACACAGAGAAACCCTGTCTCGAAGGAAAAAAAAAAAAAGGTAATCTCTCCTACAGGCATTGCCCAGAGACTTGTGTCTGGGTGATGCTAGATCTCATGGAATTGACAGTTGAGCTTAACTATCATAAACATATAAATGGGAATCTTAAGCCAAGTGGCACATTTGTAATTCCAGCTGGGGAAGTGGAGGTAGGAGAACCAGAGGTTTAAAGCCAGTCTTGGCTACAAAGTGAAGTTGAGGCTAGCCTGGGCTACACAGTGAGCTGCTGCCTCTAACAATGCCACATATTACTCATGGACAAATGTAGGATCAAAATACAAAACATGTATAAGACTGATAATTAACAAGTTCAGAACAGAAGTAACTTGGAGAGGAATGATATCAGGGATGGAGGAGTAGGACTTCAAATCTGTAATTTGTTGTTTCTTTTTGAGATAGTCTCATATAGCCTAGGCTGGTACTAACCTTGTTAGTAGCTGAGACTGTCTAACCAAGCTATTTCTTTTAGGGCCACCAACCAGCTCCCAAATCATGACACAGAGACTTATCAGTTTTGAATGCTTGGCCTAGCTTAGGCTTGTTTCTGGCTAGCTTTTTTTTTGGGGGGGGGTAGGGGAGGTTGTTTGTTTTTTCAGAGACAGGGTTTCTCTGTGTAACAGCCCTGGCTATCCTGGAACTCGCTCTGTAGACCAGGCTTGCCTTGAACTCACTGAGATCCACCTGCCTCTGCCTCCCAAGTGCTGGGGGCAAAAGTGTCCCCCCTCCCCCCCCCGTAGCTTTTTTTAACTTAACGTAACCTGTTTCTCTTTATTTAACTTAACATAACCTGTTTCTCTTTATTTAACTTAACGTAACCTGTTTCTCTTTATCTACTTTTTGTCTCCGGGCTTTTTACTTTTCTTTCCTTCTGTATATCTTACTTTCACTTCTTCTCATGTCTGGCTGGCTTGTGGTTCCCTGGCCTCTGGCCCTGGGTGTCTCCTTGTTCTTTCTTCTTTTGTTCTTCTGGAGCCTAGATTCCTCCTCCTATTTATTCTCTCTGCCCACCAGCCCTGCCTATCCTTTCTCCTGACCAGCTATTGGCCATTCTGCTTCTTAAAAAAAAATTTTAATTTTTTTTATTATTAAGAAATTTTCTATTCATTTTATATACCAACCACAGATCCCCCTCTCCTCCCTCTTCCTGCCTCCCAGCCTTTCCCCACTAACCCACCCCCTCATTCCCACCTCCTCCAAGGGTCTCCCATGGGGAGTCAGCAGAGCCTGGTACACTCAGTTGAGGCAGGTCCAAGCCCCTCCTCCCTGCACCAAGGCTGCACAAGGTGTCCCACCATAGGCACTGGACTCCAAAAAGCCGGCTCATTCACCAGGGATGGATCCCGATCCCACTACCTGGGGGCTCCCTAAACAGTTCAAGCTAAACAACTGTCTCGCCTATCCAGAGGGCCTAGACCAGTACCATGGGGGCTCCACAGTTCATGAGTTTCCACTAGTTTGGCTAATTGTCCCTGTACATTTTCCCACTATGTTCTCGATGTCCCTTGCTCATAGAATCCCTCCTCTCTCTCATTGATTGGACTCCTGGAGCTTGGGCTGGTGCTCAGCCATGGATTTCCACTTTTTATTAGAGTAATCAGGTGCCTTCGGCAGGAAAGGTGAAATAAATACAACACACCTTTACATAATTAAACACACGTTGTTACATCATTAAACAAATGCAGCATAAACAAATGTAACACACCTCTGCCTAGCTAAATTATTTTCCAAAACAAAGATGACCTTAACATTCTGATTCCCTTATCTTTGCCTCCTGGGAGCTGGAATTTTTGACATGTATCACCATGCTTCTATCTGTAATGATCCCTACCATTTTATCAACATCATCCTTATTTGTGGGAATCAAACACAGGTCTCACTGTATGCTAAGCAAGCACTCTTCTACTAAACTACACCTTAGCTCTTTTATTTTTATCTGTGACAGTCACACTAAGTTACTCAGGCATATCTTCAACATAATTTGCGTCACATAGAAGTCCTTGTGATGCCTGAACCACCAGACCAGCTTTACCTTTTTTTTTAAATTTTCAATCTTTTTTTGGTTTTTAGGTTCTCGATCTGTAGCCCAGATTGGTTTGGAACTCACAGCAAAATATTACTGCCTCAGCGTCCCAAGCCCTGGAACTATACTTTCCAGTTATTAGGTCCAACTATCTCTTTTCTGAGACAGGGTTTTTCCATTCTGTGTTTCAGACTTCCCAGAAACTGGCTACATAGCCCAGGCTGATCTCCAATTCCTGATCCACTTCCCTTAGATTTCCAGGTCCTAGGACATCAGGTCTCACCACACTTGCCTATGGTTTTTTTTTTTTTTTTTTTTTTTTTTTTTGCTGTATCAATGATGGAACCCAGGGCCTTCCATATGTTACATATGCTGCTAAGACATAGTCCCCAACAAGGTTCTGGGGTTTTGCTTGTGTTTTGAGATGGGATCTTACTGTGTGGTCCTGGATAAGCCAGAACCCGTTATGTAGGCCAGGATGGCTTGAAATTTGCAGTGATTTTCCTACCTACTCAAATGCTGGAAAATGTTAGTAAGTTGGTTGCAGAATGTGAGTTTTGCAACTCTGTGGGTTTGGTGTCCTGACTACCTGGGGAGTCGGGCAACACCTTGAGCTGTGTAGCACAGCTGTGATGGCTGAAACCACAAGGAGACAGTTCAGGCCTGGAGGGCGAGGTATCCCGGACACCTCTAGCTGCTTAGAACAGCTCTGCCCTGAAGGTGTCCCGAACACCTAGAGCTGTGTAGCACAGCACTGACAGCTGGGACTGCAAAGAAACAGCCCAACCCTGGAAGGGAAATTTTGCTGACTTCTCTAGAGAGTCAGGCCTGGAACTGCTTCAGCAGGGAAGGGTATCCTGACTCTTTGGGAAAGTCAGGATATACCTGGTGTGATGGGGGATGGTCTCCCCGCAGGACACAGCAATCCTGCTCCTCTCCTGGAGAGCCACAATCTCAGTCTCCGTGTTACCAGCTCTCTCTTGCGCAGTCCACTATGGGACGTCTTAGCAAGGGTCTTCTGTTCAGCTCCCCCTTGCTCAATCCACTATGAGACGTCCCAGCAAGGTTCTTCTGTGCACCAGTGAATGAGAGTCTTCACCCAAAACTCTTTTGAGAAAGAGATTTATTTGGGAAGGAGGAGTCCAGGAGAGTAGCTGCCTCTACCAGGGTGGAGAGAACAGCTCACAACTGACTGGGCAGGGGCGTTTATATAGGATGTCCAGGGGGCAGAGTCAACTGTAATTGGTTAGTTTTTTTCTACCCAGGGATTGGCCAGTTTTGTGGGCAAAGGGCAGAGATGGCCCTGATTTCAGGGCCAAACTGTGTTTCTTTCACTGGCCTTTCTTGGCTTTTTGACACTACCTCTAAGGCCAGGGCACATTTCTTTCACTGACTCTGATTCTAGGGGCCAAGAGTGTTATTTTGGTACTAGTTTCAGAGTCAGGGCATATTTCCTGGGTTCTGGGTTTGGGGATAAAGTGTTCATTTCTCTGGCTCAGGTCCCAAACACAGGCTGTGTTTCTTTCCCTGGTCCTGGGCCCCAGGGCCAGGATTCTACTGTCCTGCTCTGTGATTGGTTGGTTTCACAAGTCAGTTGGACAGGGCCAGAGACGGTTCTGATCTGAGCCAAACTATGTTTCTCTCACTGGCTTTATCTGAGCCATCCTTCCCGAATTCTGGGCTCCAGGGTCAGGGTGGGTTTCCTTAGCCAGCCCCTCTTCCCTACAGGGATTACAGGCATGTACCACCATGCCTGACTTCCAACTGTTACTTTATTTGAGGCAGGGTCTCATGTATCCCAGTCTGGCCCCAAACTTGCTCTATAGCCAAAACAACCTTAAACTTCTGATTCTCTTGCCTCCACCCAGAGTGCTGGGATTACAAGTGTACACCACAACTGGCCCCATTGTGTTTTCACTACAGATACATTTGCATTTTTTAGAATTTTATATAAATAGAACTACACAGTATGTGCTCTTTTGTGTCTGACTTTTACTTAGTATAATTACTTTGAGGATTATGGGTACTGCTATAATAATTGTTCTGTCATTTTTATTACTTGGGTTTACTTTTGTTGTTTTGTTTTTGTTTATGCTGTTTTTTCGAGACAGGGTTTCTCTGTGTAGCTTTGGAGCCTGTCCTGGAACTCACTTTGCAGTCCAGGCTGGCCTCGAACTCAGAGATCTGCCTGCCTCTGTGCCCCCCCCCCCCCAGTGCAGGGATTAAAGGCCACCATTGCCAGGCTGTTTTGTTTTTAATAAGGTCTCACAGCTGGGGGTTGGTGTTGGTGCACGCCTTTAATTCCAGAACTCAAGAGGCAGAGATCTCTGTGAGTTTGAGGCCAGCCTGGTCTACAGAGTGAGTTCCAGGACTACCAAGGTGGTTATACAGAGAAATCTTGTCTTAAAAAACAAAGACAAACAAAACAAAACGAAAAATCTCAGTATGTAGCCCTGGCTGTCCTGGAACTCATTCTGTAGACCAGATTGACCTTGAACGCACAGAGATCCACCTGCCTCTGCCTTCCGAGTGCTAAGATTAAAGGTGAGTGGCACAATCACTATTTTTTTTAAACCTTTGTTTCTGTGTATTCATGCTGAAGCCACTTCACAAACATAGAGGTCGAAGTGGGGACAGCTTTCGGGCATCTTAGAACTCAGTTCTCTCCTTGTGGGTCCTGAGGGTCAAACCCTGGTCTTTGGCTTAGTGGCAAGGGTCTTGACCTGCTCAGTCATCTTGCCAGCCCTTGAGTTTGCTATTGTGTCTGAACGGATAGTAATCACTCGAGCATGTGGCTCTGGCAGGCCTTGCCCTTCTCCCCCAGCCCCTTTGCTTTGCTAAAAAACCGTTAGATTACATTCCTAAAGCTAGCCATCAAGATCTATTCTCTTATTTGGCCACTTCCTCCTCCTGAGGCTGACTCCCAAGGTCCAGCTATCAAAAGTCTCCTTTGGTTCATCTAATGAACGTGCCAGTTAAAATTAATGCCGGGTGGTGGTGGTCAGTGGCGCACGCCTTTCATCCCAGCCCTTGGGAGGCAGAGGCAGGAGGATCTCTGTGAGTTCAAAAGCACAAAGCTACACAGAGAAAAAACCCTGTCTCGAAAAACCAGACCAAACCAAAACAAACAAAAAAATAAAATTAAACACCTCGTCCTAACGCGCGGTTTCCCCTTTTCCCTTAAAAACTGGCATTTGCCTATGTGCCACGTCTGTCTCTTCTCTATCCAGAGACAGACCTTTGTCCCTCTGGGGCCAATACTCCTGTCTCTTTTCTTGTTCCCTTCCCCTTCTCCCTCATCCCCTGCCTCCTTTACCATTGCATCCTAGCCCATTCTAACACAGACCTCCCCTTTTCTTAAGAATGACACCTGCAGGGTCATTTGCTGCTGTTTTCTGCCTGAGTCAGGAAGCAGCCACTTTAACTTTTCTTCCCTGCTTAATAAAGGCTCTCTCGCCGGGCGGTGGTAGCGCACGCCTTTAACCCCAGCACTCGGGAGGCAGAGCCAGGCGGATCTCTGTGAGTTCGAGGCCAGCCTGGTCTACAGAGTGAGTTCCAGGACAGGCACAGCTACACAGAGAAACCCTGTCTCGAAAAACCAAATAAATAAATAAATAAAGGCTCTCTCGGTGAAAACAGGAGTTTGGGTGTGGTTTGCGCCTAATCCGGGTCGGGGAGGACCCCCCCCCCCACACACACACACTGTTGGGGGTCTCCTTCAGTACGGGTACGGCAAATCTCTTCCCGGGCTCCGGGTGCTCCGGGTGCTCCGCCCTGGCTGCCCACACCCGAATCCCTTCCGTGCACCCTCTCGCTGCCCGCACAGGCGGCCTCGGGCATTCCGAGGTTCCCGCCTCCACTTTTCAGGTGAGAAGTGGGGGGCGGAGGGCTCGGGAGGGTCCAGCCCCGTGGGGTTTGAGCTAGCTGTGGCTCAAGGTGCCTCGTGACACGTCGGAAACCGTTGGGCCCCGACGGTAAAACCGTTAGGGCGACCGTTAAAACCGTTAAAGGCCTTCGGCCTCGTGCGGCCGCGGGGCGGGGCCACGGGGCGGCATCCCCATTGGTCAGCGCTCCCCGGGGGCGGGGCCTCACTCGGTGGGGTTTCCCCCTGGCACGCGTCTGTCGGCGGCGAAGCCTGACGTGTGCGCGTGTGGTGCGGGCGCCGGAGGTGAGGGCACGAGCGGCGCGGGCCGCGGGTGGGCGTGAGGAGTGGGGAGGGGTGGGAGGGCCCCTGGAAGCCTGGCCCGAGGCGCTCCTCCTCACGGCACCGAGGCTTCCTCCCTTCCGGGGAGACGAGTCAGGGAAGGGAATCGGAGCCCGCCGGACTTGTCCTCACTGTTGGAACAAACCCAACAGACAAAGCTTCCCATGGGAAGCACACAGGGAGTAAGGGTCCAGGAGCCTGGAGGGCCGCTTAAAACATGGCGTTCATTATACTTACTGGCAGGGAGTCGCGTGAAGGTCAGGGAGCAACTCGGAAGAATTGGGTCTCGCCTTCCGTCATGTGGGTCTTGGGGATCGAACCTGTGCTCTCGGGGTCGGCAGCGAGCACCTTTGCCCGCTGAGCTATCTCTTTAGCCCTTGGAGAGAGATTCTTTTTTTCTCTTGCTGTGTTTAATATGAAACAGGAGAATAGACAAAAAAAACTAAGTAAACTAGTGTATAAAACAACAGGGGTTAATTATGCTTAAATCAGAACTCTCTGCTCCAAGCTTTTCAGCTAATTGGAGGACTCCTCCAGACACCGACATGGCCGTAGCAACTTGAATTCAGCCCAGGAAAACGCTGGAAGCCAAGGTACAGGGTGGAGAGAGATTCTTGACCAGACACTATGAGAATTAACAATTCCTCCTGGCGATTATGTGGAAGAGGACCAGAAGTCTGAGGAAGAGCCTGGCTTTTTCTGCGTTAAAGGAGGGGAGGTGTGAGGGGATATAGAGGACATAGGACAGAGGGTGTGGAGGGAGGTGCTGGAAGGATTTGCAGAGCTGGGACAGGAGAATGGCAAATTCTAGGACAGCCTGAGCTCTATAGAGAGTTTCAGGTCTATCTCTTGTTAAGTAGTGGAACCCTACCCCCCCACACACACACACCCGGTCCCCCAAATTAAGCTGGAAGCCAGACGGTGGAGGCACAAGCCTTTAATCCCAGCACTTGGGAGGCAGAGGCAGGCAGAGTTCTAGGACAATCAGGGCTACATGGAGAAACCCTGTCTCGAAAAGAAAAAAAAAATCTCAGAGGAGTCAGTCTGATGGCTAGGACCACCTTCTCTTCACACACATTCTTTATTCATCCAGAGCTTTTCTTGTAGAGATAGTGGCTTCACTTTATTCTTTCATACTTTTACTAAAGATAGGTTGATAAATGAACAGGGAACCCTGCACTTGAAAGGTTCAAATCTGTGCATTTAAGGTGTCATTTACCTTGATGGATAGGCATATTGGAATGGCTTATCTTGTATTTTTTTTTTTTTTTTTTTTTGGTTTTTCGAGACACCCTCTGTGTAGCTTTGCGCCCTTCCTGGGACTCACTTGGTAGCCCAGGCTATCCTTGAACTCACAGAGATCCGCCTGGCTCTGCCTCCCGAGTGCTGGAATTAAAGGCGTGCGCCACCACCGCCCGGCTTATCTTGTATTCTTGTCTGGTAGAATCATTAAGGAAAGGGCTTTGGCTGTTCTGTGGAAAGTTAAAAGCTCATTTAGCTAACAGGAAACAAGTAAAAGCACAAAGGACAAGCTGAGGCTGAGGACATTAGCCCATGTGGGCCTTAGACATACTCAAGAGAATAATAAGAATATACCCTTGCCCTTTGTTGGAGACAGCCTCTAGGTAGGTAGTCCATAGTGCCCTTGAACTCTCTGTCCTCTGCCTTGGTTTCTCTAGTGCTGAAATTATGGATGTGCCCCACTACGATTGGCATTATCACAAGTTTTTCAAAATATATTTTATCTGTATGGATGTTTTGCCTACATATTTGTCTGTATACCACATGCATACAGTGCCTGAGGCGGCCAGAAGAGGGTGTCGGGGCCATCAGGACTCAAGTTAACAGATGGTTGTGATCTGCCAGCCATGTAGGTGCTAGGAATCAAACCTGGGTCCTTTGGAAAAGCAGCCAGTACTGTTAACCACTGAGCCATCCCTCCAGCCCCTATCACAGGGTAGCACTATGTAGCTCTAGCTGGCCTGGAATTCACTATGTAGATAAGGCTGGCTTCAAATTTACAGAGTTCTGCCAGACTCCCTATGAAGCTTAGGTTGCCATTAAACTTGTCCCAGTCTTCCTGCTTCCACCTCCTAGAGTTAAGATTACAGGTGTGTAACCAACACATCTGGCTCATTGTGCAATTTGATAGCAGGTAGGGTCTTACTTGGGGCACATTAAGTAGTGGAATTTTTCACCAGTTGGATCAGAACAGAACTGCTGAAATGTTCTTACATGTAATTAGTACATTTGGAAATGTTATACTGTATTAATGTTCTGGATATTTCTCTGTTCTCTAATAGAAGTATTAAAATGAATTTTAATGTCTGGAATATCAAAGAGATGCTCAGTATTCCCTCAGGCTCTGGGTAAGTTTCCTAGGTTTTTTTTGTTTTGTTTTGTTTTGTTTTGTTTTGATATTTAAGTCCTGTGGTTTTATTGATTTCCTAGGAAATCTCATTCCTATAGCTGGAGTGGCTGTTGAATAATGCTAGAGTTTCTATATTGCCTCTCTTTTTCTTCTCCTCCATTACTGCTATTACTTTTTATGCTTGTCCTTTTCCTCTCACTTATTTTCTGATTGGAAAAGTGATGTCAGTTTAGGGGAGATAGCCGAGGGTAAAGTGTTTGCCTGTCAAGTGTGAAGACTTGAGTTTGAATCCCCAAACCCATATAAAAAGTTGGGCACAGTGACATATGCCTGATATCCCATCCATGATGATTTGGGAGATAGAGACAGCTCTGGAAGCTCACAGGCTAGCCAGCTTGGTCTGTGTGGCAAAGTTCCAGTGAGAGACCTTGTCTCCAACAAAAGATGGAAGGCACCTAAGGACAAGCAAGCACCCAGTGTTGTCCTTTGATTTCCATACAGATGTTGTTCATACATGCACGCACCCATGCGCGCACCCACCCACCCACCCACCCACCCATAGTACACCTGCATCCACATGACTATGCATTTGAACATTTACACAGACACACCTGTAGATAGTATCAGTGCAGCTCTGTATATCAGCTCTGTATACAACATTCAGTCTTGGGACTGGATCTGTGAGAATCAGATATAGAGCCCCAAATCTTGAAACTGACCTGAATTAAGCAATGCTTTTGGAATAGAAAGAAATAAAATAAGTACAGTGTTCAATGTTTGTTTGTTTGTGTAATGTAATTTGTAGCTGCTCTGAAGAGAAGAGCCACTCCAGCTACCAGCAAGACCAGTGGGATACTGTGCATGCTGTGTCCACTGTCCACTGAGGATTTAGACTAGTGTCTACCAGGCAGCAATAAACCTACCTTTTCTAAACTGGAGGGAGGACTCTCTGAAAAGGGATTTAAATTGTTTTTTGCATGCCTTCATCACTGGATAGTTTCTTTTTTTCCTAACACTTTCCCAAAGAAACTTGCCAATTTGATTTAAAAAAAAAAAGAAAAACCTAGGGTCTGGAGTGATGGCTCCAGTTAAGAGCACTTACTGCTTTTGCAGAAGACCCAGGTTCATTTCCCAGTGCCCGTGTGGTGGTTTGCAGCCATCTATAACTCCAGTTCCAAGGGATCTGACACCCTTACCTCCTTGGGCACTAAATACATGGTACATGGTATATATACATACATGCAGGCACATCCACATAAAATTAAGTAAATATTATTTTAAAACCCACTCTTCTTTTTATTTCTCCAAAAGGGCTTGCTGTTTATATAAAGTAGAGAAAACTTTGTTTAATTCTGTCATTTCTATCATTGCTTTAAGGCACAATCCTATGTCAGGCTGGGCAGTGGTGTCTCATGCCTTTAATCCCAGCACTTGGGAGGCATAGGCAGATAGATCTCTTGAGTTCCAGCCCAGCCTGGTCTACAGAGTGAGTTCCAGGACAGCCAGGGCTATACAGAGAAACCCTGTCTTAAAAAAACCAAAAAAAAAAAAAAAAAGAAAAAGAAAAAGAAAAAAAAACTTTCAGAGATATAAGCATTTAGTCATAGTAAGGCTTAATTTGTAGTTAAATTTTTCTACATTTATTGTGGTGTGTGTGTGTGTGTGTGTGTGTGTGAGCATGCACATGCTATAGAATGTATGTAGAGATCAGAGGACATGTGGGAGTTAGTTCTTTCCACATGTGAGCCTCAGGGATTGAATTTAGGGGCAAGCACTTTTACCCACTGAGCCATCTTGCTGGCCCCATTTCTATGTTTGTCTAGACAGGGTTTTGAAATGCATGTGCAACTACCACTTGGCCCATTTCTAGTTTGGGTTTTTTTTTTTTGTTTTGTTTTTTTTGTTTGTTTGTTTTTTGAGACAAGGTTTCTCTGTGTAACAGCTCTGGCTATTCTGGAACTCACTTTGTAGACCAGGCTGGCCCTGAACTCACTGAGATACGCCTGTCTCTGCCTCCTGAATGCTGCCTCCAAGTGCATGGGCCACCACCCCCCGGCTGTGTTAAGGTCTTACATAGCACACGCTGCCTTTGAACTCCTTATGTTCCTGCCCCCATCTCCCAAGTGCCAGCATTACAGTAGGAATTGTAGGAGCCACCATACCAGGCTTGGTGGATGTTTTGTTTTGTTTTTGGAGACAGGGTTTCTCTGTGTAGCCTTGGTGCCTGTCCTGGATCTCGCTCTGTAGAACAGGCTGGCCTCGAACTCACAGAGATCCGCTTGGCTCTGCCTCCCCTCCCCCCCAGTGCTGGGATTAAAGGCATGTGCCACCACCGCCCGGCTTGTTTTGTTTTTGAGGCAGTTTCTATACATAGCCCTGGCAGTTCTGTAACTCACTATGTAGACCAGGCCAGCCTTTAACTCACAGAGATCTGCCTGCCTCTGCTTGTGAGTTTCTGGGATTAAAGGCTTGTAACAGAGTTAAAGCCACCCCCAGCTCAGGCTCTTGTGTTTGTATTGTTACAACTCCTTCTCTCTCCAGTCTTGTTCCCCTTCCTTCGCTTTTCAAATGTTAGGTTAAAAATATGTATTTTTATAGGTTTAAAAATTCACAAAAATGGCCAGGCAGTGGTGGCACACACCTTTGATCCCAGCACTCAGGAGGCAGAGCCAGGCGGATCTCTGTGAGTTCGAGGCCAACCTGGTCTACAGAGTGAGATCCTGGATAGGCACCAAAGTTACACAGAGAAACCCTGTCTTAGAAAAAAAAAAAAAAAATTCACAAAAATGATATGTAATAGAGTTCACTTTAAGTAAAGTTCTACTTTTTAAATTTATTTTTTTTGTGTGTTTGGGGGATGGTACACATGCTATGGTATGTGTATGAAATTCAGAGGAGATGATTCTCATCTCCTGCCTTTATGAGTTCCAGGTTGTCAGCTTACCAGGCTTGTGTGGCAAGTGCCTCTACCTGTTGAGCAGTCTTTCCCTAACAGTTTTTACATTTTTGTACTCAAAATTATTTTTGGCCAGGCATGATGGTGCATACTTTTAGTCCCTACACTTGGGAGTCAGAAGTAGGCGGATCTATGTGAGTTTGAGGCCAGCCTGGTCTACAAAACAAGTTCCAGATTGTCCAGGATTACACAGAGAAACGCTGTCTCAAAAAAACAATAAAACAACAACGAAATTATTTTTGTTTTGGTTTGCTTTGGTTTGGTTTTTTTTTTTTCGAGACAGGGTTTCTCTGTGTAACTTTGGTGCCTGTCCTGGATCTCACTCTGTAGACCAGGCTGGCCTCGAACTCACAGAGATCCGCCTGGCTCTGCCTCCCGAGTGCTGGGATTAAAGGCGTGCACCACTGCTGCCCGGCACAAATTCGTTTTTTTAAAAAGAAGTCCCTTAATCCCTAAAAGTTTTATAAACTTTCGTCTAAAAAAATAGTGTTATAGCTCAAAATGCTGTGATACCGGAATAGTTGTGTCCATCCTTTCTGTTGAATTTCCATTTGCTTGTTCTCCAGTTGGCAGAATCCAAATGTGGGCATTCATAATTTCCTTGTGGTTCTGTAGAGGTCATCGAGGCAGTGTAGAGAGCACTTAGAGGTCAACACAGACACACCCAGAGCTACAGAACAGAGAGACCCTGTCTCAACAGCAAAGCAAAATACTCTGAAGTAGTGGCTGTGAGTTATGATTTCATTTGTTCAGGATGTTTGTTTACTTAATGTTTCTTGCTTCATTTCAGGATCACTAAACCATCTAACTGGAATAGTAATCAGACTGATTGTTCTTCTCTCAGTGATTCCCAGTTCCTCTTTGGATCTCAGTTTTGTCCAGAAAATTCAGAGATTCTGTCCACATCCTTGGATGTTGGTGCCTACTCAAGACATCCAAAACAGACACAACAGAATTCTGTAGATGTGAGTCTGATTTCCAGCTAGTTAAATTTTTCTTTTTGATACAGAATCTTGCTGTGAAGGCCAGTCTAAACTTCATCCTCCTGTCTCAGCCTCCTGGTTATTGGGGTTATAGGTATAAGCCACCATCCTAACTGATTTCTGGAATTTCTCTGCATATATTTCATAGTTCTTATGGAGATAAGCTAAAAAGAGAATTATTCTATTGGAATATGAACATACCTTAGAATTGTACTCTGAAGATTTACTATCCTAAATGGATTAGTGCTTGATTGATGACATTTGGTTTGGTTTAGCTTGGTTTTTGAGTCAGGGTCTCACTATGTAGCCTTGGCTGTCCTGGAACCCTTTATATAGACCCGATTATATATATATCAAGGTATATAGCCTTGAATTAGAGATCTGCCTGCCTCCTCCTGAGTATTGGGATTAAAGCATCCACTACCATTCCCAGCTGATTCATGACTGACTTAATGAACCTAGAAATCTGAAATTTAAAACACTTCTATGGCCAGGCAGTGGTGACCCAACACTAGGGAGGCAGAGGCAGGCAGATCTCTGTTAGTTCAAGGCCTGCCTGGTCTACAAAGTAAGTTCTAGGACAGCCAGAGCTACTACACAGAGAAACCCTATCTTGAAAAAAAAAAAAAAAAAACCAAACAGAAACTACTTATATGTATAGTTTCTTTTATTGCCAAAACAACATAGAGTAGTGTCAATCCCTTGACCATTTGTTTTTTGGGAGAGGCAAATATTCATATTTCCTAGCCTAATCATATACTATTATGAAAATTCATAAGAAACAATGGCTTTTTTTTTTTTTTTTTTTTTTTTTTGGTTTTTTGAGACAGGGTTTCTCTGTGTAGCTTTGCGCCTTTCCTGGAACTCACTTGGTAGCCCAGGCTGGCCTCAAACTCACAGAGATCCGCCTGGCTCTGCCTCTGGAGTGCTGGGATTAAAGGCGCGCGCCATCACCACCCGGCTGAAACAGTGGCTTTTTAAGATGAATTTATTTGTTTGTTTTCTTAGACAAAGCCTAGAACTAACTATGTAGACCAGGCTGGCCATGAACTCACAGAGATCCGCCTGCCTCTTGCTTGAGAATCCTGGGATTCAAGGCATGCACCATCATACTTGACGCTTTTGTAATGAAGGGGGTTAGAACAATGACTCAGTGGGACAAGGGCTTGCTTATAGACTTGAAGACCTGAGTTAGAATTCCTAGAGCTCATGTAGAATTCAAGCTTGGCAGCACATATCTGTAACTTTGCACTCATTCAAGAAGATGGGAGAGAGAGACAGGAGTCCAGCTGTTGTGGCTACATTGCAAGACCCCCGAGCAGGACCACCACAGAGCCAATATGTGATGCAAAACACAAAGGGGTTTATGACAAACAAGCAAACCCGGGCCTGGTCAGCGTCCAACATCTGACACAGCAGGTGGAGGAGGACGGCCCTGAGCTCTCAGAATGAGGGGTTTTTAAAGGGAAAAACCACAAACAGGGTGGTACAAGCCTTGGCGGGTGAAGGTGTGTAACCTTTGAATTTACTAGTTGGGGGTTACAGTTTTCATTTTTGGGCAGGCCTGGACAAGTCCCAGGCTTTGTCCTTGAGCTGCCATGGAGACTATCTGGCTTCACACGTTCACGTTGACCCATGCATGTAGCTCGAAGTTGGTCAGTGGTCCCAGACAGTAAACAATTGACTGAACATTGAGTAGTCAGAGTACGTGCAGAAAGGGAGCTACTGCAAGGACTATGTCTTTTGTTCATGGCCCAGAAACTGCTTGCTCAAGTCTCAGGAAACTGAAATTGAGGCCTGATCTCTGAGAGAAGACTGAGCAGCCTGTTATGGCATCTACTCGGTCCTTGCACAAAAGGCCAGCTAGCCTGTCATATACAGCAGTGAAAAACAAAGACCAACTCTTCTTCCAACACCTGAGGTTGTCCTCTGACCTCCACACATGTGCCATGGCACACACATGCCCACAGTCACAGACACACACAAACACACAGACACACACACACACACACACACACACACACACGATTAAATAAGTAAAAATCAGCCCCTTGACTTAAAGAAAAGGAATAAAGTGACAAATTTTATTTTTTCAGTCTGTTGCTGGAACCTAGGGCCTAGTAGGGCAAGTGTTTTACCAATGAGCTATAGGCACAGCTCTCTAATTTTTTTTTTTTTTCCGGAGCTGAGGATCAAACCCAGGGCCTTGGTGCTTGCTAAGCAAGCGCTCTACCACTGAGCTAAATCCCCAACCCCCAGCTCTCTAATTTTTAAAACATTTATTCGTGGGGCTGGAGAGATGGCTCAGCAGTTGAGATCACTGGCTGCTCTTCCAGAGGACCCGGTTCAGTTCCCAGCATCCACATGGCAGCTCACAATTTTCTGTAACTCCAGTTCCAGGGGATCCAATACCTTCACACAAACATACATGCAGGCAAAACACCATAAAAAGAAATAATTAAAACATTTGTTCTTTGACAAATTCATATATGTATGATGTACTTTGGTTCCCATTATCTTCTCTCATCTGCTCCTCCATCCCAATAAATCCCTTCTTCCCAGCAAATTTCCCACTGCTTTCCTGTGTTGTTTTATGGCCCATTACAATTGCTTCTTATTGTGTCTTTGCTTCTGAGACAGTCTCATATTGTCTTGGCTAGCCTCAGACTCACTGAATAGCCAAACTAACTCTGTAGCCAAAGATGACCATGAACTTCTTTATTATTATTAATTTTACATGTATTTATTTATTTATTTTTTATTGTTTGGGCACAGAGGACACCTTGGTGGAGATGGTTCTGTCATTCTACTTTGTGAATTCCAGGAATGGAGCACAGGTTGGCAGGCTTGGTGGCAAGCATCTTTACCAGCTGAGCCATCTCCTAGGTGTGACTTTGAACTTTTGAACCTCCTGGCTTGCACCACTACTTAGTTATCTTTTTATGAAAACTAATTACATTTATTTATTTATTTGTGGAGGTTGAGTACTGTCTTACTCAATGTTCTATTGCTGTGAAGAGACACTATGACCAAGACAACTCTTATAAGAGAAAGCATCAACTGGGGGCTTGCTTTTAGTTTCAGAGATTTGATACATTATCATCATGGTGGGGAGAATGGCAGCATGCAGGCAGATGCTGGAACAGGAGCTGAGAGCTACATCCTGATTTGTAGGCAGGCTTTGTAAGCTTGGCATGGCTTTTGAAACCTCAAAGCCCAGCCTCAGTGACATACTTCTTCCAACAGGGCCACACCTCCTAAGCCTTCTAATCCTTTTAAATAGTGCCACTCCCTGGTGACTAAGCATTCAAATATATGAGCCTTTGTGGTCATTCTTATTCAAACAACCATAAGCACTGAAGTCAGAGAACTTGTGGAAATCAGGTCTCTCCCAAGTTCCCGGAAACAAATTTAGGTAGTCAGGCTTGGCAGCAGGTGCCTTTACCTAAACCATCTCCCCAGCCTATTAAAAATGGGATGAATTGTGCCAGGCATGGTGGTGCACACTTTAATCCCAGCATTTGAGAGGCAGAGGCACGTAGATCTCTGTGAGTTGGAAGCCAGCCTGGTCTTCAGAGTAAAGTTCAGGACAGCCAGGAACTACACAGTGAAACCTTGTTCAAAAAAGTCAAAATCGCTGGGCGGTGGTGGCGCACGCCTTTAATCCCAGCACTTGGGAGGCAGAGGCAGGCGGATCTCTGTGAGTTCGAGGCCAGCCTGGGCTACCAAGTGAGTTCCAGGAAAGGCGCAAAGCTACACAGAGAAACTCTGTCTCGTAAAACAAACAAACAAAAAAAAAAAAAAAAAAAAAAAAGTCAAAATCAGGACCTAGAGAGATGGCTCAGTGGTTAAGAGCACTGACTGTTCTTCCAGATAACTCTTGAGTTCAATTCCCAGGACCCACATGGCAGCTCACAACCAACTGTAATTCTAGTTCTAGGGGACTGGACACCCATGGCAAAACACCAATGCACATAAAATAAAAATAAATTCAAACAAACAAAGAAAAAAGCCAAAACCAAAAAATAATTGATGCTAGTGATATAAGGCATAAATTGACTTCCTGAATATTTAGAACACATTTTTCCTAAGAAATAAAGGAAATGGCTCTTCGTACTACAGCTTGTGCACTTTATAAGCCTTGTGGAAGTTATCAACAGATACTGAGTTCAACAGAAGCTAAAAATAGCTAAAAAATACATATTTTTTAAATTTTAAAAAATTTTTTTATTATTTTTTTTAGTGCCGAATGCCGTTTATTGAAGAAGGGAGGAGGTCGTAAATACAGGCTTACAGCACAATGGGAGAACCCCGAAGGGCAGAAGTTCACTACTGATGTTTTACAATCTTGCATCTAAGCTGTTAACGCCCATTATGCAGGATACACAGACAAGGAACTTCCCTTAAGCATTCAGGAGGGTGGAACCTGGCAGGGAATTAGCATAAAGAGGATATCAAGGTCAAGGTCAGCAAGCAAGGCAACAGTTACCCAAAACGGGGGCCAGGGACCTACAGGTCCCCACTTTTACTAAAAAATGAGCTTCTGACTTAGGTTTCGTGGGACGTCAGCAGGTCACCTTACCCCTCATGGAGACATCTGCCCAGGCCACACAGGCGTTCTGTCTTAGGTTGGTGAGCGCCCCCCCCCCCAGGCATTACCTGTCTCTGAATACTCATTACCATACAGGCTCAATCGTGAGCTAAAAATATATTAATGTGAAACTTTTTTTTTTTTTTTTTTTGAGACAGGGTTTCTCTGTGTAGCTTTTCACCTTTCCTGGAACTTGCTTTGTAGACCAGGCTGGCCTCGAACTCACAGAGATTCGCCTGCCTCTGCCTCCCAAGTGCTTTAATACCACTTCTCAGAGACAGAGTAAATCATTTTCTGTTTTTTCCTATAAATGTATTCAGTTGGTTTTGAACCATTTTAGCTAAAATTTTAATATTTCTGTGCTGATAAGGCAGAAATTGTATTAACTTAGTTTCTTTATTATAATTTCCTGGTAGATACAAATAATGGAGCTCTGTGCTTTATTTTCAACCATATGCTTGGTACTTAAATGCCATTAAATTCTGCATTGTACAGAAAAGAGTGTGTGGAATTTGATGTTGATTTTTTTTTTCCGTTTAACAGAATGAACCTAGTATTTTCACAAAATACCAGACAAAGCCCCAGTTGTTTGGAGGCGATACAAAGGATGAAGGCTTGTTTTCTCTTCCTTTGCCAGTTGGAAAATCAAAAGGACTCTTGAAACAGTTTGAGGAAAAAAAACAAAGGACAACGGACAAATGTGACAGGTACACACACCTTTTAAGAGGACGAGAAAGCTCATGTTTTCTGAAGAAAACAAATGTACTATCAATAATCAAATAATTCAATTTCAGCCAGGCGGTGGTGGCACATGCCTTTAACCCCTGCATTTGGGAGGCAGAGCCAGGCAGATCTCTGAGTTCAAGGCCAGCCTGGTCTACAGAGCAAGATCCAGGACAGGCACCAAAGTTACACAGAGAAACCGTGTCTCGGAAAAAAAAAATTTCAATTTCAGTATAATAGCATGTATTAGGGTTGTGCATAGGAAACAGAAACAGAATCAGTATTACACATACAGTGTGGGTATCAATGACAGAGAAAGATAAAGAATCTGATTTATTATGGAAATCCCGTAAATCTGTCATATGCAAGCTAGAGAACCAGGGAAGCCAGTGATGTAAGTATGAATCAGAGGGAGGGCCGTAGAAGGCAGGTGAGAGATGGCTGCTCATCAAGTCTTGAAGTTTGACCTAGGAGCTCCAGTGTTTGGGAGCAGAGAAACCAGATGTCACAACCCAGGAGGGGAGTCTTCCTTCTTTTGTCTCTGGTCAGGTCATCATTATTTTGGGTAATGTACCTGCACATTGATAAAGATTAACTTGGGTTTTTTTGTTTTAAGGGTATCATGTAGCCCGCCCACCCTATGTATATCAGCAGTAGTGCTTACTTAGCATGACAGGACTCTAGGCTTATTCTCTATCTCCATAAAATAAACAAACATTAAATGAAAAAAAAGGAGGACAACATTGGAAGCTGAATGTTGGGGTTCGCACCTGTAATCCCAGCTTTTAATTGGCAGAAGCAGGAGGGTCAGGAGTTAAAGGTCATCTTTGGCAACACAGTGAGTTCTATTTGCAGGTCAGTTTGGACCAACTACTGCAGACTTTATCTCCAAACAAAAATTGCAAAGCACTCTTGCTTTACTTTGCTTGTGTATTAGTTTCATTTTTGTTGCTGCCTATTATAAAATACCCAGACAAAAGCAACCTGAAGATGAAAGAGTTCACTGGGCTCACAAGTTCAGGTTACAGTCCGTCTTTGTAGAGAAGTCAAGACAGCAGGAACGTAAAGCAGCTGGTGGCAGCGCATCCCCAGTTGGAGAGCAGAGAAGAATGCATAAATGCATGTCCTCTTCCCTTCTTACACAGTCCAGGACCCACACCTAGAGAATGATGCTGCCCACTTTTAGGCTGAGTCTTCCCATGTCAATTAATGTAATCAAGACAATCACCAAGAAGCATACCCACAGACTATCTTAATCTGGATAATTCTTGCTGAGATTCCTTTCTCAGGTGATTCTACATTGTGTCAAGTTGACAATTAAAACTAGCCATCACAGTGTGTGTGTGTGTGTGTGTGTGTGTGTGTGTGTGTGTGTGTGTGTGTGTCTGTGTGTCCGTGTCTGTCTATGGAGACCAGAGGTGAGCTTCAGATGTTTTCCTTTATCATTCTCCACCTTTTTTCTTTTCCACGTAATTTTTTGTCTTGGTAAACTTTGATCTCATGGATTCATCTTACACTAGATAGCTAGCAAGTCCCAAGGATCTTGTTTCTGTCTCCCCAGCACTGGAATTAGAGACATGCATCACCATGCTTGACTTTATGTACATGCTGGGGCTCCAAACAGCAAATATTCTACCCACTAAGCTGTTTTCCCACCCACTCCGCCTTGGTTTTTGAGGCAAGGTCTCTCACCGGGACCTGCAGCTCACTAATTAGGCTAGCTTAGCTGGCTGTTGAGACCCTGCAATTAAAAGAGTATGGCCTAGCTTTTTACATGGGTGCTTGGGATAGATCTCAAGACCTCATGTTTACGTAGTAAGTACTTACCCACTGAGCTGATTTCCCAATACTCAAACTCTAGCCTTTTAATTTTTTCTAATATGCTTTTGTTTGTTTGAGACAGGACCTCACTGTATAGCCCAGACTGGCTTTAAATTTGTAGTGATCCTTCTGCCTTAGCTTCTCAAGTGCTGGGGTTATAGGCATGAGCCACTAACACTCAGCTAGTAATTCCTCTTTGCTTTCCTCAGTGTGACTTGTAGATTTGACTGTAGCTTTTTGTCTCTGGAAAACAAAAACTCTATTTAAAAAAATGCAAAATTCAACTAATATTATATTGCTTCTGCCTAAATTTCTGCCTGCTAATTTAATTTTTATCTTTCCAGATCATCTAGCATAGGATATTAGATGACATTTATTATTATTATTATTATTATTATTATTATTATTATTATTATTTTGGTTTTTTAAGACAAGATTTCTCTGTGTGGCCCCTGTCTGTCCTAGAATTCACTATGTAGACCAGGCTGGCCTCGAACTCACAGAGATCTGCCTGCCTCTGCTTCCTGAGTGCTAGGATTAAAGGCATGCACCACTATCATCACCAGGCTAGATGTGTCTGTGGTACATGATTTTTGTCTTGTGTAATGCTGGTAATTGAACATAGGGCTTCTCAAACATTAGGCAAATGACCACTGAATGATACTCTCAATCCAGTGTAATAGATGAATTCTTAAGTCCAAGTTTAAGACTTATTTTCTCACTTTTTTTAGATAGGGTCTCACTATATAGAGCAGGCTGACTTTGAAACTGCCAGGTATTCAACTACCTCTTCCACCCGTCCCCTCTCCCAGTGCAGGTACTAAAGGAATGAGTCACCATGCACAGCTGGATGTGGACAGAATTTCTTTTTCTTTTCTTTTTTTTCTTTGAGACAAGGTTTCTCTGTGTAGCCCTGGCTGTCCTGGAACTTGCTCTGGCCTTGAACTCACAGAGATCTGAGATCTGCCTGCTTCTGCTTCCCTAGTGCTGTTCTATATGAATTTTCTTATTCAGTTGATTAAGAAATAACCCCCTAGGATTATTAGGGGGGCTATTACTGCACTTCCCAAGGAGCTGGGTTCAATTCTCAGCACCAACATGGTCGTTCACAACCACCTGTAACTTCAGTTCCAGAGAACCTGATGTCCTCTTCTGGACTCTGGGGACACCAAGCACACACGTGATGTACATACATATATGTAGGCAAAGCACTCATACATGTAAAATACAAATTAAATTTAAGCCAGGCGTAATGGCATATTCCTTTATCTCAGCATTTGAGCAGAGGTAGGTAAATCTCTGTGAATTCAAGGCCTGGTTTCCAAATTTAGTTCCAGGACAGCCAGAGCTACATAGTGAACGGTCTTGAAAAAAATGAATGAAACAAAAATTTAAACCGGATGTAGTAGTGCATGTCTTCAGAAAGCAGAGGCAGGCAGATTATTAATGTTCAATACCAGGCTGGTCTACATAAAGTTCCAGGCCAATGAGGGCTACCTAATGAGACCTTATCTTAAAAGTGGAAAAGAAGCCCAGTGGTGGTGCACGCCTTTAATCCCAGCACTGAGGAGGCAGAGACAGGTGGGTCTCTGAGTTCAAGGCCAGCCTGGTCTACAGAGCAAGTTCCAGGATAGCCAGGGCTACACAGAAACCCTGTCATGGGTGGAGACGGGAGGGGGGGGGGAAGAAAAGAAATATATCTCTCAGCTGGGACCAACAAGATGGTGCTTCCTGCTAGGCCTAACAGTGAGCTGAGTTCAATCCCTAGAGCCCACATGGCAGAAAGAGAGAGCGGGCTCTTAAAAGTTGTCCTCTGACCTCCACACATACTGTACACACACACACACACACACACACACACACACACACACACACACACACATACACAACACACACACACACACACACACACACACACATAAATACACAAATGAGAAGAAAAGAAAGGATATCGGAAGCCAAGCATGGTGGTTTTTTCTCTAAATTCTCAGCATTTAGAAGGTTGAGGCAGGAGCATTACCAGGAATTGCAGGCAAGACTGGACTAATATGTAATCCTACGTTAAAAACACTGACTGAGGGACTGGAGAGAAGGCTCAGCAGCTAAGAGCATTTGCTGCTCTTGTAGAGGACCCAGGTTCAGTTCTCAGCACTCATGACAGCTCATGACTGTAACTCCACTTCCAGGGGATCTGGTGCTCTCTTCTGGCCTCCAATAAATATGTACTTACAGACTGCTCATGCACATAAAATTATAAATATTTAGAATAAAACCTGAAAATACATTGAATGGGTAAAGGAACTTGCTACAGAACCTGATGACTTGATTTTAATGCCTGGGACCCACAAGGTGAAAAGAAAGAACTAACGCTCACAAGTTGTTCTCTGACCCCCATGTCTACAATACACACATACACTCTAAATGAATGTAATAAAAAAGGCAGGGGGCCAGTTGGTGGCTAAGCCTCAACGGTAAAAATACTTATTGACAATCTGACTTTAATCCCCGGAATCTGTGGCTGAAGGAGAGCACCAGCTCCCTCAAGTTTTTCTCTAGCCTCCGCGTGGGTGCTGTGCATTTGTGTGCGCACACACACAAGAAATAAATGTAAATTTAAAATTTAAGAAATGCACAAAATGTGTAATTTAAAAAACTATTTGTGTGCATGGTTTTGTTTGCTTGTTATTTTGAAACACAGTCTCACTATATAGCTATGGTTGGCCAGGAGCTCTCTATGTAGGCTGGCCTTGAACTCACAGAAATCCACCTGCTTCTAAAATTAGGAAAAAGAACTGGAGACATGGCTCAGCACTAATTGCTCTTGTAGAGAACTTAGGTTTGGTTCTCAGCACCCACATGGTGGTTCACAAACATCCTTAACTCCAGTTCCAGAAGATCCAACAACCTCTTCTGACCTCCTTAGACATCAGGCATGCATATGGTGCTCAGAGACACACAATGCAGACAAAACACTCACACAAAATAAATAAATCTGGGCTGGATGGCTGAGATGGCTCAGAGGTTAAGAACACTGGCTGTTCTTCCAGAGGTCCTGAGTTCAATTCCCAGCACCCATATGGTGGCTCACAACCATCTGTAATGAGATCTGTCTCCCTCTTCTGGCCTGCAGGGATACATGCAAACAGAACACTGTATACATAATAAGTAAATAAATCTTTAAAAAATAATAAATAAATAAATCTAAAAAAATAGGAATAAAAGGAAAATAAAGAAGCAGCAGAATGTAAAGAAGAAAAATGTGATGATTTGCACATTGGAACTCAGTTGATTTTTGGCTGGATAACTGAGATTTCTCAGGTAGAGTTTCCAACTCTGATCAAGCAATGTTTTGATGCTAGATGAACACCTGCCATAATCAGATGTTATATGCTATTTCAATATGGCACAAAGATTTATTCTCCCCCTTTTTTTCTTAACTACAGTGAGATGCTGTACAACTTTGTTTCTCATTTTCAAGAAGTCATTCACAAGGTAAGTAGAGCTAAGTTGCAGCGAATTGGAGCATTGTGTATCTTAGGAATGGTAATCATTGTAGTGACGTCAGCAAATGTGGACTAGCAGCATGTTTACCATTTCATGATTCGATGACAAGACAACAGTTTGTGCTTTTTTTGTCTTTTTCTCTTTTTAAAATTTATATTTATTTCATGTGTTTGGGTGTTTTGCCTGCATATATGTTTGTACACCATGCATGTGCAGTGCCCTTGGAGGCCAGAAGAAGGCATTGTATCCCCTGGAATTAGAATTATAGACAGTTGTGAGCCACCATGTACTGGGAATCAAACCCTGGTCTTCTGGAAGAGCAGACAGTACTCCCAACCTGAGCCACTTCTCCAGTCCCCATGTGATTTCTTTCTTAATTTTGGGTTTCTTAGCTGCAGACATCTGTGGAAAAGTCTGAGGAACATCTCAGTTCAAGAAGCCAGTCTATTTTGGATTCTTTGGAGACTATAGCCAAGACAAGTGAGTGTCCCAGGTTTATTTTTGTTTGGTTCTATTTGTAAATTTTTGTTAGCCTCTTAAGGTTGATGTTAGCAGCAGAGGGCACTAGTGAGCCATGAGTGTGACCCTTCTGACCTTAGCCAGGTTCCCAGGGTGTGATTCTATACTGTTTAAGATGAGAGGATAGGTGTATAAAGTTGGGCCTAGATAGTGGACCCTACTGCTATGTGACAACACTTTTTTGTTTGTTTTTATTTTGTTTTGTTTTGTGACAGGGTATCTTTCTACATAGCCCTGGCTGACTTGGAACTTATTACCAGGCTGTCCTGGAACTCACAGAGATCTGCCTACCCCTGCTTCCCAGGTTCTGGGATTAAAGGCTTGTAAACCTTTGTGCTTTTTTTTTTTTTTTTTGAGAAAAGTCTGTGTAGGCCTGGCTGGTCTGGAACAGCTGAGTTATAAAAGTATATATTAGAGAACATCACTTAGATATTTCAGACTTTAGAATGTAGATGTATCCCCTATAACTAGAGTTACAGTTGTAAACCTCCACAATGTGTAAGTGCTGGGAATCGAACCCAGGTCCTCAGGAAGAGCAGGAGTGCTCTTAACCACTAAGCCATCTCTCCAGCCCATGCTAACATTTTTAATCCCATGGTGGCTTTTGTGTTGTACTACTCCTCTACTCAATAATCTTGCTGTCTTAGGGTGTGGTAGTTCTGCCAGCCTTCATACCTCATGCCTAAAATGAATCAGCAGCTTCCCTAGTCTCACATGGCTTGCCCGCTGTGCTGTCTATGGACATACTCCCCCTTAGGAGTTAGAAATATTCCAGTCACCTGTGTTCTTCTCATGCCTTGGTTTCAGTGAGAGTTGTTTTGTGGTGAATCAGTCCTGGTCTCAATGTCAGTTATAATGTGAGGTTTGTAAAATCCCCTCCCCCACCAATTAAGTGTTTTTACATGTAGATGAACGCCCTTATAAACAGTCAACGCACAATTCTCCTTAGCTAAATACTACTGTAGAATTTTCTAAGAAAAATAGATGATTATGCATCTGTACTTGTTTGCATTTTGTTTATTTTTTATTTTAAACTAATTCAAGTCAGCTTATTCAAATGCCAAGGGATGAATTACTCACGATTTACAAAAAATCAATGCCTTTGAGTAGCTCATAAAATAATTCCCATCTGTCTGAAAAGAAGCACTGTACTGTTTATCTACTGATTTCCAACCTTGGCTACACACAGGGCAACTGTCCATCTGTTTAGAGATGTTAGAACTAGAACTGTTGCCCTCATAAGAATTAGCAGTGCTGAGAACAGAGGCAAATGAGGCTGTTCCCTTGTACAATGTGATAGGGTGACTCAGTTGTCAGTGCTCCAGTCAAGCTTTCTATTGCCATGACAAAAGAAGAGGTAAAGGAGTGCTAGGTGGTGGCACACACCTTTAGTCCCAGCACTCGGGAAGCAGAGGCAGGAGGCTGTCTCTGAACCTGAGTCGAGCCTGGTTACAGAGTAAGTTCGCTGCCCAGCTTGTCATTTGTTTATTATTTATTGTTTATTTTTCTTTCTGCATCAGGCATTTCACACAAAGTATTTTATATAATCCTGAAAGGTATAGGTGCTTCTCTTTGTACTTATGGGAAAACAATTTATTAGGAAAAACTGTCCTTGTTTTGTATTTAGTTCAAGAGACTGCACAGGTCCAGCGTGACTTGATGTTTGAGGCAGTACGAGACAAAGGCAATATGGAACAGGCCATCCTTGAGATACAGAAGAGATTTGAAACTGTAAGTATAAATGCAAGCTCTTGCTTTGCCTTGCCTTGTTATCCAGGCTTATCTTGAGGTACTGCACCCAAGTGATCTTGCCCCAGCCTTCCGAGTAGCTGAGGCTAAAGATACATGCTATGCCTGGTGTGCTTTTGACTTTGTCTCTAAGACCAAGAGAGACACTTAGTGTGTGAGAAATTTTCATCCAAGACCAGAAACCAGGATGGTTCTTTTTAGTAAGTCAGGATACAGCCTACCCTCGGGATTCCCTGGCAACATGTGTACTCAGGCCTTGCTCACAGTGTAGCTATGCTTACTCTGTGAGAGACAAGCTAATAGGTTTTCTGTCCCCTGACAATAGGTTTCTCTGCCAACATAATAAGCCAAGCTGGGAGGTGGTGGCACAGGCCTTTAATCCCAGCACTTGGGAGGCAGAGGCAGGCGGATCTCTGTGAATTCAAGGCCAGCCTGGTCTATAAAGCGAGTTCCAGGACAGCCAGAGAACTGTTACACAGAGAAACCCTGTCTTGAAAAATAAAACAAACAAACAAACACAGTAAGCCAGATCAAGTCGAACTGAAAAAGTATAACAGGTTTATTTGAGCAAAGAACCAGAGAAGACATACCCTGGAACTAAAGCAGGGGATTATATAGTTTGTAGGTGCAGGGTGATGATGTGTTCGCCACAAGCTGCTCTAGTATGGTCTAGGCGGGGGTCTTGGGCTGCTATCAGCAACAGCAGAGGAAGTTGCAATAGTTACCAAGAATGTGGAACAGGGCTTTTGGCCCTTTTTCTTTGTTGGAGATTCTCTGAGAGGGCAGGGTTTGGAGAGAGAAAATGGGACTTTCTGGATCAAGCAGGAGTAAGGTGGAGGTTCCAACCAAACACAAAACTTGGTCCACTGTTTGGTTCTCTTAGTTTTTTGTTTTTATATTTTGAGACAGGGTCTCTCTCCTGTAGCTCAGGCTGTTTAGAAGCTACTATGTAGCTCAAGCTAGCCTCAGATTCAGCTAATCCTCTTTTTAGTTTATATTTTAAAATTAACTTGTTTTATTTTTTTTATATATAAGTGCTTTGCCTACATATATGTCTCTGTACTGTGTTTGTGCCTTGTTCTCATGGAAGTCAGAAGAGGGCATTAGATCCCCTGGAACTGGAGTTAGAGATGGTTGTAAGCCATCATGTGGGTGCTGGGAACTGAACCTGGGTCCTCTTGCAGAGTGCTTTTAACCTGTGCTCTAAATCACTGAACCATCTTTCCAGCCCCATCATGCTAGTCCTTTTGACTCTAAGTGCTGGGATTAGGGTATGAGCTCCCATACCCACATCTGCTCTGCTGTCACTTTTTTTGTTTTGTTTTGTTTTTTGAGACAGGGTTTCTCTGTAGCTTTGCGCCTTTCCTGGAACTCACTTGGTAGCCCAGGCTGGGCTCGAACTCACAGAGATCCGCCTGGCTCTGCCTCCCGAGTGCTGGGATTAAAGGCGTGCGCCTCCACCGCCCGGCTCTGCTGTCACATTTTATTGTGACCGTCACTCTCCTTTTTCTCACTTCCTTTCCCAGAGACAAACTGAGTTTATGGAGATGAAATCCAACCTGAAGAACCTTGAAGTTTTAGTTGCCCAGCAGAGTAAGGACTTCCAGCAGCTTTGTGAGAAGCTGGGCCAGTTCAGTGTGCCTGGTGTAGAAGAGCTGAAAAAACTCATCTCTGCACCTCAGGTAGCTGGGCGTCTGAAAGACAGCACCTCCCAGACCTCACCAGCTCAGGCCCAGAGCCTTCATTTTACCAGGCAGGAAAAATACACCTCTGAGGAGCCAGCTGCTCAGCAGGCCCAGATGTCTCCTGCAGGGAATCCCAGTAGGAGTTCCCAGAGGCCTAGGGAGTTTGGCATCTTGGATGAAGGAGCAGAGAGTGATGTTTTTCAAAAGGCTGCATTGCCAACAGATGGGCTCCATAGAGGAAATGAGCGTTTGAAGAACAAGACCATGCAGACTTACTGCAAGAACTGGGTTATCACCACCAGAAGCCTCAGTAACCACTGCTCTAGCCTCCCAAGCCAGAAGGCTGGCAGTGACCAGGAACTAACTGCCCAAGAAGCCTCACAGCTGGACTTAAATAAGTTTGAATCCCGAGTGAAGAATGTCTGCCCCAAATATGAAGCCCAAAGCATGTGTTCTGACTCGTTTGAACAGTCAGCAACTGAGCAGAAAGGCAGGACCCGAGGAAAGGGGAGGAAAGGCAAGAAGCAGCAACCCAGGAAATCACAGAGAGGCAGGCTTCTAGCTAGGAAGCGAGAACAAACCCCAAGGAAGGCCTGTGCTTTCATCTCTAAGCATGCAAGTCCCCAGTCTCCAGTTTCTAGCCTACAGGGGCCCCTCATCAGTTGGCGGGCTCCAAGAAGCTCCACAAAGTCAGCCCGTCATATTCTGGGAGGAAGAGTAAGGACCAGTAAGACAGCAAGGGAAGCACACGGGGGAACCCTGCAGTCTACCCAGCGCTCCTCCCCGGACCAGGAGTGCTTATCCAGCAGTTCCCAGGGGGATCAGCAGATAAATTGGTTCAGTGACCTCAGCCTTGAAAACCCAGAGCCTCATCTCTGTAAGAAGGGAGGGAAGAATTTGCTCTGTGATCCTGATTTTGACAGCAGTGATGATAACTTCTAAAGCTGCCAACAGTGACTTCAGCTGATGGTTCGTTGATCTCAGAAAGACAAAGTATGGAACATTTGGACTGGGCAGTAGCATACAGTATCTGAAGCTGGCTTATCCAGCCTCAGAGTCAGAGGCCCTGGCTGATGGTGGTCACTAGGAGGTGGGTGAGAATCCAGTATTATGGGCCACTCATGACAAGGATATAGAAGTAAGTACATCCTTAGTTAAGAGAAAGAAATGTGTGGAGACAGTGAGAAGCTGACAAGCTCAGTTAGTTAGCTGTGGTGAGGCATCAGGAAGGCAGTTGTGTGTCTCTGGTGAAAGGAAGGGGCCTAGCTTCCTTATGAATACAATCTAGAAGAACTCTCAGAATTCTCGTGGCTGCATGACTAGCTCTTGAAACAGTCCCTACACCTGATGGATACCTTTCCGAACCTCAGAATTTTATTATTATTTTTCAATCTAGTTATACTGTCAAAGAGTTTTGTCTTTTGCATAAGAGGACATATTACAGGACACACTATTAGACAGGAGTTCATTGTGTAGGCTTGGCTGGCCTTGTATTTACAATCCTCCTGCCTCAGCCTCCAGTGCAGGTACTACAAGCATGTCTCAATTCTCAGCTGTAAATCAGTCTACTTAAGAACAGAGTGTTAGCTGGGCAGTGGTGGAGCACTTTAATTTCAGCACTTGGGAGGCAGAGGCAGGTGGATCTCTGTGAGTTCAAGGCCAGCCTTATCTGGTCTACAGTGCTAGTTCCAGGACAGCCAAGGCTACACAGGGAAACCCCGTCTTGATAAAACCAAAACCAAAAATGGAACAAAAAAAAAAAAAAAAAAAAAAAAGGAGATGCCTGTGACAGTTGGACATGGTGGTTTATAACCTGTAATCCCAACATTCAGGAAGCAGAGACCAGAATTGCTTCAGATTTGAGGCTAGCCTGGTTTACATAGGGTGTTCTAGACCCATTATGGCTACATTATGAGATCCAGGAGTGGGGGTGGGGGTGGGGGCTGACTTTGAGAGGTGATATAGACCAAACTTCATAGCACTGGGACTCCTAAGCCAAGTGAGTGTATTATTTTTTCCCTGGCTGTTTTTCTCCGTTCAGTTTTTCAATTACTTTTGTCGTTGTTATTTGTTACTAAGTCACACATAACCCATACTGGCTAGCCTCAAACTCATTATTGTAACCAAAGGTGACCTTGAACTACTTCTGATCCTCTTGCCTCTACACCTGGCTTCAATCACTTTTTTTTTTTTCCTTCCTAGGGTTCAAACCTAGGACCTTGTGCATTGTATGGAAGTATTTTACCACCAAACTATAGCCCTTCAATCACTCTTTTGAACTAACTGGTCTTTGTTTTTTGTTTTTTTTTTTTTTTTTTTTGGTTTTTCGAGACAGGGTTTCTCTGTGTAGTTTTGCGCCTTTCCTGAGACTCACTTGGTAGCCTAGGCTGGCCTCGAACTCACAGAGATCCGCCTGCCTCTGCCTCCCGAGTGCTGGGATTAAAGGCGTGCGCCACCACCGCCCGGCTAACTGGTCTTTGTTTAAAAATGACATAATAATATCTAATACCTAGTATGCTAATTAAAAATAAATTGGGCTGGAAAGATGGCTTGGCAGTTAAAAGTATATACTCTTGCCAAGGAGCAGAGTTCTGTGCCCAGCACCTACAAAAGGCAGCTCACAACTGCCTGACTCCAACTCCAGGTCATCTGATGCCCTCTTCTGTCTTCCTTGGGCACCTACACACACACACACACACACACACACACACACACACACACACACACACACCTACCTACACCTGTTGTTTACACACAGAGAGACACACACATACACATTACGAAGAATCAATCTTTCTTGAGATTTGTCAGGCTATCCTATAACTCAGAGATCTGCCTACCTCTGCCCCTAGAGTGATGGGATTAAAAGTGTGCACCACCAAGCCTGGCAAAATTAAACTTTTTAGAAAAATAATTCAAAAAACATCTCAGGGTCCCAAATTTCCCACAGAGTTCTAAATAAAATGCAAAAACAAGACCAAAATAATCAAAACTAATATATTTGTAGACCTTCCTATATTGTTAGAAAGCAGTAGACTTTTTTTTTTTTTTTTTAAATTTCAAGACAGGGTTTCTCTGTATAGCCTGTGTCCTGGAACTTGCTCTGTAGACCAGGCTAGCCTCAAATTTATAGTGATCTGCCTGCCCCTGCCTCCCAAGCGCTGAGATTAATGGCGTGGGCACCGACCCCTGGCCAAGCAATAGGCTTTTATATTAGACTTTGACATCATTTATATCTTGTTGATGGTTTTTGTTATTTTTGTTTTTGAAGACACTGATTACATGGAATTCATTATAAAGTCCAGACTAGGCTCAAACTCATGGCAATCCCCTTTCTTCAGCCTCTCAAATACTGGGGTTATAGGCATAAAACACCATGACTAACTTTGAAATTTTTTTTTTTTTTTTTTTGGTTTTTCGAGACAGGGTTTCTCTGTGTAGCTTTGCGCCTTTCCTGGAACTCACTTGGTAGCCCAGGCTGGCCTCGAACTCACAGAGATCCGCCTGGCTCTGCCTCCCGAGTGCTGGGATTAAAGGCGTGGGCCACCACCGCCCGGCTGAAATTTTTTAATTTTTGCAACACATACATATTTCTTTGTAATTAAAAAAAACACTAAAACCAAAAATGGGCTGGAAGATGGCTCAGCAATTAAAGCACTTGCCATACAAAAGTTCAGATCCCTAGAAATCCACATAAAAATGCTGTGTAGGTGAGTCAGCCCATCTGTAATTCCAGCCTTGGAAGGTGGAGACAGAACAAGCTGGCTAACAAAACTAGCCGTATCTGTGAGTTCTGTTTAAGAGATCCTACCTCAATAAATAGGTGATTGATTGAGGATGACTCCTAAAATCAACTTCAGCTTCCACATGCATGTACACCCACACCCACATGTGCAAAGTGGAAAAAGAAAAACAACAAACAACAACTAAACCTCTGGGTGTGGTGGCACATGATTGTAATTCACGGGGGTTGGGACAATAGGACCCAGGGTCAATGCCAGCCCAGGCTACACAGTGATACTGCATCTCACAAGAGAGAGGGGGGCAGGGGGAGAGGAAGAAGGGGAGGAGAAGAGAAGGGAAGGCAGGAAGGAACAGAAAAGGGGTAGTGAAGGAAGTCAGTTGGGGAGAAGCTTCATGGAATGAGTGGTTTCCTGGAATTGCCCGTTTCTAAGCCAGTTTCTAGCCACCGGAGACTAAACTGTTATAGAAAGAAGTGACTCTTGATTCCTTTCTTTTAGGAGTGTGTTCCCATATAATTCTGTAGGACTTGAATCTACCTATGATACCATTGGCAGAGTGCCAGACCGTTCTCTTATTTCCAGACCAAGGGCCTTTGTAGCCTGGACCTCCCACATACGTGGACAATCACAGCCGTCTTCTCTTAGGCCAACGTAGTTCCAGCCTGGATTCTGCCTCAGGCTGTGCTGGCCTCTTCTTCCTGTGGACCACATAGGCTGGCTGTTTACTCTCCCTCTGCAGCCTTCATTGCAGCCCCCGCTGGGCTCCATTGCCTGTGCACAGAGGTATGAGAAGCTGCAGCCCCACTACCCAAAAGGCTCCTTCCAGCCCTTCCCAGACTACTGTTGCTCACTGTGCCATCGGAAGGAAGCTTCGAGACCAAAGGACCTTATTTCTGGTGAACAATGTAGTAGTGGTTATACTTTATTTTTATCTTTGTTGATGTTTGTTGTTTTAATATTTTATTCAAAGTTGAGATCCTGTGAATTTACAGTGTTTTTCAATTAATGTTAATGACTGAGCCCTTTTTGAACCATCTAACTGTAAAATGCCAGAGATGCCCTAGTCTTCAGCAGTCCTTCACTTTGTGTGATTCAGTGTTCCATGAGCGGGCTGGATTATAGACGTAAGTGGGTAACTCAAGACACTGCCTGTCTCTGGCAGTCAAGGGTACTCTGTTTCTTCGTTTATTCCTGTGGCTTTTTACTTTTTTTTTTTTTTTTTTTTTTTTTTTTTTTTTTTTTTTTTTTTTTGCTGCCAGACTTGGTGAGCATGACACAGTCTCAAGCACGTCCCTGGAAAACACATTTTTGGCTCTTCAGATGCTCCTAGAGCTGTATGTAGCTACAGAGGGGCGGATGTAGTGGGAGGTCTAGGGGTGGGAGGACGGAGAGCCTGCTGAGTGCTCCACCCTCTGTTACTCCAGGATGGAAATGAAGCTCACAACAGCACTTAATTGCCTGACAGTCCAGCATCAATTTACATATCACCCATATCGCTGGCAAAATGGCCCTTTTGCTTTGAGAGAGAGAGAGAGAGAGAGAGAGAGAGAGAGAGAGAGAGAGAGAGAGAGAGAGCGCGCGAGAGAGAGCGAGCCAGAGCCCAAGCGCTGGTCCTCACCTGCCAGAACCATGTGGGTTCTGAGGACCATTCACTCTCTTGCTCTGTTTTATCTCACACTGATGTAGCTGAGTTAGTGTTCGTATTTCACTTGCCTTGATTAGAATTATAGACTCCAGAAGTAAGAGCAACACATACCTTGTCCTTGCTGTGTACCCAGCACACAAAGTGTCTGATTTGGTACTTACTGGGGTAGAGGCTGCATTTTTAGGCAAATAGCTTTTTTAAAAACCCCATCTCAAGCCAGGTGTGGTGATGCACGCCTTTCATCCCAGCACTAGGAGGCAGAGGCAGGTGCATCTCTGGGTTCAAGGCCAGCCTGGTCTACAGATTGAGTTCCAGGAGAGCCAGGGCTACACAGAGAAATTCTGTCTTGAAAAACCAAAATCAAACACCCCCCACCCCCACCCCCCGCCACACACAAAAGCCCTGTCTTGAGATTTGAGCCTTCCAGAGATCCTTTTGCCGCCTTCCTCCTGTTGCTTCAGAAGCTCCAAGAGGCTCCTGCTCTTGCCCACTTCTCTCTCTCAGACAGTTCCTAGCAGCTCTTCCTTCACCCAGTGTGCCCAGAAAACAGTTGCTGGATAGGTTTGTAATTTAGATTTTTTTTAAGTCAGTCATAGGCCAAAACTCTTTACCATACATTTTCCAAACAGCCTAGGGCAGAGAGTTTCCACACTAGGACTTGGATCCGTTGTCAAATACATTTCCTGAGTAAAACTTTGTTCCTTCTATAAATACTTAATTGGAACCTAAAGTATTAATGTTCTCCCACACCAAGGAGAAAAATTGCCAACCTTAGAAGATCTGGGGATGACAGTCTTTTCAGCAATTCTCAGCTATCAGGCAATTGGGTAAATGGCTTCTGAAGCCTCCCTATTTCCAGGACTCTTACCTTTTTCCCCTGCAGTATTAAGCTTATGTGCCTCAGAGAAGTACCCTGTGGGTCCTAGATGAGCCCTCTTCACAAATCTCCATCAGTCTTCCTTGAACATTACGATCTTACAGTGACATCTGTGTCAGGATGGCCTTAACATCCTCCTAGCTTGTTTCTGGGTGTAAACGTGAAGTACACCCACCCCACCCCAGCCAAACTGCCTGTTTCCTTCTTGTTCTCTTGATTCTTCTGGAATCTTCTCTGAGGTTGAAAGGGGAAAGCCCAAGAGAAGGCCAAGGAGTTAGGGAAAGTAGGACAAGAAGTCACTGTCCTGTTCCCTAAGTTGGGGGAATTCTGAGTGTTAAGCATTGCAGCTTGGATGGAAAGAGATCCTGAGTCGGAAGCCGAGGAACACCACAAAGTCACCTTAAATGTAGCAGTTTACACCTGATAGTAGTGGCGCACGCCTTTAATCCCAGCACTCGGGAGGCAGAGGCAGGCGATCTCTGAGTTCGAGGCCAGCCTAGTCTACAGAGTGAGTTGCAGGAAAGGCGCCAAAACTACATGGAGAAACCCTGTCTCTAAAAACAAACAAACAAACAAACAAACAAATAAATAAATAAATAAATAAATAAATAAATAAATAAATAAATAAATGTAGCAGCTTACAGCCCTGCTCCAGGGAAAGGTTTCCCCAATGTAACAACTCTGCTCCAGCAGGGTAGGGTTTCCCCAGAGAAGTTGTTACAGTTATGCTTCGGTCCTGAAGGGGAGGGTTTCCCCAGTGAAAGTGTTAAGTTTCTTCTTTGCTCCGCTCTGCTCTATTCTGGTGAAAGAAGGTCTCACCCAAACCTCATTCAAGACATTTACTGGGAGGGAAGAATCCAGGATGACAGCCGCTCTGCCAGGGTGGAAAAAGGCCACAGCAAACTGAACAGGCACAGGGCTTATGTATAGGCCTTCTTAGGGGCAGAGTTTTTCCAGGGTGGAGATTTTCAGGGTGGGAATTGGTTGGATTTCAATCCCTGAGCTTGGACAAGCTTAGAGATTGGCTGGATTTTGTGATCAGGGATTGGTTGGTTTTGTGTTCAGGAATTCGTAGGTTTTCCTGCTCTGGGATGGGTTGGTTTTTGTACTGTGTTGGTCGGACAGAGAGTATTTCTTTGGCTGGCCCTTTTACCCTACACTGAGAGCTAGAAATGATAAGACAGGTTTCAAGTGCCTGATGGAACTCCCTCCCTGGCACAGGTACAAAGGCATGCTCATAGGAGTGCCCTGACACACATGGGTAGGCGTCAAGTGCAGGGTCTTGAACTAGATCTCGGTAGCCAGGGCCAGCCGTGGTTGAGTGTGGGGAGCACTGCCATGCAGTTGGCCTGAGGGCGGTGTCAGCATTTCAGCTCTGACAACAGCAGCTCTGCCTCTGCCTGGCCCACCTTCCCCTGCTGTGTAGCCTAAGTCTCCAGCCTTTTCTTCTAGGAACATCTGCAGACTAGCTCTTGCCTGACTGTCTCAGATTCCACCAGTCTACTTCCAAAGCTTCGGCTTTAGCATCTTAGTGGGACGCAGCCTTAGAACCTGAAATCCTAAGGGTGATGACCTAGCTTCTCATACGTCTTATGCTGTGATTTGGATTTGCAGTTTGCAGCCAGCAGGTTCCACTGCTATTTATTCTTGAATTTGCCTTGTTTCTATTTTGATTCTGGTAATCCAAATTGCAGTTTGGTGTTTCCACGGAAACAATTCAGCGATTGTTTGGCGTGCCAAGATGAACTGCGGGGGATGGAACTGAATGACGTCAAACATTTTCAAGTTTCTCCGACATGACCAGGGTCAAGTGTCACTCATCATGAATGCCTTTGGACCCTGAAAGCCTTTAGTTTTATGAAATGCTATGTTCTAGGCTCCTATATCCTCTCCAGCAAATTCCTGAAAAACAATTCCTCCTCCTCCCCATGGAGCCCAGCAGAGGACAGAGGCAGGAAGGGCTGTTAAGGGCACATCAGTGAGCAGGGGAAGTAAACAGGTGAGGAGGTCTGTGTGCCCACCTGAGTAATCTGGGGCTGGCCTGTCAAAGACTTGGGGCTTGCCTACTTTGCCAAGCATCTGTTTCTACTAGTGAGGAAGAATAGCTCTCATTTAGATGATATTTTTACACACACAAAGCCTTGGCTAAAACAAAACCAAAATGTACCTCCCTGTCTCGCCAGAGTGAGCCTGAATTAATCTATCCTTATCTATCCTCTCCTTGTATTGGGCCCACATTCCCTAGGGCTAATCTCCACCATAAGCAAAAACAAAAACAAACCTGTGACTTCAAAGGGTTCCATAGTTAGGGTTCTGTCCTCATTCACTGCAGCCACCTCCCCTCCAAAGCCCTGCATGCAGCTACACACTGACCAGGGAATTCAACTGGGATCCTGTTTTGTGAGACATAGGACAACCAGCCTGAGTATCCAGTACTCTCAGGACAGGGGTCCTACAGGAGTCTTGTGTGGCCCTAGAATCCATCCTTTCAGCTCTCACAAACTGTGACCGTTGGTGACAGATAGGCACCTGGTGACAGATACCTATGGTTCACTGATGGAGACGGGGATTCAGAATAGACATGTCTTAGGGCTGGAGGTGAAGCTCTGAGAAATGCTTGCCTAGTGTGTCTGAGCTGGGGTTGATGTGCAGACACACACACACTTTGATTTCTCTGTGTAGCCCTGGCTGCCCTGGAACTCAATATGTAGACCAGGCTGGCCTCGAACTCACAGAGATCCACCTGTGTCTGCCTCCTGAGTGCTGGGATTAAAGACATGCGCCACCGTTGTCTGGCAGAATATAAAATATTATTTAAAACCACTGTAATCCCCTTTGATGCTTCCCTACAATTTTTTTCTTTTCTTTTTTTTTTTTTTTGGATTTTTGAGACAGGGGTTCTTTGTGAACCCTGGCTGTCCTGGAACTCACTGTGTAGACCAGGCTGGACAAATTTAGCTTATACATTTAAAAAAAGCTGGGAGTTTATTGCATTTTTCAAAAAATTATTTATATTTTATGTGAGAGTGCTCTGCATATATACCTGCACACCAGAAAAGGTCATCAGATCCTATTACACATGTTATGAGAGCCACCATGTGGTTGCTGGGAATTAACTCAGGACCTCTGGAAGAGCAGCCACTGCTTTTAACCATCTCTCCAGCCCCAGTTAATTGCATTCTTAAATGTTAAATTTTGGAATAACTTTAGATTTACACAAAACTTCAAATATAGTAAGCATGTGTAACCCTGCCCAGCTTTCCCAGTGTTGGCATATAACTGAAATATTTGTCAAAGCCAGGAAACTAGTACCAATACATTAAACACCAGCCTTCATATAGATTTCACTCATGTAAACACCCCTTACTGCTCGAGCCTACAGTCCAGGGTTCACATGCTTCTTAGGCACTGTTTCTTCTTAGTCCTGTTGGTGAGAGGTTTTGAATCTTTAGTTTTTCATGACCTTGACAATCCTAAAATTCTGGCCAGGGATCCTAGAATATCCTGTCTGGGTTTGTCTAACATTGCCTCATGGTTATAGACTGATGACTTTGGATTTTGTAAGCATATCACAGATAGGAAGCACTTTTTTTCCGGTTGGCCTTGAACACACTATGGCAGTGGTTTTCAACCTTCCTAATACTGTGACCTTTTAATACAGTTCATGTTGTGATGATCCCCAACCATAAAATTACTTTGTTGCTACTTCATAACTGTAATTTTGCTACTGTTATGAATTGTAATGTAAATATCTGTATTTTCTGGTGGTCTTCGGCAACCCCTGTGAAAGGGTCCTTTGACCCCAAAGGGTGGAACCCACAGGTTGAGAACCACTGCATTGTGATGTAGTCGAGGATGATTGTGAACTTCTGATCCTCTTGCTTCATCTCCCAAGTGCTAGAATTACAGGCATTAGCCACCACATCTACATTTTAAGATTTTACATTTGTTTTATTTGAAGGATCTTGGTTTTTATATGTATGTATGTCTATTCGAGTGTATGTCACATAAGTACAAGTGCCAGAGGAAACCAGAAGAGGGCGTTGGATCCCCCGGAGCTGGAGGTGTAGCAGTTGTGAGCTTCTCTTCATGGGTGCTGAGAGCAAAACTGAGGCCCTCTGGAAAGGGTGAGTACTCTCAACATCGCTCCAGCCCTCCTCCTCTTCACTCTTTGAGAAAGGGCCTCGCCCTATAAACCAGGCTGGTCTCTGAACTTGCCATTCTCCTGCCTTGGTCTCCTAAGTTCTGTGAGTACTGGGTGTGCACCATCACCTGTGGTCTTGTTCTGACGTCCACATGGCATTGCTGGGGATGAGAAGTCTCCTGATTTGTCAGGTCTACAGGTTTCTCCTCTCCACATTTACAGCTTTTCTTAGTTTTTAGATAAGAGTAACCAAGTCTGGCTGGCTGGTGTTGGCACTTGCCTTTAATCCCAGCACTCACGATTAAATAACTAATTAATCCCCGCAGGCAGATCTCTGTTAGTTTAGGCCAGCCTGGTCTACAGAGCATGTTACAGGACAGACAGAGCAACACAGAAACAAACAAAAGTCTTAAAAAGAAGAGTAACTGAGTCTAGTTCATCCTTGAGAGTGATGATGGGGTGAGAGGTAAGGCAGGGGTTAAGTTCTGCCTCTGTATCTGCGGGGCCTGCTGGTGCACACCGTTGTGAGACAGGGGGACAGCCAGGCATATTCTCCCCCCCCCCAAAAAAAAATAAAAAATAAAAAACTAAAAAAAAAAAATGAAGTCCACTTCCACATACTGTTAAACAATATGCTGGCTTGAGACATATTTTATAAACATGAATAGCAAGTAGGCTGACATCCCTCCATCCAGAACAACCTGAGCAGAGGCAGCCAAGTGAGCATTCAAAGTCTGACCTCTAACTCCACAGGCTACATTTGCTAAATATGCTCCCTCCTGCAGGGATTAAATGGCAGCCAGCCAAGAAGAGCCACTGGTTAGACTTGCTTTTCTCTTGCCTCAGGCAGGCAACGACAATGACCATCCCTGATGGAAACCAGTGAACACTCACCACGGGGTTCATTTGACAAAGTGGCTAGGTGTGTTGAGAGATTGCCAGGTGATGGCATGAATGATAAGTGATATGTTACCGCTACTGCATATACCAGTCGAATACCACTGAGCCAAATCCCAAAATTAAAATAATTGAATGAGGGCTGTAGAGGTGGCTCAGTGGTTAGAAGCACTGGCTGCTCTTCCAGAGGTCCTGAGTTCAATTCCCAGCAACCACATGGTGGCTCACAACCATCTACAATGAGATCTGGTGCCCTCTTCTGGTGTGCAGACCTACGGGAAGACAGAACAATCATATCCATAAATAAATCTTTTTAAAAAATAACTGAATGATACACTCTGAGTCATCTTGCCTGCTACTGTGCTTTTGTGCCTTTTTTTTTTTTTTTTTTTTTTGGCTATGCTGACCTCAGGAGGGCAACGGCCTGGTCCCTCCTCTGTCTTGGCTCAGCATGGTCTTTGCTATAGAACTACTTACGGTGGGATGATGTGGTTCAGGTGTGATGATGGATAGGTAAACCTGTACTGACTCTCCCCTACCTGCTGCCCTCAGCAGGGGTCCACATGTCTGTGGAGGATATATTAGGTCCTAAATGAGACAGCCTGGAGTCCTACCAGAAACTGATTCAAGCAGATCTGCACAGAGAGGCATTGCCCTGGGTAGGGTAGGAATAGGGAATTAAGGGAGGTAAATCAGGACATGAAGAAAACATGGACACAGGAGACAGGGATCCCTGTGTGTAAAGTGTGTGAGGAGAGCAGAGCACACAGGTAGCAGAGGGCAAAGCCAAACTTCAGTTTGAGCCTGACTCTTCTGAATTAAGCTTACTTGTGGTGGGCTAGTCTCAGGTGACAGGTCCATCCTGGTTACAGTCCCCATACTGTTCCAGGGATAAGTGTAAAAGAATATGAGGAGAAAGAGCAGAGGCACAAGCTACCAAGGTTTGTATTGTATATATTGAACACCAACCAAAAACACACTTTAAAAAACGTCAAGTCAAAAAACTCCAAACATTTCAAAATAACAGAATATTAAAGATTCAGCAGGAACTAAACAGGATGTGGCAATTCAGGATCTGCCAACCCCTGGTAAAGACTGGCTTCTGATAACCATTGTGGTTGCTGACAGTCAACTCTCCTTACTCTATTTGGTATTTAAAAGATGTCATCAAGTTGTAGTCCTCCTCCAGGTCCAGAACAGTCTCAACAATATTTTGGTCATCAAAAGCCTGCTTGAGGCTACCAGGGTCAGCATCCAAAGCCTTCCGAGGGCTCTCGTCCACAAGCAGGGCCCAGGCCTCCTCCTTGAGGGGTGAATCTTGGCAGCGTCCACACACACGATTCAATTCGTTTTCAAATTCTAGTTTTCCAGCCAGTTCTTCAATAGTTCGGATACTTGTATGGTCTTAAAACAACAACAAAAGGACATTTAGCTTTATAGTTCTTTATAGACATTTCTGAGAACATTTCAGGCATAAGTTTAAAAACCGTAAAACTAATGTAACTCGTAAAAGAACCTTTGTCTAGCTTGATACCTACTACCACAAGCTAGCAAGCAAGTAGACACAAACCATAAATGGTAAACATTTCAGAGGCTGTGCAGAACTTGTGTGTGTCCTGTCGCACACACACAAGTGAGCAGCAGTGTAAGGTGGGCCTGATACCCTTCCTTTTACACCCCACAATTCGTCCAGCCCCGATCATCCTCCATCCCAAGGGTGGTATGAGTGGAACATGCTGGGTCAGGCTCGCAGAACTCCCTGACCTGTGGGGATGACAGATGGTCTAAAAAGCAGGTTCCTTAGTGTAATCAGAACACTGACTGGTGATGGGCAGAAGTAGCGATGACTACAGTTTATCTCCTGGGGCTATCAGAGGACAGTCAGTCCTCCAAAGTTCCAGAGAGGTGTGGGGGCCCAACTTGAGTACCATTCTTCATTAGCTCTCCCTCAAGTCCTTTCTGACCTGGAGATTCTTCCAGTCAACAGTTTCTGGCAATGCCTGAGGCTATGTAGCCCTTAACCAGGAGCTGCTGGTCCACTGTGCAATAGGACTTATTTAGAAATAGGACACACAGTTCAGAGAACATACAGATACAGAATGTGTGTAGGATAAACGTCTAACTGCTGGGTGTGGTGGTACATGCTTATCATCCCAGTACTCAGAAGGGTCAAGCAGGAAGATTACAAGTTTGAGATCAGCTTGGCCTACCCAGCCAGAGTCTGAAAAAGAAAAAGTTTGGCATAGCCCTAGGGAGTCTCCAAAACAAAACAAAACAAAAATAACAAGAATGGGGTGAGGTGGGTAGGTGCTGGAAGAGAGAGCTCAGTTGTTAAAAGGACTTGCTGTTCTTTGTAGAAGAAAGACACGGTTTGGTTCCCAGCACCCACATGGTGGCTCACAACTCTGGAATTCCAGTTCCAGGGAATGCTAACACCCTCTTCTGGCCTCTGTGGGCACAAGGCATACACACAAGGTGCACATATATAAATGCAGGCAAAACACTCATACACATAATCTTTAAATTGTGCCTAGACTAAGAAAAAAAAATTTTTTTAAGAAAAATGGAGCTGGGTGGTGGTGGCACACACCTTTAGTCCCAGCACTTGGGAGGCAGAGGCAGGTGGATCTCTGTAAGTTCGAGGCCAGCCTGATCTACAGAGCGAGTTCTAAGACAGGCTCCAAAGCTACACATAGAAACCTTGTCTTGAAAACACCAAAAAAAAAAAAAAAAAAGAGAGAGAGAGAGAGAAGAAAAATGGAAGGGGGATTGAGAGATGCCTCAGCAGTTAAAAGCACTTACTGCTCTTGCAAAGGACCCAGTTTTAGTTCCTGGTACCCATGCCTGGTGATTCACAACCACTTGTAATTCTAGCCCCAGAGGGAGGGAGGCCTTTGAGGGGACCCACACTCATATGCACATACCCACACTTAAGATACACAAAGCCATATGCATAACTAAAAATAATAAAAATATTTGAAAAGGAAAACTAATGGGACATATAGTACTATGCTAAATGGCTGCTTCTAGAGAGATATATTTTATTCTTTTCGACAGTGTCTCATTCTGTAGCCTTGGCTGGCCTCAAATTCATACAAATCTGCATGCCTCTGCCTTTCAAGTGCTGAAATTAAAGGTAGGTGCCACTCCACTCAGCTACAAGAAAGATTCCTTCCACTATTGTGTTTCCCACTCTGGGTAGAATTTATCCTCTCTTCTTCCTTAGGCCTGTACCCCATTTCCTTCAGCTCTACATTCAAGCACTAAGGCTTGGAGGCTGTTATCTCTTCCTTCAGGGACCCCAGATCCTTAGAAGATACCTAGGTAATGATCTGTTTGACCTGTGACCTCACGAGGTTAGCTGTTCATTGAAGAAAGGGGCAGTACAGATTATTTCACTGTTCTCTACAGAGTCTGCTGCTGTGAGCAAACTAAATTTACCAAACGAGATGTGTGGACTGCTGGCCTGTGTGAAGGACCAAGGAAAGGATGGCCCAGCTCTCTACTTACCAATCATATCTAGCAGATCCTTTGTGACCTCTTGGCTAGAATTGCTGAGCAGCATATTTGAGTCAACTTTTAAGTCTCTCTCCATATCCTTCCTGCAGTCCAGATTGGGTGTGGAGGAGGGGGAAGAAGATGGGGAATTAGACATTCTTTCAGGAAATATTAAAAAATTCCAGATAATCTCAAATGCAACTGGTTTGGTGTTTTCTTGTTGTTTTTGTTTTTAAGATTTATTATGTATAGTGTGATGTCTGCGTGTTTGCCTGCAGGCCAGAAGAGGGCACCAGATCTCATTACAGATGGTTGTGAGCCACCATGTGGGTGCTGGGAATTGAACTCAGGACCCCTAAAAGAGCAGTCAATGCTTTTAACCTCTGAGTCATCTCTTCAGCTCCTGTTGTTTTAAGACTGTGTAGCCCTGGCTGGCCTGGAACTTACTATATAAACTGGGGTCGCCTCAAATTCAGAGATCCCCCTGCTTCTAGCTCTTGAGTGCTTGGGATTCAGGACATGCCACCATGCCCAGCTAAGAGTAAAATTTACTGGTGACTACATTTTATGCTATGAGAATAACCAGAAACTGCTAACTAAATCAGTGGAAACCAATAGCAACATCATAATGACCCATTCCACTATAGGCTGCATTAATGTTTATGAAACCATCACATATATTTGCAGTTAAATGGCTTCTCAATTCCTTAACTTTGGGACAGGCAAGATGGCCACACATCCAACTCATATCACATACAATCAGCCCAGCTCTAAGTCAAGGTACCTGGGGTGAGGCAGTTTGTAGTTACTTAGTAGGTCTAAAGGAGATAGTCAAAAGTCATTTTGGTTTGGTTTTTCGAGACAGAATTTCTCTGTGTGCCCCTGGCTGTCCTGGAACTGGCTCTGTAGACCATGCTGGCCTCAAACTCACAGAGATCCGCCTGCCTTTGCCACCACAGCCTGGCTGAAACAAATATAAAGATAAACCAGGGCCTAGCCATGGATCTAAGTGTGGGCAAAGAAAGGTAAAGGCTAGTGCCCTGGCTCTGAATACAGAAGACTGTTTCTGCAGCCCAAGGTTGTGTTTGGGTTTAGATCTGATCACTCAGGACTGGTAGCTCATGCCTGTAATCCCTGCACTTGAGACTTAGAGATCTGAGTTCAAAGTCACCCTCAGTACACAGGAGTTGAAAGCCAGATGGTCTACTTTAGACTGTCTTAAAAAAAGCAAAAATAGGCTGGCAAAATGACTCAGTAATGCAAATGGAAGCGTGACAACTTGAGTTGGAGAATCAGCTCCTGAAGTTTTTCCTTTGACTTCCATAGGCATACTGTGGTATACCTATGCCTACACTCAAACCACATATAAGCATCTACATACTAAAAATTTTTTAAAAATAGAAAAAAAAAAATCGACGTCTGGAGATGCTCATCAGTTAAGAGCACTGTCTGCTCTTCCAGATATACAGCACCTACATGGCAGCTAACTGTCAGTAACTCTAGTTCCAGGGGATACAATGCCGTAGCTTTCTGGCCTCTGCAGGCACTAGGGGAATGCATGTGGTACATATAGACATGCTTGCAGGCAAAACATCCACACGTATAAAATACAAATTAGGAAAACCCTCGATGTATAAGAAAAACATTGCTAAGGCTTGTAGATCAGTGGTAGAGTTTGCCTGGCGTAGCATGCATGAGGCCTTTGGTTCAGTCCTCAACACCACCCACAAATTTAAAAAGAATTATTTAACACTGATTACCCTTTGGTTTTCATGAGTGTTTGGATATCTAGGGTTATCAACCACACTTTTAACCCAAACACAACAAAACATAACTGTTGGGTCAGATTCTGATGAACATAATTTCCTGTACATTCTTAGCACTTCTAAGAGAAGGCTAGCTTAGCAATGAATCAAATCCGTGATGTTCAACTTTTTTTTTTTTAAGAAACAATTCTTCCTAATTGATGCTCTTAAGCTATCAAACTAGAATCACCTTAAACTTTCTCTTCTCCAGTTTTCCCCATCTCCCGCAGCTCTCCAAAACTGTCTTTCACGTGCCAAAATGGAAGAGTGCATCAACACATTTTCCTTGCTGGTCAGAGGTTTTCTTTTGGGGTATAAAGGAAGGGGTTTTGTATTAACTGGGACATGGTGTGGCGCAAAGACGGGATTCTCATTCTCAGGAGAACATGAGGCGCCAGCGCAGGGGGCAGCCGAGGAACAAGCAGCCAGTGGGTTTCTGCAGGGCAGTCTGTGCACCGGCAGGGAGGCGAGCGAGGACGAGGCGTCCGACCTCTGCCGGCCTGTACACTCCTGGGAATGCCTGACTCCTTCAAAGGCTCGGTCTATGGCTGCAGTCAGCTCCTTCCTGCATCTTCGTAGTTTCTCAGACATTTCCCTAAAAGCGACCATGCCTTTTATTATTTAGTAATTGGAAACGCACAGAGCAACGCGACAATGGTGCTATACAAAGGCTGAGATTCAACCCCGATTTCGAGTTTGATCTACCCTTACACCACTTCACCCTTCTTTTCCTCCGAGGGGATTGATTATTGCCCGCCATTCTCAGAGGACCCCAGATCGCGCCGCCCCACCCCCTGGAGCTTCCTTAGCTGGTTGCCGGCCAGGCCTTTCCCACCGTCCCCCACTGCGACCCAGTTGTTGTCTGGGTCCCCAAACTATGGCCAGTTTAGGCCGGAAGGGCCCCCGCTGTCCTCACCCAGCCGTGGCCGCACAACAGTGCCCAACGGTCACTGCGCTCACGTGCCAAGACCAGCAACCCCAACCCTCCCGGACTAGGTCAAAGGTCGGTCGAGACTCACATGACCACAGGGCAACCAAGGCCCGGGGAGGGGGCTATCAGCAGACGGGGAGTAACGTGTAACACGACTGGGGAGTAGCGGGGCAGGATAAGGGAGAGAACCGGATCTGGAAGGATCTATTACTGAAACGTATTGGGGGCTGGGTGGGCGGGCGCGGGGTTGTTTCCCGAGACAGGGTCTCTCTGTGTAGCCCTGGCTGTCCCGGAACTCACTCTGTAGACCAGGCTGGCCTGGAACACAGAGATCCTCCTGCCTCTGCCTCCCGAGTGCTAAGTAAGATTAAAGGTGTGGCTCATCACCACCGGGCCAGAAACAGTATTTTCTTAAACCTCATTAACTAGAGTGTGTGAAGACCTGACGAACACCCACCGTGTTCTTCTGAGGCCACACGGACAAACAATGCCACACTGCTCCCAGTTTTATGAATGGACTTATTTTAAGGGAGAGCTACTGAAAGTTCCACATAGAATCTGTCTGTTTATCGAGGGCAGTGGAGTCAGAACTTCAAGGTTCCATGAGAAACTGAAAACAAGACCCCCAATAACCGGGAAATTCTGAGAGAACACAGACTAGAAACGGTTCCGGTGGCTAATGTTTATAAACTATAAACCCATCTCAGTGAACGGCAAAGAACTCGAGGACAACATCGACATTACTGCAGGCTTGGTTTACTGTGGCCAGACTACTGGGGTGACCAGTGTGGGCACCAGAACCCAAAACCCAGGAGTTCAGAGCAGCCCTGCATGGTTCTTCATGGCTGCACCATACACAACTACAGGGTGTTCTTCTCCATTCTTTGGAATCCATGAGACACACACCACTGTGCACCAAACCCCACCCCACATTTCAGCTCCACACGTTTTATATCACCACCTGTTTAAAAGAAAAAATAATTCAGCCTCTTAACATAACCCTTCTGAGAGAGCAGGGTCTTTTTTTGTTGTTTTTGTTTTTTTTTTCTTTTTCCTCTTCTCATAAAAGAAGGTCATTTCCTCATCTGGTTTTTAGATTGACATGAGCAGTCTTCAAGAGTTCCAGAGACATTCTTCTGGGGTGACATCGGTGCTGTGCGGTGGCAGAGTCACTGAATCAGCATCAGTTGGTGTCCATGTTGGAAGCCTCGTCGTCGTCCGCCAAGCCCTGCTGTGAGCTGCCCAGCCTCATCCCTCCGTCCGAAGAACCCGGGAAAGTGGTGAGCGGAGGCGCACTGTGGCACTCCTCATCCCGACGCTGATAGAACAACACGTAGGCCGCTTTGGTCTAAAACACAGGAAGGGGAGGGCGTCCATCACTGGGAACAAGCTCGCCTGTCCCTCTTTTCCTCAGTCACACGACTAAACTCATCATGGTAGCTCTTGCCTAGAATCCCAGCAAGGGGAGGAAGAGCCTGAGAGAGGAGGATTTTTTTTCCAAATTCAAAGCCAGCCTGGGCTTCAGAGTGAAACCCTGTTTCAAAAAAATCAATCTTAAACTGGATGTGGTACACACACCTGTCCCAGCACTCAGGAAGCAGCGGCAGGAGAATTACCTTAAGTTTGAGGCCAGCCTAACATACAAAGTGAGTTTATAGTCAGTAATATATAGGAAGGCACAGTCTCACTAAACAAGCACTTTCGGGAATCCGACATCTCGTCTTGCATATCCACACCTAGGAGCAGCCATAAAGGCCTTTACTAGCTGCCTCCTGATGATCCTGCCATGGCTGTGGGGAAATGCAGGGTTACCTCAAGGAAAACTGAGCTTCTTCATTAGGAAAGATCTAGAATAATGGCAGTCCATTAACTCCACCCAGAGCCTCTCCAGCTAATGAAGTAACCATCTCGCCTAAGAGGACCTTTCTGGCTTTTACTTGATAGGGTAACGGGGAGAAGTAGGTGCCTGGGTACTCACCACTATCTGATCCTCAGAAGCCAGGGACACGTTGCTATCATCAAAGTAATACCACTTCCCATTCAGTTTGTTCTTCGCATATGCAGTGTCTGCCAAGTTACAAACAAAATGCTCTAATGGCCACCAGAAAAAATTAATCAGATTATTTTATCAGGCTAACATTAAATACAAGCACAAGTTCATACCGAAAAATATTAACACTAAAATGAAGAATAATGTATAACCAGTGTGAGTCCCTCAGGGAGTAGAGACAAGAGTACTGTCCCCAGCACAAGGCCAGCCTGGCCGAGTCTAGGCAGGGTTGTATAATGAGACCATGTCTCAAACAGAAAAACCACCACCACCAAATCATATAACAACTAATATGTACATATATATAAGTAACAATACTTTTGTTTATTTCTCTGTGTGGCCCTGGCTGTCCAGGAACTCACTCTGTAGACCAGGCTGACCTCAAACTCAGAGATTCACCTCCTGAATGCTGGCATTAAAGGTGTGGGCCACTACCACCCCCAGCTCTGTCTACTTTAATAAAGATCTATGATTTAATTACATGGCGGGTGGTGGGTATGAGCACAGGTGCCGAGTGCCCATAAGGCAGCGCTGTGCTTGCTCCCTGGGGGTACAGGCAGCTGTGAGCCTCCTGACATGGTGCTGGGAACTGCACTCAGGTCCTCTGGAAGAGCAGTGTTCTCCACTCCTGAGTATCTCTCCAGCTACCCAGTGTCTAGTTAATGGCTGTGATCAGTGCTGGAGACAGTGCAATGATAGAGCACTTGCCTGAGATTTCCATCAAACAAAAATGGCCTTGAGTAGAATCCAGAGCCACAGAGAAAACTGGAACAGCTATAACTGAAACGCAGGTGGAAGTCTAAGCTAAGGATTAACTTAAGGATTCTGACAGCCAGAGCCACATAGTAAGATCTCGTCTCAACAAAAAACACAAAAAGGTTTCCATTAAAAAGTGAACTTAAATGTCAGAAATTCTGGGAAATAGGGCAAAAGAAAGAAATGGCTACTTTTTGCTGGGTATGGTAGTGTACATGCATCATCTCAGCACGTAAACAGGAGGGTGGAAAGGACAGGCGTTGAAGGCCATCAAGGGCTACCGGGCAGGTTACAAGCCAGCCTGGGCTATACAGTGAGCTCCTGTCTCAAAACCAAACCAAACCAAAAGTGAACTAATTTTGGCATCTCTCACTCCAGGGCTCTGTACCCCTTGTATTTTCTCTGCTTCTTGATTTTGCAGAGCTGGGACACTACTTCTGTACTGACACTGATTTTCCGTAGTCTTTTCCATTAGTCACTGTGAATGACTAACGACTACTCTCTGATCAAGGCCCTCAACAACAGTGACAGCTGTGCTCCCAAATGCTGTTGCTAACACCACTGTTAGAAAAGGTCAGTGAGTCGGTTCAGCGGCCCACACCTTTAATCCAGCACTTGGGAGGCAGAGGCAGGCAGATTTCTGAGCTGGAGGCCAGCCTGGTCTACAATCTACACAGCTAGTTCCAGGACAGCCAGGGCTGCACACAAGAGAAACCCTTACTTGAAAAATCAAAATAAACCAAGAGGCAAATGGTTTGTGCACAAAGTTTTGTCATGTCATTGTCTTAGGAGAGAACCCCAGGTGATCCAGAGACTGGGTGAGAGGCTACGGCAGAAGGACCGCCAGGAGCCCTAGGTCACCCTGGCTGGACTACATGATGAGTCCCAGGCCAGCATCAGCTAGTCAGTGGGACGGTCTTGAAAAACAAAACAAAACAACTCACAAAGTTAGCACTACTGAATTAAAGAATATGAAAATTTAGAAAGGAGAAAGGAAGCGGGTAGGAGGGTGGAGAGACTGAGAAAGTCCACAGCCTGAGACCATAAACAAGCCAGGGGCTTATGGCAGTGCCTGGCATCAAGGAAGAGGCTGAGAGAACACCAGGTAGGGCACTTCTACCCCTCAGAAGGAAGCAGATGCCAATACTTACAGTGACCAACCCCCATGGCTCCATAGTGATTGGACACAGCAATTAGGTCATAAACATAAGGCCTTGCTGACCGGTCACAGACAAACTCGGACATGTTCAGAGCTCTGAGTAAAAAACATAATAGCCCACAAATATGTTAAAGTCTGTAACCCAACAACCCTTTCCATCCAACAGAGCAGAGTATACGGAGACACTCTAACGATGGGAGTAGAGACACACCAGGGCGGAGTGACTGACCATCTGTCAGACCAGGAACTGGGAGAGATCCAAGGTGTGCTGTTACCACACCATGTAGGTTTCAGGAGGGGTAAGGAGATGCCAAAGAGGGCTTCAGCTCCTGAGTGGGGGAGGCTGTTCCTAACAGAACTACAACCACCCAAGGCTATAATTATTTAAATGTCAGAACAGGCCCTGGGAAGCTTTACTATATTTGAAATTTTCTTTGTTATTATTACTGTGTATGTGTATGATGTGTTTGAGTGAGTACTGGGTGCGGCCATTAATGCCACATCACAGGTATGGAGGACTGAGGATAACTGGTTCCCTCCTTCTACCATGGATTCTAGGAACCAAACGCAGGCCATGAGGCTTATGTGGCAAGTGCTTTTCCTCGCTGAGCTGTCTCACTGGCCCACTTTGAAATTTTCAAAAATACAAAAAAGGTAAAAGTGAGGCGGTGGTGACACACGCTTTAACCCCAGCACTCGGGAGGCAGAGACAGGCGGAGCTCTGTGAGTTTGAGGCCAGCCTGGGCTACAGAGTGAATTCCAGGACAGCCAGGGCTACAGAGAGAAACCCTGTCTGGAAAAAACAAAAGGAAAACGGAAAAAAAGGTAAAAGAATTTTTAACTACCAGGGTGGCCTTGAATTTGCAATCAATGATCCTCCTGCCTCAGCCAAGGATTACAAGCATGCACAACCATACTCGTCTAAGGGCCCCTTCCCTCGGGTAGGCTACTCTGGCCACCATGTTCCTGTTAGTGAGAAGCAGCACCGAGCCTGTGCTGCCCTGGCTGAGGCCAGGTTCCGACACCAATGATGGACCAGCCACACGGGCCACAGATTGGTGGCCCAGAAATCCTCAGGACTGTTCTCGTAGGGATTTCCCCTATTAGTGGGGGAGGAAGGATGGCTCCACAAGTCAACCTCCCAGAGCCAAGTAATACCAACCTAACTCAAGTACCCTCACCCCGGCAGCACATGGATCCCCGCCCACCTCCAGCACTGCACCTGCTGACACCCACCTGACCGGGAACTCCACGACTGTGTCAAGTTTATCCCGCCAGTATCTGTTATAGGAGAACCGTTTGAGATGAACCACCAGGATCTTGGGCAGAGACCACAAGTCAAACTTCTTTGTTGCCTGTTGGTGCTTCTTACAGGTAGGGCAGTACCTGAGGAGAGCAGATAAGGTCAGCAGGAAGCCACGTGGTGTGCTTATGTGGGGACATAGCCACTCTGTCACAAGAGCTATCCTTTTAGACAGGACTCAACTCTAGTTTTGTTTTGTTTAAGATTTTTCTTTTTTCTTTTTTTTTTTTTTAAAGATTTATTTATTTATTATGTATACAGCATATATGGCTGCCGGCCAGAAGAGGGCGCCAGATCTCATTACGGATGGTTGTGAGCCACCATGTGGTTGCTGGGAATTGAACTCAGGACCTCTGGAAAAGCAGTCAGTGCTCTTAACCTCTGAGCCATCTCTCCAGCCCCTAAGATTTTTCTATGCTGGGTGTAATGGTGCACTCTAATCCCAGCACTCAAGAGGCAGAGGCAGGCAGATCTCTGTGAGTTCAAGGCCAGCCTGGTCTACAGAACGAGGACAGCCAAGACTAATACACAGAAAAACTCTTCTGGACAAAAAAAAAAAATTGTAATTTTAGCATTGGTGTTTTGTCTGCATTCATGTCTGCATGAGGTGTTAGATCCCTGGAGCTGTAGTTACAGACAGTTGTGAGCTGCTATGTGGGTCCTGGGAATTGAACCTGTCAACCCTAGTTCTTATGAGCAAGGCAACAGGACAATGGTTTTTTTTAGTCCAGAAAACACAGTCCACACACACACACACAAACGTATTATAGGCTGGGTAGCGGTGGTGGCGCATGCCCTTAATCCCAGCACTCGGGAGGCACAGCCAGGAGGATCTCTGTGACTTCGAGGCCAGCCTGGTCTACAGAGTAAGTTCCAGGACAGGCACCAAAACTACACAGAGAAACACTGTCTCAAAAACAAACGAACAACGAATGTATTATAGGCCTGGTATAGTAAGGGTTTCTGTGCATACAGATGGTCCCAGCAACCCTAAGACCTTATGGCCTATGGATCCTCTGCTCAGAGTCTGGGTATGCATACCAGGGGTCATGTTCCCCCAAGGTCTCCATGGTCGTAAAGAGCTCAATACACTCTCTCAGGGCTACTGCAGTCTTCTTCTTCTTCTGAGGCTGTGACATGCTCACGTGCTTCTCACAGGCCTGCAAGAAATAAGTGCTGAGTTCTGGTGGAGAACGATCCTACCAGCTTAAGATACTGAGGCTCTCAGCCAGAAAGTGGTGGCACACACCTTTAATCCCAGCACTCAGGAGACAGAGGCTGGTGGATCTCTGAGTTCGAGGCCAACCTGGTCTACAGAGTGAGTTCCAGGACAACCAGAGCTACACAGAGAAACCCTGTCTCTCTTTTTTTTTTTTTTTTTGGTTTTTCGAGACAGGGTTTCTCTGTGTAGCTTTGTGCCTTTCCTGGAACTCACTTGGTAGTCCAGGCTGGCCTCGAACTCACAGAGATCCACCTGGCTCTGCCTCCCGAGTGCTGGGATTAAAGGCGTATGCCACCACCGCCCGGCGAGAAACCCTGTCTCAAGAAAAAGGAAAAAGCTACAGGGCTCTCTGCCTGGAATCCACTATATTATCTGGAGTCTCTGAATACAAAATGACAAAGTCTTGGGTGCTTTTCATTTTAGTTCTTAAGGAAAACACTGTTGTCCAATCAGTAGGAGGACTGTTACTGTATCTCCAGAGCAGAAACCAGCACAGAGCACTGACCACAAACCCTGAATGACCTACCTCAGATTCCTGCTCATCGTAGTAAAGGCTTCGGGTCTCACTGTCCCAGTCAATGGCCAGTGTGGATCGAGCTGTGGAGGGGACCAGAGCATCACTCGTCATAGATGACCAGCAAAAAGAGAGGCTCTCCAAGTGACCAGAGTAAGAGGGGCCACACTTAGGCAGTACCATCACACCTGCTCACCCCCCACCAGCCACCAAGGAGAGCAATGCTAGGCCTTATTAGGCAGCCATTTTGAACCCCAACCTCCCAAATCTTTTGACAAAGACTTCCTTAATGCTACACAGATAAACTCCAATACCCAGAATTCTGACAGGACACATGCAGAGTCAAGATGGAGTGACTGGGAACAGACTTAACCTCTTGCCTGAACCACAAGAACATCTGACACGACAGATAAAGTAACTGTTTTCGAACTGGTTCCCGGACAGACGCCAAGTAACACAAAGATAGACAGACAGAAAATGAAACAAGCCCTACACTATCTCCGCTCACCACCATAAAGCACCCCAGGGCACTGAATGGTCAAGAGAGACAGCAAGGGAGACTGAATTAAGGAAGCAAAGTTAAATCTGAGAGCAGGATGTAGTTCCCACTTGTGATCTCAGCCTTTAGAAAGCAGAAGCAGGGTCAGGAGCTCAAGACTGTCCTCAGCTACAGAGTAAACTCAAGACCAGTTAGTCTGGCTACATAAGACCCTGTGTCTCAAAAACAAAGGAGGCCAGGAGTGGTGATGCACGCCTTTAATCCCAGTACTAGGGAGGCAGAGGCAGGTGGATCTCTGAGTTTGAGATCAGCCTGGGCTACAAAGTGAGTTCCAGGTCATCCAGGGCTAAATAGAGAAAAACATGTTTCAAAAAACAAAATGAGAGAGAGACAGAGAGAGAGAGAGAGAGAGAGAGAGAGCGCGAGCGAGCACATGCTTGTCTCAAACTTGTCACCCCCACTACCAAAAGGAACAAGGTGAAAATCCTTTGAAGGATGAAGAGTATATGTGCCCTCAATCATTCTCCAAGGGACACATGTCTGGTCCCAGAGCTACATCAAAACAGTTAAAACTTGATGGAGTGAGTGTCAGGTGAAGTGACTTTCAAATGGATCCTGAGGGTTCCAAGTCTAGCTGAACGGCTCGAGAAAGAACTCACAGTTGAGTTTGAGTAGTTTCCCGTCCGTTGCAAGCGAATTGATGTCGGCAGTTCCGTAGGAGTTCACAAGACTGAAGGTGAAGAGCCTCCTGTGCCTCGGCTGGCCTTTCCCCTTCTGGGAGGCCTCACTAGGGTCGTCTCCCTGCTCGTCCTCACCACTGCCTTCTGTTTCTGAAAGCTGCTCTTTCCCCTCCTCTTGATGATCCATTTCTTCATCGTCGTCTCCTGACACACATGAGAAACAATCTGTATTAAGTCCCATATTTCAATATTACCATTTTTATTTAGCCAGGTATGGTGATGTCCCAGCACTTAGGAGGCTGAGGCAGGATAGTGAGCTCAAGGCCAGCCACAAAGCACACTGCAAGTTTGAGGCTGGCCTGGGCTACATGAGATTGTCTCGAAACAACAAAACCCACAAATAAACCATAAAACGTTTATTTAATACTTAAGTGTTTTATTATTTTCCTCCATGTTTTGTTGTGTATGTTAAAGTGCATCTACCCCTATCCATCTCTACAGTATTATGCACTTGATTTAACATGTGACAGTCTCCAAGGGGCAGACAAGGTGTGCTATTCCATGATGAGGAAGCAGAGACCCTGAGAATTTAAATGAGCGTTTTAGAAGTAGTTCCTCACATCACATGGTCTTACTACTCTTGCCTTCATTAGATTCAGAGAAAAACACACTAAAATGAAACACTCAAGAAAACAGTTTTGTAAGAAACAAAATTTAAAAGTCATATTTAAACTCCTGCAATCCCAGTGCTTGGGAGAGCCAAGCATGAGGACTGGGAACTAAAGGCAAGCATAGGCTATACAGTGAATTCTAGCCCAGCCTGGGTTACAGAGACAAAAAAAGGGCCGTCAAGATCAATCAGCAGATAAAGGCATTTGCTGCATGAGCCTGGTGATCTGAGTTTGTGCCCCAGAACCTGCATGAAGGTGGATGGAGAGAACTGACTCTAAAATATTACCCTCAAACACTTACACATGCCCACACACATACCACACACACACAGACACAATAGCAATGAATAAAAAATTTAAAAATCTCTGGGGGGAGAGGGGGTGGCACATGCCTGTAATCCCAGCACCTGGGAGGCAGAGGCAGGCAGATCCCTGTAAGTCCGAGGCCAGCCTGGTCTACAGACTGAGTTCCAGGACAGCCAGGGCTGTTACACAAAGAAACCATGTCTTGAAAAACAAAAACAACCAAAAAATCAAAAATCCACCAAAACCAAAGAATTTGGAGGTCATTCATGGGTTATAGGAGGCATAAAGGCACATGATCACCAAAGTGTTCAAAAGAAGAGTAACATTGCCTGGGGTCTGCAATGAACCCACTATACTGTTTTTCCCAACATTGACTTCCTTCCCTTCCATAACCTAAAGTCAGCCATGACTACAGCTTCCTAGGAAGATAGAAATGCCCAAGATAGCCAGCCTCAACCTTCTGATTAGCTGGCCAGGACATCTGTCCTCCTTGGGCACTAAAGGCTCACCAGCCATTCTGGATGGTTTGCACAAGTACGTGCTAGCTAAGTACCAACTAGACAATGATAACAGAGGAGCATTAAATTCTGATTCTGGAGGCCTGGGGAGGTAGCACAGTGGTCAGTGACTGTGTGAGGCTCGATTCCCTAAATCGAAAAACTGCAAAACCAAACACTGCAAAACCAAACAAATCGTTTTTTTTAAGACAGGGTTTCTCTGTGTAGCCCCTAGCTGTCTTGGAACTCACAGAGATCCACCTACCTCTTCCTCCCAAGTGCTGGGATAAAAGGCATGTGCCACTACTGCATGGCAACCAAACAAATCCTGACTCTGCTTCATAACCTTAGCCTTGTCACCCAATCCCTCTAGGCTCAGTGTGTCTGACATGAAACCAAATGTGTACAAGCAAGGATCTAAGAAGATTCTACAAGTACAGACGTTAACAATGGACTGAGAGACCCTACCTTCTACCAGCCCAGACTCAAATACTTCCATGTATTTAACACCTTCCAAGAAGAGGGAAGTCAAGAACAACGTGGTCACCACAACCCCACAGCAGGAATGCTCACCTTCATAGATGCCCCTGGAGCCATTGCAGGCCCCAGGCTCCAAGGGTGAGCTGAGAAACTCATCAGGCAAAGGCTGTTTTATATAGCGGCTTAAAGAAACAAAAGACTATTAGTGTTAACTTTTAACTGTTTCTCCACTATGCAGCTATGAAGCAGTACCTAATTTACAATCAGTCACTAACAAATGTAATGTAACAGCTCAGGATGCAACTAAGAGATCACATGTTAACTTAATAAGCCAATAAAGACACAGAAAGGCTGGTTTCAAGTCTTCTAGGAATGTCATGTGCATTATTTTATTTTATTGGAAGCAGGGTTTCATATATCCTAGGCTGGCCTCAAATTTGCTTTATATTTAAGAATAACCTTTAACTTCTGATCCACCTGCCTCCACTCTCAACTGCTAAAATTCACGTGTGCACTATACCCAGGCCCGGCTGGCTTATGGGGTTGTGGAGACTGAACATAGATAAGGCTTTGTGCATGCTAGGCAAGCACTCTTCCAACTGGATGCCATCTAAGCATACTTGATATGATTCTAGGAATCGGAGGTTTGAACAAACCCTGGCTCATGGTTCTTAACATGTGCCACTTACTCTATCCCATTAGCCTCTACCTTGACCCTCCCAGGGGCTGGCACAATGCCATTTTTCACAAAGATGAGAACATGGGATCAACAGAGATATTGCAAAGGACTAAAGTTGCTGGATCCATTAATCTCAGATAGTAACCAAATTGCACTTCTGGCACCAACCTGATGCGATCACAAACAGCCTGATACAAAGACTCGAGGGTCAGCTTGTGCTTAGGGACAGAAACGAGAAGGGGCTGTCCATACAGCACAGCCCCAGAAGAAGTACTTGATGGCCTGGACTTCTTCTCTCTGAAGTAGACTGGAAGAGTGATACATTCCGAGCCGTCCATGGAAGTGCTGTAGACCTCATACCTGCGTGAGTCACAGAAGAAGGTCACAGCAGGTCCCCAGCAGCACTAGATTTAAGCTGCAAGGTGGTGAGGAGTGAGATTATAACAGACAGAGTACATTTAGCAAACGAGAGATAAGCCATTTCCAAGGTGATTACAGATTGATCACTGTCAACACATGAGTCTACACAGCCCAGACTCTTGCTTCTTAGCCCCAAAAGACTTCAACTGCGGGCTGTTCTCTGATTATCAACAGAAATAAGGGCCAGCATCTGGACCAATGTGGCGAAGTCATCTACCAACTTTTCTCACCACAAAGCTTAATTTTTAAAAATCAACCAATTTTTAGTCTCTTTCTTCTTCCTTTCCTATTCTAGGCAAGTTTCAAATTTACTATGTAACTAAGGAGGACCTTCAGACTTCTAATCCTCTACCTCTACCTCCCAGGTGCTAGGATTACAGACATACCTGGTTTATTTGAAGACAAGGATCAAACCCAGTACTTGGTGTACACTAGGCAAACACTCTTACCAACTAAATTGTTTATTTTTGAGAGGGTCTTGTTAGGTAGCCCAGACTGTCCTAGACCTACTATATATCCCAGGCTGGCCTTGAACTCACAGAAACGTTTCTGCCTGAATCTTTCCAATGCTGGGATTATAGAAGTTACCACAGGCCAGTAGTAAAGTTCCCTTGAGCAAGTGGTTGGCTGAAAGCTGCCACAAAGTTTAAGTCCATTTCAACATCTGTACCCAAGTAGACAACACATACCGTTTCCCAAGTGGCCACAAAGCAGCACTTTGGATTGTCTTCATGGTGATGAGAAAACTGAATCTCAGAGATCTGCAGAATGCCTGAGCTGCCAACAGCTAGTCTTTTCTGAGATGGAGACCTTGGCCCTATGACACTGCTTCAGAATCAAGTGACGGAGGCAGAGAACCCAAATCTCTCTATACCACAGCCCTTTGTTTGCCCTAGTCTCGCACACGGCTGTGATTTTTTTTTTGGTGGGGAGGAGACAGGATTTCTCTGTGTAACCCTGGCTGTCCTGGAACTCACTCTGTAGACCAGGTTGGCCTCAAACCCAGAGATCTGCCTGCCTCTGCCTCTCGAGTGCTAAGATTAAAGGTGTGTGCCCCGACATCACCTGGCATATCTATGAGTCTTGTTGAGCAAGGAACCTCTGAGAGCAGAACCACTGAACTAGTCCTCTTAGCAAATAGAAATTACTGACCAAAGCTGTGTCTATGCAGGGCTCTGTGGGGGCAGAAGGGTCTTAGTACTGACAGATGCTCAGTTTCCTGAACACACATTTCCTTTGGCCAGGTACTAGGACCAGCCCTGGAAACACAAACAAGGCAAAGCCTCTACAACAATTCCTCTGGTCAATTATCAGGAACTGCTAAGTACTTACACAAAAATGTCATCTCGAGGCATGATGTGGCTTAAACCTTCATCCATTTGGAAAATCTTATGGAACCGGTGATTATATACGTCTGTGACCACCATCTAAAGAGTACAGAAACATGACAGAATGGCTCCCAGAGCTCCTCCTCACTGATGCAAACCCAGGAACGAAGGGCGGAAACACCCTGCTGTAGTGTTGCCTGTAGAGAACACCAGGGAGTAGCCCCAGGGCGAGGACCAGGCCTGAAAGGAGTCACATGGCTGTCAGCAGTGCTGCTGACATCTGCCCTCAAGTGGTAGGAATGGTGAGAAGTGAGTGCTGACCAGAGACTGGTCATTGTCTAGAAACATGCTCAGTTCCCTGAACACACATTTCCTTTGGCCAGGTACTAGGACAGGTACATCAGGAGCACTGATGTCAGCCCTAGTGGCTTTCCAGAGCCAATCTCCACATCCCACAGCACACAACGATGGAAGCAGAGCCCTACTCTCGTCCCTCTGACAATTGGTAACATCACTGCAATGGAGGAAAAAGGGCGTTTCCCTGTGCTGGAAGGGATAATGGTCAAGGCCAGGAGCCATGAGGTATCCAAGATATACACCAATGATCACATTAGTGCTGTCCATTAACAACAGCCTTTCAAAAGTGACCAAAAGCTTGAAAGTAAACTCCAAAGGCCAGACAGGGACTTAGCCAAGGTAAGGGCCACTAAGGGCTCCTACTACTCACACTTTCTGCAGCGATGCCTGACAGCTTGGAGAGTGCTTCACACAGGTCGGAAATGGCCCCCATCAACGGCACAGTCACACGGTACTGCAAAGGAGAAACAGTCAAGGTGACAGGAGTCCTCCAAAAGGGCAGGAAATGGCCTGGGAGAAGCACACATCATGGGGACATAGGACTCTTCCAGAGGCAGAGCATGGCCCAGATGAGTCAAGGAAACAGCTGACAGCGCCGTCTTTGGTGTGAGCAAAGCTGCAACACTCAGGCAGCAGCCTCCTTCCATCCCAAATATGTTTTTGTTTATACTTTACTTTTTGGATTGGGTCAATATTTCCTTTAAAGAATTGTTAAAAACATAAATTGCCATTTGATACTATGTATCACCTTTCTTTTTCTTTTTGAGACAGAGCCTCACTGTGTATCCCTGGCTGGCCTGAAATCCATTACAAAGACCAAGCTGGCTTCACCTTCAGAGCTCTCTTCCACCTGCCTCTGCATCCCTTCAGTGCCAGAGGGAAACGGATGTGCCATCACACCCAGCAGGTATCACCTTTGTTTAGAAATTTAAAAAAGAAAGAAAAAAGTCCTGAAGACTAGGGGATAAATGACACTAAGAGCCACCAGCAGAAGTGGACACGCCAACACTGGCCATATCTCTCCTCTGGCTTGCTCTCCTACCTGATTTAAAGACAAACTTAAGGAAACTCTACCGCATGCTCCCAACATTCAAGGACCATTAGCAGGTAAACCAGGTTACTCCAGTTGCACGAATGGAATGATGAGAGTGACCTTTACAAAGGTCTGATGGAGGACAAAGGTGCATACACAGTCTAAGGCCAAGGGGACCCAGGGACAGTTGGTGGAGCTTCCCACGCAGCAGATAGAAAGCAGTCCATCAGGGACTAGAGTCTACTCAGCAAGTGGTACTATGAAGGTAAGGATTCTGTTACCTGAATAGGTCTGCACTGAGGGTCAGCAGGAACCAGGAAGACCTCCATAACTCGATCCTTCTTCAAAGGCAGTGGGAGAGTTAAATAGCAAAATGGGTCAAAAGTCACAGAAACTTTAGCACATTCTGGGCAAACCAAAGTAGATTTGAAAAGGCCATGGAAAGTATCCACAATCACAGAATCATTCCTCAGCCTGTGATTTTCCCAGGCTTCCTTTGCTACCACCTGGATAAAAAAAAAGAAGGATTAAGTAGGAGATTCTCAACATCTGTCCTTCTCCCCTGCACCCAGAATGCTCATAACAAGCAGTGAGATGGACTAAAATGTAGACCATGAGCTGCCAAGAGCTTGTAGTGTACCATACTCCCACCACAGGCCAGCTCTGTACCCACAATCATACCTACTAAGATGCCAACAGAGAATCTACAGAGAATAAGGGTTCCTGAGAGCACCATAGACACATAGATCCAACTGGGGATAGACCAATCCTTTTGTGTTTTTAATGATCGAAAGGCCCTTAGAAGAGATTTTTTTGGTTTTGGTTTTGGAGACAGGGTTTTTCTGTGTAACACAGCCCTGGCTGTCCTGGAACTCACTCTGTAGACCAGGCTAGCCTTGAATTCAGAAGTCCACCTGCCTCTGCCTCCTGAGTGCTGGAATCAGATTTTTAATCAACAGTATATTTAAGCTAACTCCTGGTTTTTTAGTTAAGATTTGAGTGCTATTTTAAAGTATTTATATCAATTATTTCAATGCCACAGGGTCTCTAAAATAAATTCCCCTTTCACATACCAGAAAAATCAAGGCAACAAGTATGTATGTCCTAAATTTAGGGGTTTTTTTTTTCTTCCCTAAGGCAGGGTTTCTCTGTGTATCCCTGTCCTGGCACTCGCTCTGTAAACCAGGCTAGCCTCAAGTCACAGAGATCCACCTGCCTCTGCCTCCACGTGCTGGGATTGAAGGTGTGGGCCACCAACTCCCAGCTCTAAATTTAGTCTTAATGAGATATTTTAATAATCAAGGAGAAAAGAGGCTAGTTTAGTACTCTGGAGGCAAAAGACTCAAAATTTCTAGGCCACACTCGGCTACATAGTCTGACAATGAGATCCAGCGCTTGCCCAACAGGAGTGAAGGTCTTATCACCAGTGCCACAAGTAAATATACAGGACGAACTGTAAAGAGCACACAGTCAACATTTAGAGTTTTGAGAGCTCTTTAGTTCCTGGCTTGCAAACACAATACTAAACAAACGAGCTAACTTGAAGAAACCCACAAGAAGTGTCAGGAGTAACAGAGCTGGGCTGGGATGTAGCTCAGTGATGTAGTATGAGTACTCAGAAGGCTCTGAGCACTGGGAAAGAAAGAAAGGGAAAAAGGCAACTGCAGTTAGCTCCTTTCTGACTAAGAACCCATCCCTGTCATGAGAAATAGTGAGAAGCAACCAGGGCTCGCACTAACCCCAACACCAGAAGGCAGCTCCCATGCTGCCAATAGAGGGCAATCTCTTTGGGACACTGCAGACAGCTTCAATATCATACCGCATCTGGTCGTCCGTTGGCATCCTTTGGCTCCAGGTAGGGCTTCTTCTTTACTCGGTTCAGGTCTTCATGCAATCCGTCTAGAATAAAGGCTAACAGCTCCTGAGAGTCTTGTTGTTGGTAGCCAGAAAACTGAGGGGCGAAGCGTCCCACTTGCGTCTACAACAAAAGCAACTCTATCAGGAGTATGATAACGAAGCCGTGAAGAAGGAAAAGCAAGCAAGTGACGTCAGAGGGCAGAGGTTACAGTCCACTGGAACACGAGAAACCTCCCCTGAGCCAACAGTCCAACTAACTCTTCAGGAGCCGTTCTGAGGCCAGTGGGCCCAGAGAGACAGCTCAGGTCAGAGAGCCAGGAAAACACAGGCCTGAAATCAGGCCATTATCGAGACAGGCATAGGGAAGGCACTCTCAGTTGAGATATCCAAGATCTGATGTCCCACTCCAATGTCCTTGCGTGGTTCAGTGTTAAATTATAGAAATGACCAGGTGGATCTCTGTGAGTTCAAGGCCAGCCTGGTCTACAGAGCGAGATCCAGGACAGGCACCAAAACTACACAGAGAAACCCTGTCTTGAAAAGCCCCCCCCCCCCAAAGCAACAACAACCAAACAACTTCCTAGTCACCCAGCACTTAGGAGGCAGAGCCAGGCAGATCTCTGTTAAGTTTGAGGTACCAAAACTACACAGAGAAACCCTGTCTCAAAAACAAAACAAAAAACCAAAACAACAACAACAACAAAAAAAAAAAACCACAGTTTTTCAAAAAACTTTTTTTAAAAAACTTTTTTAAAACTTTTTTTAAAAACCACTTTTTTTAAAAAAGAAAATTGAGATTCTTTTTTAAAATTATTACTTCATGTGTATGGATATTTTGCCTGTATGTTTTTTGTGCAGTGTGCCTAGGTGGTATCCGTGGAGACTAAAAGAAGGCTTTGGATCCACCGGAACTGGAGTTACAAACGGTTGTGAGCCACTATGTAGGTGCAGGAATCAAATCTAGACCCTCTAGAAGAGTAGCCAGTTCTCTTACCTGCTAAGCCATTTCTTCAGCCCCCGCAAGCTCAGATTCTTGGTCATACTAACCACAATACAAGTGCTCAGCAGCACTGGCCCTGGTGGCCACAACCAGACAGTGCAGACATCAACCATGGTCATCAGTAAAGTGAAGAAGCACTATACTAGCCCTAAACGCTATCTGTAAATTGTTCACACTGGAGTGAACCCAGTTAGCTGCCATCCAATTCTAGTATTGTTTTATGAATTACTAAAGAAACAGTAATTTACTTGTATTTCTCAGGGATCAATGTGACCAAGAAGATGAAAGAGAGTCTTCAATATTAACTAACCACTTGAGATTTCCTCGCTGAGGGAAAAGATCTGAATAAGAATTGCCTTTCGCCGGGCGGTGGTGGCGCACGCCTTTAATCCCAGCACTCGGGAGGCAGAGCCAGGCGGATCTCTGTGAGTTCGAGGCCAGCCTGGGCTACCAAGTGAGTCCCAGGAAAGGCGCAAAGCTACACAGAGAAACCCTGTCTCGAAAAACCAAAAAAAAAAAAAAAAAAAAAAAAAGAATTGCCTTTCATTAACCAGGCATTGTGGCATATGTCTTTAGTGCCAGCACTCAGGAGCCAGAGGCAGGCAGATCTCTGGGAGTTGGAGACCAGCCTGGAGTCTACAAAGCAAGTTCCAGGACAGCCAGGGCTGTTACTCAGAGAAATCCTGTCTTAAAGAAAAAACAAACAGTCAGGTGGTGATGGTGCGCACCTTTAACCCCAGCACTCAGGAGGCAGAGGCAGATGAATCTCTGTGAGTTCAAGGCCAGCCTGGGCTACAGAGTGAGTTCCAGGACAGCCAACGCTACACAGAAAAACTGTCTTAAACGACCGCCCCCCCCCCCCCAAAAGAAACAAACAAAAAACCCACAGTACCGAGACAGGCATGGTGGCACACGTCTTTAATTCTAGTACTTGGGAGTTAAAGGTAGCTGAATTATGAGTTTGCGGACATCCTAGTTGGTATAATGAGTTCCAAGATAGCCAGGGCTACACAGTGAGACTCACCCATGCCTCCCCATCCCTGTCTTAAAAAAATTGAAAAAAATCCAAAGCTAACAAAGCAAATAAAAACCACAGCTCTGGCTGGGCAGTGGTGGCACAAGCCTTTAATCCCAGCACTTAGGAGGCAGAGCCAGGCAGATCTCTGTTAAGTTCGAAGTACCAAAACTACACAGAGAAACCCTGTCTCAAAAACAAAACAAAAAACCAAAACAACAACAACAACATAAAAAACCCACAGCTCTGAATGACAGAAAAGAAGAGTCTAATGACATGAACTTCCAGTCTTAGATTCTACTTTTTGGTTTGTTTGTTGTGTTTTTGAGACAGGGTTTCTCTGTATGGTCCTGGCTGTCCTGGAACTCACTCTGTAGAGCAGGCTGACCTCTACTGAAAGATCCGCCTGCCTCTGCCTCCTAAACGCTGGGATTAAAGGTGTATGCCACCACCGCCCAGTTGTTTTTTGTTTTTGAATGTATGATGATCTCTGTAAGTTTGAAGCTAGCCTGGTCTACAGAGCAAATTCCAGCACAGTCAAGGCTACAGAGAGAAACCCTGTCTTGAAAAACTTTAAAAAAAAAAAAAAAAAAAGACAAGGGAATCGAACAGGCAGATTCAGCAAATCAAGATGCTTGCCACCAAGCCTGACTATCTGAGTTTGATCCCAGGATCTACATGGTAGAGAGAACCAACTCCTGTAAGTTGTCCTCTAACTTCTACACTTGTGTTATGGTGCACATACGTGTACAGGAGCGCATCAGAGTATGCACACACACACACACATAACGTAAAAACAATCTTTTCTTTTGAGGAAAAAGGGTAATACATCTCAACCTACTTTGAACATTCGAGGTGCCACATGAGTGTCCCTTCCAGACCACATCTGCTTGATGAGCTCCGCATAGGCCTCTGCAATCTCCCCTTTCATTCCCAGAGGGTTGTCTCTGTTGATCTCGGCTTCATACTCATCTTTGAGAAAGTACTCAGTCAGCGGAGCGGTATTGCTCAGGCACTGAAACAGGACAAAATCAGAGCTTACAACTCTTCCAGACAGCGAGAAGACAGAAAAGACAAGCCAAGTTCTTTTTGTTTGAAACATTCTTAGACCAGGCTGATTTCAATCTCATCAATCCTCCTGCCACAGCCTTCCAAGCACTTAGATTGCAGGTATAGAGACCCAGACAGAGCTCTGCATTTGGAACCCGCCCCTCTGGACATTCTGTTTGCTTTTTTCCTTGGCTAACTTTAATCTATATCCTTTCCTCAAAATAAACCATCATCATGAAACAACTATGATAGCTTTAAGTAAATCCCCAAGTCCTTCTAGCAAATTATCAAAGTTGAGAGTGCCCTTAGAAATCCTGAACTTGCAATTGTTTTGTTTTGTTGTTGCTGTTTTTCGGAGAGACAGGGTGTCTCTGTGTAGTTTTGGTGCTTGTCCTGGATCTCACTCTGTAGCCCTGGCTGGCCTCAAAACTCACAGAGATCTGCCTGGCTCTGCCTCCCGAGTGTTGGGATCAAAGGTATGCACCACTGTCGCTCGGCTACAGTTGGACTCTTAATCCCTTGCATCCCATGTCTATCACAATCCTATTACATAGTATCTACCCAATAAATGCTTGATGAAGGAATAAAGATAGATTTTGAGATAAGACCTCCCTCTCTAGCCTAGGCCTTGAACTTGCTATCTTCCTGAGGTCCTGGAATTACAGTCATAAAGCACTGTGCTAACACTGGGTTTTGTTTGTTTGTGTGGTAGCATTGCTAGGGATTTAACCCAGCACTGAGAATGCTAGGCAAGACCTCTATCATTGGGTTATATCCCTAGTCTTTTTCTCCTTTTTCTTTTGAGAGAAGATAAAAATCCATGTCTCAAAAACATAACACCAAACAACTAAGCAAACAACAGTGTTAGAACTACAAACACTGATGAAGCCATTCTGAACTAGCTGGTAGGAGGTATCCTGGCAGACTTCTAAAAGGAGGTGAATTCGGGTGTGACCTAAGAGAAGACCCATTCTTCACTTAACAAACTCCCACCTTCAGTTTTATTTAGTTGGCAACTTTCCCCTCTACCTGCAAAGCAGAGTTCATGAAGCAGGTGTTCCCCAGGTTTCCAAGTCCACAGAGGCCAGGCTGTGTATGAGGCGATGGGGGCTCCTGGCAATTATACGAAGCAGAGAAGCCAGATCCACTGAAAAACACAATCCGCATCAGCAATAAAAGCAAGTGCTGTACATATGCTTAGGATGACTTTTGGAGCTCTGCTTGGGCCTCTACAACTTGTGCCTGGTTGTAGTCTCATAATGGAAATGCTCTCTACCTCCTCTGGTCCTCCACATTTACTTGACATGCTAGCAGACAGTAAGTACAGGGAGAAATGCCATTTGAATTTTCTTTTAGATTTTGATGACTAATTTTATATCATTCTAAGAGGCTATCAGATGATTTCAGGAAAGACTATTTTGAGTACCAAGATCAAGGGCTTACATGTGCCACCATCCACTAGGCCACATGAGCCTTGAACGGACCTGAGTGTTCACACACTCTTTCTTGTCTCACTCTCTCCCACCCTGCCTATGCTTTGAGGCGTATGCTAACATGTATGGAGAAAGGAACACACTGCTAAGAGGAGAAAGAGGGTTCTGCCAGAACTGACAACTGTCCTCTTTACAGCTGCCATGTGACCAGCCCATCCCTTCCCAAATGTTGTGATCTCCCGACACCAGCCACCCTGCCCTCAAGATTATCCTAGCTTAGACTGGAGAAAAAGGACTAGAGGCAAAAGGACAAGTAACAAAAGTCAGAACTAGGAGGCATGCTTTCCTGCAGGTAGGAAATGGAGTGAAAAAGCACATGCAGCATGTTCTCCCAGGAAGCTCTAATCCCACAAGGTTTATCTCTGCAGCAGCAGAAGAGCATTCCAGACACTCGTAGGGGTAAAAAAGCAAAGTAAAAGGGCCTGTTCTTACCCCCTGCTGACACCGGAGCTGTGCATCCCAGAGGTGTTAGTGCTATCACCATTTGCAATGAGAGAGGCAGACACCGAGGAATAAGGACTTGCAGATGGTTTTGGAGAGGTAGTAAAGTTCCTGCTAGGTGCAGTGCTTGATCTGAGAGAGAAGCAAAAACACCACCACTGACTTGTTGCAAAGTCCAGGCCCCATTCAATGCCTTAGGTTTCTTCTCAATAAACAACCATCCTTAGGTGTGCTTCTCGGCTCATACCTGGACCCCAGAACTCAGAAAGCTGAGGTAGGAGTATGAGCTTGAGGCCAGTCTGTTCTACACAGAAAGAAAGGGAGTGGGGGGAAGCAGTCTCCATTCTCAGTTACTTAGACTACAAAACCCTATCTTCACACTACCAGGAATTAAGAGTGGAAATAGAGAACTGCCGGAAGCCAGGCTCAGATTAACTACGTTGGAGTAGGCAGCAGCAAACAACAAGAGATCCCTGTCTCGAAGTAGGTGGAAGGCAAGGCTGATATCTGAAATTGATCTCTGACTTCCACAAGCATGCTCTGACACATGTGTGCCTGCATTTATACATTTGGCAGACACACACATACTTTCTCCCCTTGTGCCCTTAAGGGCCAGTGTGATAGTTCAGCAGGTTAAATCTGACCCACCCCAAACCCTAGGACTTGATAATTTCTCCCTGAGTTTTGCCTATATTGCTTATAAATCAGTGAGCATATGTGCTTTTCTTACTGATCTCATTTCCTGACCCAACACACTGTCTACTTTATGGCTGTACCCTCATGTACAACATTACATGACACTGCCCTGGAGATCAAGAAAGAGAAAGTGCCTCAGGAATACCATTCTATGCTTACTCTAGACCAACCACACCTTAGTAAGAGACTCTAACCTTCAGGGAATCTTAAAGCGCTCTGCTCTTCCCTATCTCCCTTCATGGAAATTCTTAGGCTGCAGAGGGGGAAGAATAGGGAGAAGCAAAGGAGGTATAAGTGAAGCAGCCTAAAGGCCAGGAGAGTCACCTGCCTCTGCTCGGAGTTACCAACTGTACTTCACAGGCTGCAAGCCAACCACCCGGAGGGTTTCCCTAGAGCAGTGGTTCTCACCCTTCCTAAGGTCGCAACCTAAAGATACAGTTCTTCAAGTGGACCCCACAGGAGTTGACCCAGAGGCTGAGTTTAGGGGTCAGCTTCCCTATGTCCTGTAGCACTTTTGGTTATGAAGGGAGTTGTCTAGTCTGAACTTTTCTGTTTGTTTCCCTTCTGTGGCTGTCACAAATTTCTACAAACTCAAGGGCTTTCAAGACAACACAAATGTGTATTATCATGAAATTACTGAAAGTTAAAAGTCTAAAGGAGGGGCTGGAGAGATGGCCCAGAGAGAGGATTAAGAGTGCTTGTTGCTTTTGCAAAGGACCCAGGTTCCCAGCATCCATATGGTGATCACAACCACCTGTAACTCCAGTCCCAGGGAGTCCAACTTCCTCTTCTAGCATCCACTGGCACCAGGCACATACATAATATACAGACAGACATACAAGCAAAATGCCCATACACATAAAATACATAATTAAGCCGGGAGTGGTGGTGCAAGCCTTTAATCCCAGTACTCGGGAGGCAGAGGCAGGCGGATCTCTGTGAGTTCGAGGCCAGCCTGGTCTACAGAGCGAGTTCCAGAACAGCCAGTACTGTTACACAGAGAAACCCTGTCTCAAAAAACCAAAATGAATGAATGAATGAATGAATAAATGAATGAATGAAAAAAAAGTCTAAAGGAGTTCTGAGTTTAGTCAAGGTGTCCAAGTTATAGTCCTCTGTAGAGATTTTAGGTTCTTGTAGAGCTTTTCTCCTATTTCAGGCTTTTCCTCTGCTTCTGATCTCACACCACTCTGACTCTCCAGCCTCCCTTTCACTTACAGGGAGCCTTGTGGTTACACTGGGTCCACCTGAAGAGTCTCCCCATTTCAACATTATTATAATCACACCTGCAAAACATATTCATAGTTCTTGTGACAGGAGACTGGCACTTTGTGGTTACACTGGGTCCACCTGAAGAGTCTCCCCATTTCAACATTATTATAATCACATCTGCAGAACATATTCATGGCTCTTGTGACAGGAGACTGGCACTTTGTGGCAACAGGGTTCGATTTTCAGCTTTTCTTTTGCATATGCATATATGGCATGTACGTGTGGGAAACGTACATATGTGCATTCATACGTGTCGAGGCTGAGGTTGACGTTAGGTGTCTTCCTTGATTGCTCTTCACCTTACATACTGAGGCAAGGTCTCTCACTGAACCCAGAGCTCACCATGTTGTCTAGTCTGGCTAGTCAGCTTGCTCCAGAGACTGCCTGTCTCCATCTCCTGTGCACGAGGATTATGGCAGGCTCAACACCCACCCCACACAGGGATCTGGGAAGGAGAGCTCTGCTCTTCATGTGTGCATGACAGGCAGTTTCCTTGCTGATCCATCACCACAGCCACAGGATTCTTTTGTTCATCTGTTTTTGTAGACACAATCTCACAGTCTCGTAGACCAGGTTAGCCTAGAATTCACTATGTACCCCAGGATGACCTTGAACTCCTTCCTCCTCCTCCTCCCTCCACCTCCACCAAATGTTCTCATAGGCTGAGATTACAGGCATATGTCACAACACCTGGATCTCTTTGTGTCATCAGATAAGGAAATAGTAATGTTATTTCCCTGCACGACATCACAGAGAAGAGCTATCACTTCTTTGTGCAACCTTCTAAGGGTGTGCACAATTCCACAAGTCACAGGACTAGCTTCTGACGGAACTGTGCTTGGAATCCACTTTTAGTAGCTGAACAGGCCACAGAGACAAGGTAAGTGGGAGCAAGACATCATCCTTAAGTCATACAAGACCTCATCCTAACCCTCCTCTTCCTTTCTCAGAGCCTCTAAACTACAAGTAGAGAAGTAAAGGAGCTTAACAAACACAAAGTCACTTGGAAAGTAGCCATATCAGCTCTGACCTTCCACTCCCCCCCACCTCCCGTCCTTACATCTCTTACACTATATCAAGCAAGCTACTTACCAAGGACTGGCACTTCAAACACTATGCAATCTGGATGAGAAACTGCTGTTTCCATCTAATTCAGAACAACCCTCTCCGTCTTCCCCTTTCTCTGACCCTGTGAGCCCAGACACAGGGGAGAGAAGGTACACTTACTTTGACTGCAGGGTCTGCCTGGGCCATGTGCCATCTTCATTTTGGGGCTCAATTACTAGCACCTAAGCAAAAGGGGAAACCAAATGAACATAGTGCAACACACCCACTTTGGACATGCTTATTGCCAGAAGACTTGTTGACACACACCCTGGTCAGAGCTGCCTGTCTGGGCATGGCCTGGGCCCTCCTACCTGACCCTGGTACAGCCCAGCATCCTGGATAGTGTTGTCTAGCTTGCTCAACTGCTCATAGGTGTTGCTCATGTATTTGTTCCAAAGCCGAGTTTCACGCTCTGCAGGGATATTGAACAGCTTCCTCATTTCCTTCTCGATGGTTGCTAGGAATAGGCAAAAACATCATTCAGGGCTGTCTCCAGAGATAAAGACAGCCAAGGCAAACCAATCTTCACCCTGCTTCCTTCTCAAACGTTAATGGAAGACCTGGAGCAAATATGTTCACAGACCTTAACTTGTTTGTGCTCCTAAGGCCAATCATCTTTCAGAGCCCTCCTTGTAAGCAGCAGCTCACTATGCTTCTCTGATAATGCAGGTCTTTACAGAGCACAGTAACATAGACCTCAGGTGTAGCGGCTCACGCCTATAATCCCAACACTCAGGAGACTGAGGTGGAAGGCTCCAACAAGTTCAAAGCTACTAGAAAGTTTTAGGTCAACCTGAGCTTTAGTATGAAAACCGATTCAAAAACAAAACAACAGAAAAAAGACAAGGAAGAGGAGAAAGGATGAAAGAAAGGCAACACAGAAAGTTAGGAACTAACAGCTGGACGGTGGTGGCGCACACCTTTCATACCAGCACTTGGGAGGCAAAGACAGAAGAATCTCTGGGTTTGAGGCCAGCCTGGTCTATAGAGGGAGTTCCAGGACAGCCAGGGCTACACACAGAAATCCTGTCTCAAAAAACCAAACAAACAAGACAAGAAAAAGCTGGATTGGGGGGGGGGGGGTGCGGGGAGGGCAGGGGAATCCGTGGCTGATATGTAAAATTAAATTAATTATAAAATTAAAATAAATAAATAAAATACCAGTTTATCATATCAATCGATAGAAAAAAGAAAAAGAAAGAAAGAAAGAAAGAAAAGAAAAAGCTGGACGGTAGTGGTGTACACCTTTCACTCAGCACTTGGGAGGTAGGAGCAGGCAGATCTCTGAGTTCAAGGCCAGCCTGGGTTTTTTGTTTGTTTGTTTGTTTGGTTGGTTGGTTTTTTGAGACAGGGTTTCTCTGTGTAATAGTTCTGTCTATCCTAGAACTCACTTTGTAGACCAGGCTGGCCTCGAACTCACTGAGATCCACCTGCCTCTGACTCCTGAGTGCTGGGGTTAAAGGTGTGCGCCACCACTGCCCAGGTGGCCAGCCTGGTTTAAAGAGCTAATTCCAGGACAGCAAGAACAACACAGAGAGACCCTGTCTTGAAATAACCCCCTTATCCCCAAAAAGAAAAACAGCTAGCTCTATGATCATTATTGTTAGATGCACAAACAAAAAATGAGGCCTTCTGAGTTCATTTGGCCACCAATTTTAGGGGGGGAGGCACAGGAGAGATTTGAGGAAGGGAATACAGGAGGGGCTGGAGGAAGGAGAGGGAAGGGAAGGGATATAATCAAATTTTAATTAAAATTTTTATGAAAAAAAAAAGGGCTCTCAGCCAGGTATGGTGACATCACCTGTAATTTAGCAATGGAGACGCTGACGCAGAAGGATCATGAGTTTGAGGCCATCTAGGCCACACAGCAAGACTCCACCTCAAACAAAGGGGAGTTTAGTTAAAGTAGACTCTGGATGTGGCTCAGGGGTAGAGTGTCTGCTCAGTGTTAATAAAAGGTCCTGAGATTGAGGCCCACTCTACCAAAACCACACAAAACCCACAAAACACGACCTGCCATTTTTTCCCCGAGAATGTGGGAGTTGTTTTTTTAACTAATAAACTTTTATGTGTATGGATTTTTTTTTTTGCCTGCATGTATGTACGTCATGTGTGTCTAGGACCCTCAAGAGACCAGAGGATGGTGTGGATCTATGGAATTAATAATTAAAGAGCTCCGGTGGTTAGAATGAGTGTGGCCCCTCGGCTCTCATGTTTGAATGCTCGCCACCAGTTCGTGAACTATTTGGAAAGAATTAGGAAGCATGGCCTTGTTGGAGAAGGTGGACCTCTGGAGGTTTCAAAAGCCCATGCTAGGCCCAGCGCTGTGCTCTCTTTCGCTCACTCTCTCCCGCTTCGGATCAGAAGGTAAAGCTCAGCTACTGTTCCAGCACCATGCTTGTCTGTTTTCTGCCATGATGGCCATGGACTAACCCTCTAAAACTGTATGCAAGCCCCAATTAAATGCTTTCTTTATGATTGCCTTGGTCATGGTGTCACAAGAACTAAACACTAAGATGTTGGAAACCGAACCCTGGTCCTCTGGAAGAGCATCAGTACTCTTAATTGCCGAGCCATCTCTCCGGTCACTGTTGTTTTCCGTGTGTGGTTTATGTACTGATTAGTGTGGGTATGGAGGGTGTGCGTGTGGGGACCAGAGGCCGTCTTAGGTATCTTTCCATCACTTTCCATCTTTTATTTTTTGAGACAGGGTCTCCTGTATTGATTTACCTGGAGTAGCTGACCAATGAGCTTCAGGGATCTGCCTGCTTGTCTCACCTCCCCCAGTGCTGAGGTTAAAAGGACAGACCACACCTGGTTTTCTTTTTTTCCTTCTTTTTTGGTTTTTCGAGACAGGGTTTCTCTGTGTAGTTTTGTGCCTGTCCTGAGTCTCACTCTGTAGACCAGGCTGGGCTTGAACTCACAGAGATCCGCCTGCCTCTGCCTCCCAAGTGCCGGGATTAAAGGCGTGCGCTACCACCGCCCGGCCCTGGTTTTCTTATGTAGGTGCTAGGGAGGTGAACTCAGGTCCTCATGCCTACACGGCAGGCACTCACCCATAAAGCCATCTCCTTAGCCTTGTTTTCTTTCTTTGAAACAGGGTCTCACAGTAGACCACCCTGGCCTCAAACTCTGGGCAAATCCTCATGTCTCTGCATTCGAAGTGCTGGGATTACTTACAAGTGTTAGCTACTATGCTCAGCTCAAGTAGTAGAGATTGTTTTATTTTTCGTTTATTTTTATTTATTTACCTGTGTTTGTTTATTATGTATTCATGTATGCATGCATGCCAGAAGAGGGCACCAGATCTCATTATCTCATTATAAGATGGTTGTGAGCCACCAAGTGGTTGCTGGGAATTGAACTCAGAACCTCTAGAAGAGCAACCAGTGCTCTGGTTGCTCTGAACCACTGAGCCATCTCTCCAACATTTTTTTGTTGTTTACTTTTATTTTGGGTTCTGAAGTTCTGTGAGGTTGTACAAGGTCCTCATACAAGTAACTGTCACTGAGCTACCCTCTAGATCCCAGCTGAGACTTTTGGTGAGCTCCTTTTGAGCTGCTCTGCCTCTATAGTCCTTCCTCCTTTCTAGAAGACAAATGAGTAAGAACCAGGCTTGGCATTACACAGCACAGTGTTAAAACCATGTGAGATCATGGAACTGAATGTGTGGGGAATGGGGCGGGGGGTGGGGGGGGGGGGGGGTGGGGGGTGGGGGGGGGGTGGGGGGGTGACAATAAGCTGGGTGTGGTGTGCACACGTTTAACTCCAAAACTCATGAGGGAGAGGCAGATGAATCTCTGAGTTTGAGGCCAGCCTGGTTTACATAATGAGTTCCAGGACAGCCAGAGCTACATAATAGAGAGACTTTGTCTCAACACAAACACACACACACACACACACACACACACACACACACACACACACTCAGAAAAAAACATATAAGTGGCAATGATAAAAGGTTTCTGAACATGCAACAACCAAAATGAACTCAGAATCTAACACCCAGAGCTAGCTGAGTATAGTGACCACTTAGGCAGTGGAGGCAGGAGGATCAGGAGCTCAAGGCTAGACTGGGTCAGAGAAGTTGAGACCAGCTTAGTTTACATAAGCCCCTCTCTCAAGGGAAAGAAAATCAAACAGGTAAAGAGTCTGAGGTGCTTCTGGTGCCACATCACTGCAGCCATACTTCTCAACACACAATAGGCATACTCTGCTTTACACACGCGACCAGACCATGCAGTATCAGACCAATACAGTGCCTTAAACAACATAGCTCAGATTCAGGACTACTGTATGTAACGTTTTTACTGTATACATATAGTTTTCTGTCTCTAAAAACATAAGGGTTTGGGTTGGTGATGTGGCTCAGCAGGTAGAATGATTGCCTAGCATACATGTACCATAAATACAATCCCTAGAATCATATAAACCAGCACTTCAGGAAATGGAGACAGGAGGATCAGGAATACAATGGGTTTTTGGTTTTGTTTTTTTTTTTGTTTTGTTTTTTTGGTTTTTTGAGACAGGGTTTCTCTGTGTAGCTTTGCACCTTTCCTGGAACTCAGTCTGTAGCCCAGGCTGGCCTCGAACTCACAGAGATCCACCTCCGCCTCTGCCTCTGCCTCTGCCTCCTGAGTGTTGGGATTAAAGGCATGTGCCACCACTGCCTGGCAGGAATACAATGTTATCCATGGCTATATACTGAGTTCAAGTTCAAGCCTGCTTGAGCTACTCTGGTGGCCCAAGTCCTGTTCTACAGAACAGTTTCCAGGTCTGGTTCTTCACAACAATTCCTCTGGAAAAGACTTCCAAGTCAGGACTGACAACCCCAGTTGGGTAACAAGCCTTGAGAGAGCACCCCAGCTTCCCTCCCATCAATTACAGTACCCTGTGTTCTCTCAAAAGACAGCCAGAACCCTGGCCAGCTGCTTACCAATGGTGTCTGCTTTGCTAAAATGGCAACTTAGTACATTGGTGGGGTCACTGTTCTCACAGAGCTTCAATTCCAGCAAATACACCTCCACTTTGCAGTGCTTGACAAACAAGCCATGCTCCACAACCTGTAAACAAGAGGTAAGGGTGAATGAGCTGTGAATGACACCTGGGCAGTCTTGGAAGCGACATGCCTCAGCAGCAGTGGCAGCAAAAGACTAAAACCTCTCAAAAAAAAGTTTCCTGTCAGGAGGTGGTGGCACATGCCTTTAATCCCAGCACTCAGAGGCAGAGGCAGATGGATCTCTGTGAGTTCAAGGCCAGCCTGGTCTACAGAGCAAGATCCAGGACAGGCACCAAAAAAAAAAAAAAAAAAAAAAAAAACAAAACAAAACAAAAAAACAAACAAACAACTATACAGAGAAACTCTGTCTCAAAAAACCAAAAAAATAAAAAAATAAAGAGCTAGGCGGTGGTGGCGCACACCTTTAATCCCCCGCACTCAGGAGGCAGAGGCAGGTGGATCTCTGTGAGTTCGAGGCCAGCCTGGTCTGCAGAGTGTGTTCCAGGAAAGGTTCCAAAGCTACACAGAGAAACCCTGTCTCAAAAAAAAAATTTATATGATAAAAGGGCTGGAGAGATAGCTCACAGGTTAAGAGCCCCGGCTGCTCTTTCAGAGGTCCTGAGTTCAATTCCTAGCAACCACATGGTGGCTCACAACCATCTGTAATGAGATCTGGTGCCCTCTTCTGGCCTGCAGGCATGCAGGCAGAACACTGTACACATAAATAAATAAATCTTTAGAAAAATAAATAAATAAATAAAATAAAAATTTAATTCATCAGCATATATCCCAGGAGTTACAATCCTCCCCCCCCCCCCCCCGCCCCCCATAATGAAGAACCAAGTACATCTTCATGGAACCAGAGATCTGTGTGGATAAACACCAAGCCCTATAGGCAGGTCTCAGAAGGTCAACTTTGAAGAAAAAAATTCTTGTTTTGGCCCTTGTAGGGTTTGTCAAAGTAAAGGGCTATAAAATAGACGTAAAACCTTAGAAGGGGAGGAAAAAAGCAGGGTGGCATCAGTGCAGCCTTTAATCCCAGCACTCAGGAGGCAGAAGCAGGAGGATCTCTGAGTTCCCAGGCCAGCCTGGTCTACAGAGAGTTCCAGGACAGCCAGGGCTACACAGAGAAACCCTGTCTCAAAAAAACAGACAAAAAATATCCAAACAAAGACAAAACACACCAAAGTCATTAGGTGAGCATGGTGGCTCACATTTGTGATCTCAACACCCAGGAGGCTCAAAGAAAACACTCAACTGTCCCAGTTCAAGGCCTACCTGAGCTACAAGTGAGTTCACGTTAGCTTGGTAACTTAGTAAGACTCTGTCTCAAAGAAAAAAAAGAGGGCTGGAGATATAGCTCAGTGCTAGAACAGTTATTAGCATATGTGGGGAGAAAGGGAGAGCAGCAATACTCATTAGTTCATGTCCACAGGGCCCAACTGAATAATATCCCATAACGTGCTCTAAACACTACGGACATCCTGAACTACCAGGCAGCTCTGGTATTTGGAGACCACTTAGTAACATCCTGAGTTACTCACAACCATTTTATTTCCTAAAGAGAACTAGAAACAACCTAGAAATAGTCTCTCAGGTCAGAATTCCAGCACTCAAGGATTTGAGGGAGGAGATGACCAGTAAAAAAAGGCCAGCCTGGGCTACACAGAGATCCTCTCTCAGGAAACAAAAACAAAGTCTCAAGACATGGTGGTTAAGGTTTTTTTTTTTTTTTTTTTAAAGATTTATTTATTGTGTATGCAGTGTTCTGCCTGCATGTATGCCTGCAGGCCAGAAGAGGGAGCCAGATCTCACTACAGATGGTTGTGAGCCACCATGTGGTTGCTGGGAATTGAACTCAGGACCTCTGGAAAAGCAGTCAGTGTTCTTAACCTCTGAGCCATCTCTCCAGCCCCGGTGGTTAAGGTTTTAATCCTAGCACTTGGGAAGAAAAGGCAGGAGAATCTCTGAGTTTGAGGACAGTCTGGTCTACAGAACAAGTTCCAGGACAGCAAGGGCTATGCAGAAAAACCTTGTCTCTCTCAAACAAACAAACAAACAAACAAACAAACAAACTCTCAATACTTGCTTTCAATCACTTAACTACACTTATGTTCTCAAGAAATCAACAGAAGTCAGCGCACTCGGAGAACTTACGGACACACTAGCCGGTGGAAGAACTCAGGTACTCACTTTTCTGACAATGGGCTGCTGGCCTTCCACACAGCCGTACCAATTTAGCAATTTATTCCAGGCTTCGGTTGGGACCAACACATAGTCCAGCTCATCAATTAAGTGTTCCTTCAAGGTCTGACTTTCAGGATCTGAAAAGGAAATTAGCAGAGATCTCATTTTTCTTTCTTTTCCCCAGAATTTTTAATTTTTACAAGATTCTTAGGGACTTTTCATGAGAAAAGACTCCACAGGAGAAAGCACAATAATCCAAAATTCTGTCCCTGGCCATTCATTATCCTTAGTCACATTTTTTGTTTTGTTTTGCTTTTTTCAAGACAAGGTTTCTCTGTGTAGTTTTGGTGCCTGTCCTGGAACTCCTTCTGTAGCCCAGGCTGGCCTCGAACTCAGAGATCCTCCTGGCTCTGCCCTCCCAGTGCTAGGATTAGAGGCGTGCGCCACCACTGCCCAGTCTTAGTCACATTTTTGAGGCACTTATCTCTCTCCTATAATTAGAAAAAGTAATCTCAAAAACAAATAAACAAAAACCACAAAACAAAACAAAAAAAGAAGAAAAAGAACAATAAAATGGTTAATTATGAATACTTACAATAATAATCCTATCAATAGTGCTTGAACTCAGACATCTACACATGAAACATCTGCTGAGACGGCAAATAATGAGGCCCTGAGGGTTGGGGGTGTGTTCTTACCAAGCAATCATGCCGAGCCCTCAGTTCAGTTCCCAGCATGGCAGAAAAAAAAGGAGGGGGAAGGGATGGGAGGGACCACAGACCACTGCTGTGAAATAACAAACAAGAAAACAAATAATTTCCTTTCAGCTAGGTGTTATGGTGCACATCTGTAATCGCAGAACTCAGGATCAGGACTGTAACTTCAAGATTTACTTGGGGTACATAGGTAGTTCTGAGACAGACTGGGCTACATAATTGCTATGTAGCTAAGTTATATATTAAGACCCTGCCTCAAAATAAACAAGTAAATAAATAGAATTCTCTTTCTGAGCATTTGGGAGGTAGATTCAAGAAGTACATGAGTTCAAGGTCATCATCCTCAGATACATTGCTAGATTAAGGCCAGCCTGAACTACACAGTGGTGGCGCATGCCTTTAATCCCAGGACTTGGAAGGCAGAGGCAGGTAGATCTCTGAGGTTCAAGGCCAGCTTGGTCTACAGATCAAGTTCCAGGACAACCAGGAATACACACAGAGAAACCCTGTCTCCAAAAACAAAAACCAAAAAAAAAAAAAAAAAACAAAAACAAAAACAAAAAAACCAAGACAAACAAAAACTACAAACAAACAAAAACCCACAAAAAAAGGGCTGGAGAGATGGCTCAGGGGATAAGAGTGCTGACTCTTCTACCAGAGGACCTGAGTTCAATTCCCAGCACCCACATGGCAGCTCACACCTGTCTGTAACTCCAGTTTCAGGGGACCCCGACACCCATGGCAAAAACACAAATGCATATAAAAATAAAGTATATTAAAAAAACAAAAACAAAAGGCCTGGCAGTGGTGGTGCACGCCTTTAATCCTAGCACGTGAAAGGCAGATCTCTATGAGTTCGAGGCCAGAAAGGTCTACAGAGTGAGTTTCAGGACAGCCAGGGCTACACAGAGAAGCCTTGTTTTGAAAAAGAAAAAAAAAAAACAAAAAAAATCAGAACAAAAAAACTAGGCCAGGTATAGTAGAGCATAGAGCATGGCTTTAATCTCAGCACTGAGGAGGCAGAAGCAGGACCAACCTGATCTACATAGTGAGCCCGTATCTAAAATTGAAAACAAACCACCCGAGATGGTGGAACACACCTGCAATCCTGTCACTTCAGACAAAGAAGATCACAAATCTGAGCCAACCTCAGATCCATGAGCTCCCTCTTGAACAGCAAAGGGCTGGTGAGACAGCTCACAGGGAACGACACTGCCACGGAGCCTGACAAGCTGTACCTAACCTCCACACTGCACTATGCCATGCACTCACCCGACCTGCCTCACACGCACACAAAACTTTAACCTAAAAAATACAAAGCAAATTAAAAATCTGAAAGCCAGACTCAATGGCACAAGACTGTAATTCCAGTACTTCGGAGGCTAAGGCAGGAAAGCAGTGATTTTTGAGGCCAGCTTAGGCTACATAGCAAGTTTGAGCCCAGCAATGAACATAGCAAAGCCCTATCTGTAAAACAAAAATAAGAGTATATTTATAGTGGCACACTCCTGCAAACCCAGCACAAAGGAGGCAATGGCAGGAGGCCTAACTCAGTGCAAGGCCAGCCAGAGCTACCCAGTGAGCCACCGCCTCAGCAAACTGAACAGCAAAAATCCAGGGAGCCGGAGACGGCTCCACAGATATGGGTATTTGCTGCCAAGCCTGAGGACATGAGTCAGTCCCTTGAACCCACATAGTAGGAGGAAAGAACCAACTTCCATAACCAACACACACACACACACACACACACACACACACACACAAATGTAAAGATACAAAGAACAAAACCAGGTTGATATTAGATATATGTGTAAGTTATCATAGCTACCTACCTGCCTGCCTGTCTTCTGAAGATTCTGGACACAGGTGAGAGATCATCTGGAAAAGCTAACCATGCCACCTCCATGCAGTCACAGAAATAAACCATGCATCACTTTTGCTACAACACTTAATAGGATATGATGACGTCAGAGGTCACAACTCTACTGACCTTCCACCTCTCTTTACACTATTTCTATGACAAAAACAGTACAGAGATGCTTGATGACCTTTAATATACCTACAATTTGATCTACTTCACAAATACCAAGAATCTGTGGATACAGCTTAGCGTGGTGACACACACCTTTAATCCCAGTAATCAGGAGACAGAGGCAGGCAGATCTGTGAATTCAAGGCTAGCTTGGTCTACATAGTGAATTCCAGGATATAGAGAGAACCTGTCTCAAAAACAAACAAAAACCAACAACACTCAAACCAATTACTGGATATTACTTGCTTAGCATACTGAATGTGATCCAGAGCATTCAAAGAAAAAGGTGGGAGGCGTGGTTCCCAACTTTTGGATTGCAGGTGCAATTTAAAATGATTTTTATTCTTTCAATTTACATACAAGTCCAAAATCTAAAAAAGGAAAAGATGATTAAGGAGATGGAGAGATAGTGCAGTGGCTAAGAACACTTACTGCTCTTGCAGAGGACTCAACTCTAGTCCAAGCACCATTGTTGGGCAGCTTACGACCTACTCTAACTTCAGTTCCAGGGGATCCAAAACTCCCTTCTGGGGTCCTCAGGCACTGCACTCACATGCATAGATTCATTCACAAGTACACATGCATACACACAATTAAAAATAAAAATAAGCAAGACAGTTGTGGCACAGGCCTTTAATCCCAGCACTCGGGAGCAGAGGCAGGTGCATCTCTGTGATTTCAAGGCCAGCCTGGTCTACAAAGAGTATTCCAGGACAGCCAGGACTACTACACAGAGAAACCTTGTCTCAAAAATTAATAAACTGATTAATTAAAATAAATAAATACATAAATAAATAAAGATAAAAGCAAAACATTACCAAGTGGGCAAGCAAGATATCTTTAGCTTTGCTTGCCTAAAAACCCAACTGCATAAAGCTGTCCTCTGGCCTTAGTATACACTGTGTCTCACCTACACATACATATCATGCATGTGTGCACACATACAATAAAAATAAAACAAAAATGTAAAAAAAAAAAAGTTTAAATGTTACAAAGTATGGCAGTTGAATGAGAATGGACCCTATAGGCTCAGATGTTTGAATCTTTGGTCCCTGGATAGTAGCACTATTTGGGAAGGATTAGGAGGTGTGGCCTTGCTGGAGGAGATGTGTCACTGAAGAGTGGCTCTGAGGTTTCAAAAGCCCACATCTGATCAGGATGTAAAGCTCTCAGCTACTTCTGCAGCACCATGCCTACCTGCCTGCTGCCGTACTACCCACCATGATGATGCTGGACTAACCCTTTGAAACTGTAAGCAAGCCCCGAGTTAAATGACTCCTTTTATAAGCTGCCTTGGTCATGGTGTCCGTCACAGCAACGCAACAGTGAGACATAAAGCGTGCTCTATTGTCAGAAGTAGTTATTTAGGGAAAAAGTACTTCTCTGTAAGACTCTGCAAAGACTTCTACTACAGATGTAAACAAGCATTTCCATCTCTTCACATTATGAGAATTATAAATTCACAGTGTCCACAGTATAGATACACACCAAAATTAGGATACTGCACCTGAAAAGAGTCCAGAGTTGTCAATGGGTCCAGGAAACAGATTATGTTCACCCACATTGTACATATCCCAGCTATCAAAGCCCACATACTTCTTCCACTGCTTGAACCACCGGCTGTCAATAAGATACCTAGAGAGAAACAAAACAGTTTCATATAAAATCCAAAGTTCTCTGTTTCTGCATCTCTCCTTTAATTTTGTTCTCTGGACGCCTACTCTTAACTTTTCAGTGCTGCTTCCTCCTGAAGGAGCATCCTTCTGTCAGCCTTGCTTTTCCGCCTGTGGGCTGACAAAGGACAGTACTCTTAACTTTTTATGGTCTTTTCACCAAGGTAATTCCCACTAAAATCACACTTTTTTTTTTTTTTTTTTTTTTTTGAGACAGGGTTTCTTTGTATAGTCCTGACTGTCCCAGAACTTCCTCTAAAGACCAGGCTAGCCTTGAAATCAGAGATCAAACCTGCCTCTGCCTCCTGAGTGCTGAGTGCTGGGATTAAAGACATGAGCCACCACCACCTGGCTAAAAATCACACTCTTAACATCAGGACCAGAGGTCAGTCCCATATAGCAGAAAAGGCCTAGTCTAGGCCAGATAGTCACTTAAAGAAATGATTGCTAAAAGAATAAGTAAAGGGAACTAGCTGTGGTAGTCCATATCTGTGATTCCCGCATTTGAAAGGGGAAGGCAGAAATGTCTGTCTCCACTGCATAGTAAGTTTGAGGTCACTTATCTACAAGAGACCATATCTGTAAAAAACAAAACAAAGCAAGGCATGGTGGTGTACACCTTTAGGTCTGAGGCTTTTGGATCTCTACAAGTTCCAGGCCAATTTGGTTTACATAGTGAATTCCAGACCCCAACTAAGGCTACATAATGAGACCCTGTCTGAAAAAAACAAAGTACTAGAAAGATAATTTAGGCTGGACAGCGGTGGCGTACGCCTTTAATCCCATCACTCGGGAGGCAGAGGCAGGTGGATCTCTGTGAGTTGGAGGCCAGCCTGGTCTACAGAGTGAGATCCAGGACAGGTACCAAAACTACACAGAGAAACCCTGTCTCAAAAAAAAAAAAAAAAAAAAAAAAAAAAAAGAAAAGAAAAGAAAAAGAAAGAGAGAGAGAGAGAACTTAGAGGTTAAGAGAGCTCGGTGCTCTGCCAAAGGACTCAAGCTTGGCTCCCAGCACCCATGTCTGGGAGTGCACACCTCTAGCTCCAGGGAGTCCATCACCCTCTTCCAGTCTGCACAGGCACCTGCGTGCACAGGGTGTGCCACACATACACCCAATCACACTTATCCAACATAAAGCCAGGTGTGGGATCACTCATCTAGAATGCCATCACACAGGAGGCAGTAGAAGCCTGACTACAAGTTTGAGGCCAGCCTGGCATACATTTCAAGTTCCAAACCAGCAAGGGCCACACAGTGTCTCAAACAATTTCTGAAAGATTTTTAAATTTAATTTTTGAGATTGGGTCTCAGTATGTAGCCCCAGAAAGTCTTGAACTCATAGAGATTCACCTGCCTCTGCCTCCCAAAAGCTGAGATTAAAGCTGTATGCTACTACGCCTAGTTAGGATTTTACTTTGAATTATGCACTTGTGTCTGTGCATGATACAGGTGCCCACGGAGGCCAGGAGAGCCAGATATCCTAGAACTTGAGTTATAGACAGCCGGGAGCCACCCAGCATGGGTGCTGGGATTCAAACCCAGGTCCTCTCCAAGAACAATATGAGTTCTTAACTGCTGAGCTATCTCTCCAGCCAAAGAGCAATCATTTAATATGGACTCTTTCTAGAAGTAAAACTATGCTTACTAAGTTATTAAGTACATTCTCGACAACCCCTTCATTTATTTGTTTATTTATTTATTTTAGGCAGAGCCTTACTACGTCACTCAGGCTGGCCCTGAAACTTGACAGCAGTACACCTCTCTAGTGCTAAGATTACAAGTATGTACTTCCACACCAATCTGAGTATTCTTAAATGTGCCATCCCTTGCAGAATAATTTCTAAAGTACCTCTATTTGTCTGGCTTTTCACTAGCTCAATCTAAACACTGTATAACTATAGCTGAAAGGCATCCTCCCCACATACACACAATTTATATGTCTTCTATAATCCTCAGAGTGGTCACAATCAGTGGAAAACCTACTAGTGTTTTTGACTCCTACACAGTAACACCAGGGGCATTTCTCCACTACTGCTGAGTACTATCCCTCCTAGTAAACAATCTATTGAATCTGCTCTTCTAAATCCTGGGCATTTTTTTTTTTTTTTTGAGAGGTCATGCTCACTGTGCAAACTGCAGCAATCCTCCAGCCTCTGCCCCTGCAAAACAGTAAAGCATTTGCCACCGTGCCTGGCAAAATCTTGGAACTTTCAATCTATTTTGCTCCTCCGGGATTCAAGTTCTGCTCCTCTCCCACTCCTAGAACTAACTACTGCCACAATTGTTCCTGACATCTGACAATCTGGGTCCGGAGACATTCATTCAGCTTCTGGCCTTGAATCTGTTCCGTACTTTACAAGTTACAAAGTGTCTACATCTGATCTTCTCTCAACCCCCTGAGCGCCATAAGCCACAAATTGCTACCCTGGTTTTAATTGTTAAGGAACCGAGGTCTGTAAGGTATGGATGGACACCTTCCCCCAAGGTCACCATCAAGTGCCCAAGTCTTCGGGAGTTAAGTGCTCTCCCCTCTCCCCGCCCCCGGCGACCCGAGCACTCCCCTTTTCCCACATTCTACATCCCCTGTCCCCGCCGGCCCAAGACCCTTGGGAGTACGAATGGGCCAAGACACAGCCCAGACCTGTCAGCGCTGGGCCCCAGCTGATCTCGGGGTTTCTTTCATGAGCGGCGGCTGTCAAGCTACACTCTTTCAGAGACTCCAGGCACCGCCCCCGGCCAGCCTCTACCCAAAGCTGAGGAAAGGGGCCCGGCCTGAGGGCCAGCGACCCGGCCCGAGTCTCTGCGCGGTGGAAGGGCAGCCCGGACGCTCACCACTGCGCCCCACGTTGGAGCGTGGTCCCCATCAAGGCTCCGAGCTCCGTCTTCTGGGTCTCCACATCCGGTCGCTCACGGCTGCCTCGGCCTTCCGCCATCTCGTCCGCCGCCCCGGCCCAGCCGGCCCGGACATCCGCCTAGCGCACGGCGTGCTGTGGGCCGCGCCCACGCCGGCACGTAAGCACGCACGTGCGCGCGCCCGGTGCCGCCGTCAGCTTCCGCCTCTTCTCCCCGCCCCCACGAGCGGTCCCCACCCCAGCCCCACCCCCACCTCCCGGAGCTGGGTCGGACGGAAGAGGGCTGGCCGCGCCGAGGCGGGGGCCGCATCCACCCGAGTGCGCGCGGCTTCTTCGGGAAGAACGCCCGCAGCTCTGCGACGACGTCCAGAGGTCTGACGACAGGCCGGCCCTCGGCCCCTCAGGCACTCGCTCCGTCCTGGTCTGTGGGGTTATCCTGGTGCTAAATCTGAGTGCGAGAAGCCCGCCACTAGCTCTTCTTGTTCCACGCGGTGCCATTCCGCTTTCAGCAAGACCGCCCAAATGCGAGATTGCATCTACTGCCTCGGCAGCCGCTGTAACCAGGTGCACAGACACGTTGGGATCTGGAATGTCCGGTGTGGTCCAGCCATTAACAATTGTCTCAAACAAGGGCCGGCGAGATGGCTCTGTGGGTAGTGCTTGCCATGCAAGCGTGAAGACTAGGTTTGATCTCCTGAACCCATGTAAAGGTGGAAGAAAAGAATTGGCTCCTTAAAATTGTCCTTTGTTCCCGACACAGGCACTGTGGCATGAGTTCACTTTATAGTCATACGACAGTGAAACTTGCCTGTTTGAGACAGGGTCTCTTGTAATCCTGGCTGCCCTGGAAGTCCCTATATATACACCAGGCTGGTCTCGAACCCAGATCCAATCTGCCTCTGCCTCCGGAGTGCTGAGATTAAAAGTGTAAACCACCACACCTGGCAATAAATAAATAGTCAGAATTAGACCCTGTCTCAAAAAATCAAAGTTGTCTTTAAGCAACCTAGTGGCCAGAATTCTGTCAGCCCTCCACGTCAAGGAGAGTGGCAGCCGGAGGGTTGACAGCAACTGAGGAAGGGATGAGGTCTGGGCATTTTAGTTTTTCCCTGGAACAAAGATTGTGTGTCCTGAAAACCTTTCTCCAATGGCTTCTGCACAGGTTCAGAAGCTCAGATCTTCTGGAGGAAAAAGTAGGCCTCCATCAGCACAGGGAAGCTGGTGAGTCTCCACTTCTCAAGCAAATCCTGTCTTGAACAATAAGGAAAATAAGACAATTCTTGGGGATGGGCGTAGGCGGGGCTCAGTTGGAGAACCATAGGCAAGCATGTGCAGGCCCTTGGTTCCTAGCAGCCCTCAAAAAACAAAAAAAAACAAAAAAAACACCCAATTCCCTTACTTTCCTACAATCTGTTATAATACAGATCTTTTAAAAAAGATATATTTATTTTATGTGTAAGTGTGTGCGCCCCTGCATAAGTTTATGTGCTCCACCTGCATGCAGGTACCCTCCAAGGTTAGAGGGCATTGTATCCCCTAGATTCTAGGGCCTAGACGTAGTTACAGTTATGAGCTGCCTAACAGGAGTGTGGAGCTATCCTTGGGTTCCCTGTTACCCACGGAGCCATCTCATCAGCCCCTGTGTGTGAAACCTTGTAAGTTCGTTAACTTTGATTCACTCTGACTTGTCTTGAAATTGTTCCCTATGTATAGGATCCAGCTTACATCAGTGGAGTTTCCCAGAGAGAAAGGGAACTCCTCAGGCATCGTGTTTTGGGGCTATGTCTCTCTTGTACTGTTGATTGTTATGCCCAGATCTCAGGGACACCCCAAAAGACCACCCGTATGTAAAAGCAAAGAGCCTTTATCCTCTTCAAGCTCTGAGCTTGGTCTCTCTCTGTCCTATGCAGAGGTGAGAGCAGAGAGCTTAGGTGGGGTGGGGATTTTAACCATAGAAGAGGTTGAGATGAGGGGATTTCTAGGCTCTAGGATCCTGATTGGCTGACGAAAATAGGTGTGTGCTAGACTCAAAAACATTTGGCCACCTTATCTAATGGTTGGAATGTTTGGGATGTCAGGTATTTCCTCATCCCTGGGTGGATCCCTGGGTGGTATCAGCTTAAGATGGGTTTTCCTGGATCTAGGTGTTGCCTGCCAGTAAGCCTGTCACAGAAGCTGTATCTAGGCCCCTAAGCTTATCATGGCTGCTGTGTGGTCAAGCTGTTTTGGGGCCCCTCCACATTGATAAGACCTTGTCTCCGAGCAAGGGGTGGAAAGACACCTCAGGGTAGAGTACTTTTGCCCTCCCAGAGGACCCAGATTCCTAAGTCAGATATCTTATAACTGCCTGTAACTACAGCACCAGAGGATCTGATGTTCCCCTCTGGCGCCCGTGGGCAGCTACACAGAAGTAGAAGACACACACACACACACACACACACACACACACACACAAGCACGCACACATATACTTGAATAAAAAAATAAATCTTAAAAAAAATAAAAGTAGCAAAACAAAAGGTCTTTCATAAACCACTCCCATGGGAAATTGTGTGATGGGAGTCTTTAAAGGGTGTAAACCACAGTCTGTAGGAAAGCCAGACAATGTAAAAAAAAAGATGACTTTGACTTGGTAGCATTTGAGTATGGTCCCCAAGAAATTGCTGGAAGGAAGCACAGCTATGAGGGAATCTTTCTGATGTATGCAATTCAGGATCAAAGAGTGGGGATTAGGCCAGAGGGACAGCCCTGACTGTTAAAAGACCTTAATGAGATCAAAACCAGAACGGAAGCGAGTGGGGCCTGAGGCTTGCCTTAATGGCAGGTGCGCATTGGCGGTTTTGGAGCGAAGTGAAATGCCTGAGGGTGTTTCACAGCAGAGATGCATCCAGGACGTAGACCCATTAGGAACCCATTAGTGTGGCTTTGGGAGAGGAAACTGATTAGTGTCGGAATAGGAAAAGGGCACTATCACTGTTCAGTGACAGTGAAAACATTAACTGTTTTTAATGTTGAGTTTTAGCTAATTGACATAATTTACTCTGCATTGGGACGTCTGTCCTAGACTTATAAAAGAGATGTTGGGAAAAGTTAAATGTGTACTTGAAACAACCTTGAAGCTAAGAGTGCTACCCCATGCTAGTCTGTTATACCACCTTACAGAAGGAAGTTGAGGCTGAAGGATCTCAAATTCCAGACCAGTGTGACTGCATAGTAAGATCCTGAAAAAGGGGGGAAAGAAAAAAAAAAAAAAGCCAAGGGTCTGAAAGGTGGTGCTCATCTGCTGCCAAGCTTGGTGACATGAAGTCTGTCTCGGGGATTCACATCGTGGCAGGAGAGGACTGACTCCCAATTGACTTCAGAGACAGTCTTCTGGCCTACACACACAAACACACACAAAATGAATAACTAACTAATTCAGTGGGAGAGGCAATGAGATAGGTCTGTGAGTAAAGGTGCCTGCCACAAGCTGACACCAGAGCTTGATCCCTGAAACCCACATGGTGGAAAGAGGGAGCTCATTCTTGTCTCCTGACACGCGCACACACACATAGTAACTAAATAAAATGTAACAAAAAAGAAAAGAAAAAAGTAACAAAGTAGCCTGTAATCCCACTATTGATGAAGTGGAGGCGGAAGGATTAGGAGTCAAAGGTACATAGCAAGCTAGAGGGCAGTCTGGGTTCCAGGGGATCCTGCCTCAACAAAAATAAAAGTATAAAAAAAAATAAAAATAAAAAAAAATAAATAAAAGTATAAGTAAATGTGAGACAGCCTGATAATTCTGTACTCTGTTTGGGAAGCCAACCTGGCAGTTCCTTCTATAATAGTTCTTTGAAGGGGAGGGGCCGGAGAGGTGGCTCAGCAGTTAAGAGCACCTGTTTTTTGAGGAGGACCTGGGTTTGATTCCCACTACCCTTGTGAAGGCTCACAATTGTTGATAACTACAGTCCAAAGGATCCAAAACTGTCTTCTGACCTCCATGGACACCAGGCATGCTCATGCATCCAGGCAAAATACCCATGCACATAAATAAAATAAATCTCACTCTTTTTTTTTTTTTTTTTTTTTTTTTTTTGGTTTTTCGAAACAGGGTTTCTCCGTGTAGCTTTGCGCCTTTCCTGGATCTCGCTCTGTAGCCCAGGCTGGCCTCAAACTCACAGAGATCCACCTGCCTCTTGCCTCCCGAGTGCTGGAATTAAAGGTGTGTGCCACCACCGCACAGCATTAAATATTACTCTTATACATAAAAATAAATCCTCTTTAAAACAAAAAATAAAGTGCATTGAGAATGTTAGAACTGGGACTGTGATACTCAATACTCAGGAAGCTAAAAGTTCAAGGCCAAACTGAACTACAGAGTGAATTCAATCAAGGCCGACCTGGGCAATTTAAAAAGGTCCTGTCTCAAAAGCAGCTGAAGATTTGGTTCACTAGTACAGTGCCAAACATTCTGAAGTCCCTGGATTCAATTCCCACTACCACACATATACAAGTAAATGAATCTGAATATGGTACACATGCCCATCATACCAGTTATTTGTGAAGCTACGCAAGAGGATTATCAGTTCAAATCCATCCTGAGCTATATAGAAGGTCCCAGGCTAGTCTGTGCTATAGAATGGGACCCTGTCTCAAAGAAGAAAAACAAAGAGTGAAAAAAGAGCCTGGGATAGCCAGGCGGTAGTGGCGCACACCTTTAATCCCAGCAGAGCCAGGCGGATCTCTGTGAGTTCAGGCCAGCCTGGGCTACAGATCGAGATCCAGAATGGGCACCAAAACTACACAGAGAAACCCTGTCTCGGAAAAAAAAATCCAAAAAACAAAAAACAGGGCTGGAGAAATGGCTCAGTGGTTAAGAGCACTGGCTGCTCTTCCTGAGGACCTGAGTTCAATTCCCAGCAACCACATGGTGGCTCACAACCATCTATAATGGGGTCTGATATCGTCTTCTGGCATAAAGATGTACATGCAGATAGAGCACTCACATATAATAAATAAATAAATATTTTAAAAAAGAGCAGGGGCGGTGGTACATGTAGATAGAGCACTCACATAAAATAAATAAATATTAAAAAAAAAAAGGGGGCTGGAGAGATGGCTCAGAGGTTAAGAGCACCGACTGCTCTTCCAGAGGTCCTGAGTTCAATTCCCAGCACCCACATGGTGGCTCATAACATCTCATCTGTAATGAGATCTGGCGCCCTCTTCTGTATACATAATAAATAAATAAATCTTAAAAAAAATAAAATAAAATAAAAAAATAAATAAATAAAAAAAAAAGCAGGGCGGTGGTGGCGCACGCCTTTAATCCCAGCACTCGGGAGGCAGAGCCAGGCGGATCTTTGTGAGTTCGAGGCCAGCCTGGTCTACAGAGTGAGGTCCAGGAAAGGTGCAAAGCTACACAGAGAAACCCTGTCTCGGAAAACAAAACAAAACAAAAAAAGAAAGAGCTGAGCCTGGGATATAGTTCAGTGGCAGAGTAGTACATCTCTAGTATACACCAAGTCCTGGGCTCCATCTCTAGTACCACAGAATGAAAGACTTTAAAAATGTTTTGAATTGCAAAACATTACCATTAATCTTGTTATTTATGGAAAAAGAAAGCCGTTGGTGACATTAGTTTAGAACCTACATTAGAGGGTGGCAGCTTCTCTCTTCTTTTTTTAGTGTTTTCTCCTACACCATTTATGGTAGTTTTAAGGAAGTAGGGCATGTCCCCAGAACCAATAGAGAGGGAGAACCTCACTTTTGTAAAAATGAGTAATTTGTTGTTTGCGGAACTACATTGGGATAGAAGACATTTGAGCAAAGACTAATTTTACCAGAAGTATCTGACCTCATTTGATCAATTTGTCATTTTAGCAGACAAATGAAAGCAGCACTTTTGTTAGAATTGCTAAAATGGAAGTTTTTGAACCTGATTAAGTAACCACAGGGCTCACTGGCTTCTCAGAAGGTCTATGACCTAATGCTGCTGCTTCGAGTTCCCAGAGCAAACAGTGCCCTGCAGTCTTGTCGGCCAGAGGTCATGGTCCTCCAAGAGCTCAGTGCAATGCTTGTTTCAACTGCTGAATCAGGAGATTTGGTGGGCACAGGGCAAGGCTAGAAGCAGTTACAGGGTGGAGTGTGTGTGTGTGTGTGTGTGTGTGTGTGTGTGTGTGTGTTGAGGAGAAGTGTTTGACTGCTTGGAAAAATACTGAAGTGGTAGTGGGCAGTATTCTGATTGTCTCTGAAGACGGGGTGGAAAAAGAGTTTCCTTTGAGTGAGAATGCTCCCACCCAGGATCAGCCATGTTAGGAGGTTAGAACTTCCCTGTCCTGGCAGCCCAAGGCATTAACTAAGAGGGAAAGCAGTGGGTGAGGGAGGGTGAGTCACCACCCAGCCTGAGGGAAGAGGCTGAAACCTTTAAGTTCTGGGCTCCCATCCCTTCGGTGAGAATGGTTCAGCATACTGGTCTTGTAAGGGTAAGGAGAGAGTGGAAAGCCTATTCTTCAGTCTGGATGAGAGATCACTGAGAAGAGCAGACTTTCCAGTTAAGTAGCTTTGGAGGGCTGTAGAACATGTTAAAAACATATTTAAAACATTAGAACATGTTTAAAAAATTATTTTAAAAAGTCTCCTTTAATCCCAGTGCTCAGAAGCAGGAGCCTGTGAGGCTAGCTTGATCTATAGAATGAGTTCTAGGACAGCCAGATCTATATAAAGTGTTTCAAAAAAAAAAAGTGTATATATTTTTGTGTGTACTAGGCATGATGGTACATGTCCATAATCCCAGGATTTAGGAAATGGGCCGACAAGTCCATCAGGGATTTGAGAACAGACCTGGTCTCAAAAAGAAACAGAAGTAGACTGCACCATGGGACGCAGTGGTTCTCACCTGTAATCCCAGCATTTGGTAGAGTTTAGGAAGATGGTATTACAGGGTAGCCAGACATGTGGCAGTCAATAATCTTTTTTTTTTTTTTTTTGGTTTTTCGAGACAGGGTTTCTCTGTGTAGCTTTGTGCCTTTCCTGGAACTCACTCTGTAGCCCAGGCTGGCCTCGAACTCACAGAGATCCGCCTGGCTCTGCCTCCCGAGTGCTGGGATTAAAGGCCTGCACCACCACTGCCCGGCAAGCAGTCAATAATCTTAGCACTCAGGAGACAGAACCAGAATTGCTGGGAGTTGGGGGTCACCTTGGGCTACATAGTCTTTTTATTTTTGACGACATAGTCTTAAAACAACAAAAAGGGCTGGGAATATGGCTCAGTGGTGAGAACATTGTGTAGTAGTATGAGGCTTTAGGTTTAATCCCTGCCTAAATGCATACACACATTTCTTTAGAACCAGGAGAGATGTTTTTTAGTTGGTTCAGGTGTAGGAAGGCCCTTAAAGCCACCAGTTAGGCACACATACCAGGGTGGCAATAACTTTTGGCCCACACTGTGGATTACTTGATACTGCCCACAAATCTCTAGGTTCATGGTCCCAAGAAAAAGCTGAACTTGGTTACTGCAGAGTCCCTAGGAGGCTGTGATAAGAAACAGCTCCAGGTGTCTTGAGATAATAAAGGGGTGGGACCTGAGGAACAGCTGGTCTTTCAGATACGTCCTATTCTAGGCCTAAATGTGGAAGTGTACCCCAGTGCTAAGTACTACATCTCCACACAAAACAGTACAGTGTAAACTCCACATGTTTTGTCAAAATTCCCCCCCCAGTAGTCCAGGTTGGCCTCAAATCTTCCTCCCCACTGTGGGTACGCTCACCATCTTTCTTCACTCTGAATCCATCAACACCTCGCAGAACTTAAAAGCACTGGGTAGCAGTATAGAAAGATACAGCAGAGAAGCTGGTAACGTTCTACAAGGCTGTGGTAGCTGTGCAGAACAGACTCATGTGGGCCTTAACACTTGGGCAAAGATCTAGACTCTAGAGGTTTTTTCATTTTTGGTTTTTCTCCCAGAGCTGAGGGCCGAGCCCAAGGTCTTTTCACTTGCGCTCTCTACCATTGAGCTAAATCCCCAACCCGATTTGAGTCTTAAGGTAACAAGGGGCACATGGTCGTTTCCGAATCCAACAAAACTCAGAAAGGAGAAGTTGACTCTTGGTGTTAGGGTGGCCCTAACCATTAGACAGCCCTACCCTACTGCCTTCCTCTTTCTGGAGTAAGGACTCTGCTGTAACAGGGACTCCACACCACCCTTAAGCATGTCCTGGTAGAGGGAGAAAGAAAAGCACAAGATGCAGTCAAAAGGGAAGTTGAGACTTGGGGACTAAGTCCTTATCCCGACAATGAGGTTATAAAACAAGGTGACATTGACACAGGACACATACAGTTCTTGACATTCAGCTCTTTATTAGTGGTGAAAATCACCTTTGTTTAGGCAGAAAGGCAGCGGGGATGGACAAGACCAGCGCCCATCCGAGGGGATTTCCCTGGAAATCAGGTGTTTCTCCATGCATATTTAGAGATAACACCATCATGGAAGAACTCCCCCCAGAGTGCAGCCAGTGATCACCAAACCCGGATGCCAGGAACGCCTTAGGAGCTGCTGGGCTGCGGGGCCAGCAGGGCTTCTATGTCAGGTTCGATGTCGATGGTTCGAAAGCGGCGGCTGTACCTGCGCACTGGAACACCGTCGGGGCCCACCAGGAACTTCTCAAAGTTCCAGGCAATGTCGTTGCGGCACACCGGAGACCAAATGATGTATTTGGGGTCGGTCATGAGCGCAGTGGGATCGTCACTGGGTGCTGGCAAGGACTCCCGCAGGAAAGTAAAGAGCGGGTGAGCCTTCTCACCGTTCACCTCGCACTTCTCGAACAATGTAAAGTTGGGTTCGAACCCCCCACCAGGTCGGATATACTTGAGGGAATTCAGAATCTCTTCGTTCTTGGCATTCTCCTAGGGGGAACAAAGGCGTTTATGGCTTAGGATGTCAAAAAAACATGGACCTTCTAACTGCAAACCAGGAGTTCCCCGTGAGTCACCAGGAAGTTGCCCTCCTTACACAACCCCCAGGACAGGCCTGAATTCCAACTGCTACCAGCACCCAGAGGGAAAGTGAGCGGGTGTCCAGCTTCTGGGGACCTTTGGGCCCATGTCCGCCCCACCCTGCCCGCACACCTGATGTCCGAACTGATTGCACGGGAAACCGAGCACCATCAGGCCACGAGGCCCGAGGCGTCTCTGCAGATCGTTCATCTCGGTGTAGTCCCGGGTCGTTGTGCCTCAGAGGGACGCGACATTCTCGATGAGCAGCACCTTGCCCCGCAGGGAGCCCAGGCTCACAGGCTCCCCGCCCGCCAGCGGGCGTGCGGAAAAGGCATACACGGTGGCCTGAGCCGCCGCGGAGAGCCGAGCTGCACACATACTGCAAGAGTTGCGGAGCCCCAAACAGAATCCAGACTAACGCGGTCTGGGTCCAGCACCTCCCTTTAACTGGTTGATGCTGGGGTCACGTGGCATCCGCTTTTTCCGGCCCATAGCCCGCTCTAGGTCCCAGGGTTCCGCCTCATCCGGCCTCTACCCTCCCCCAGCTAAGGACAGGCCAGAGGGTGCGGCCGGGCTGAAGCGCCTGGCAGAGCCTTGGGCACGTCTGGTCTAGCTCAGGCGATGTATCACTAATTTTGAGGCAGCCGCCTAGGCTCCCGCCAAGGCCGGGAGCCTCCAGCTCTGGCTGACTTCTCGACGGTTTCTTAATTAGTCTAGGGTCCCACCTAGGGAGCTGGCCGCTGTATCAGCAGTTGAAGCAGCTCACGCACAGCGCCTCCCTTATATTGTGCAACTTTACCCTTCCAGTCATAAGGTTGTACAGGGTGGGGTGCTTTTTTTTTTTTTTTTTTTTTAATGTGCATTGGTGTTTCGCCTGCATGTATGTGTGTGAGGGTGTTGGATCCTAGAGTTACAGACAGTTGTGAGCCGCCATGTGGGTGCTAGGAATCAAGCCTGAGTTCTCTAGAAGAGCAGTCAGTGCTCTTAGACTGCTGAGCCATTTCTCGCCCAAAAGTTGTACAGCTTTAAAACCAGAAAAAGCTGGCCTGGAACTCAGAAATCCACCTGCTTCTGCCTCCCAAATGCAGGGATTAAAGGCATGTGTAGTGCTTTTTGTGGAGGGTAAAGGGGCCTGGAAACAGGGTTTGTCACCTTGGCTGTCTTGGAACTGGATCTGTAGACCAGGCTGGCCTTGAAATCAGACTCCTGCCTCTGCCTCCTGTGTGCTAGGACTAAAGAACTAAGGTTTGTACCACCAGGCCTGGCTCTGTGGTGTTTGTTTTTCGAGACAGTGTTTCTCTATGTAATCTTGTCCTGGAGCTAGCGCTTGGACCAGGTTGATGTCGAACTCGCAGAGATCTATCCGCCTGCCTCTGCTTTCCAAGTGCTGGGATTAAAGGTGTGCACCATCACTGCCCAGCTGTGTAGTGTTTTTAATAGCACTGAAGACTGACTGTCAGGGTGAGTTCTTGTGGCTGTTTCAGAGAGTAAACTGGAGGCTAGACAAGAGAGGCACTCAGTTCCAAGGCAGCCCTTCTCGGTACCCTGCAAAAGAGCACTCTTAACTCTATTTTTCTGCCCCCAGGTCCCTCCATCTCCTCTTCAGATTCGAATGTGTACAGGATAGTCATTGTATGTTCTTGGGAGGAGCCAGGTTACTGAGTGTGAGAATGGAAGGAGCTGGTGTGACGAAAGGAACCTCTCCAGGGAGAGGTGGCCAGTGAGGCTATCTTCCCATCTTCCTGCCCCTAGCCCAGTGGAAAGCAAAACACACACCCGGATACAGGAAGTTTAGAAAACTGCCTTTATTCTATTAGTTGGAAAAATTAACTGGTACAGAAAAAAAGTTTAGTCAGCTGGAGAGAAGAGAAGACCTCCCTTGCCACCCTTAAGAACTGGTGGCTCCTCTGGGAGGCAACTTGGATACAGTGTGGATAAAGGAGCACTGTGACTTAGAGAGAGCCAGACCCTGCAGTCAGGTGAGAAAGGCCATGCCACCTCCAAGGAGTAACTGCCTCAGGCGTGAAACCAAAGTCCTATTTACTTAGTCCAGTTTGGAAAGGGGTACTGGGATGATATATAGGGTTGAATAGGAAAGATATGGCCATATCTTATTAGAGTGAAAAAATGGGAATTTAAAAAATGAAATTTCCATCTGACTTTATTTCCAAATACACTTTCTTAAAAAAAAAAAAAAAAAAAAAGAAAAGAAAAGAAAACAATACACTTTCTGTGGGAATGACAAATATCAGTATTAGGAAATCCAATTATACAAAAAATACTACATCTAGTCTGGGGTAGATATATTTATTTTTGGTAACATACATCGAGTGGCACTAATTACACAGTAACTATAAGGTAACTAACATGAGACCACAGAACTGTAACTCTGCCACAGCTGTGTGGACTTGGGCCTTTCTGGCTGAGCAAGTTTTCAAAAAGCTGGATGCCTTCCCCAGAGCTCTGCCAATGGGATCTGTTAGGAGGAAAGCTCTGAAGTAGTGACTCACCAGAGTTCCTTGCAGCTGACAGATGAGAGGCAGGACATGTTAGTTATAAAGTAGTTACAGCCTAATTCACAAAAGTTACCAACTGTTTCTTTCTAGAAAGAAGCAAGAAGTTAAGAACTTCTTTGCCTTAGCGCCTGGTGTCAGGTGGAGAGCAGAGAGGGCTGTTAGAGCAGTGTCAGAAAGACCCTGGCTGGGCAGACAGGTCGGACATCATTAATAATCATGGCTGGCTTCTAAATACTGGTAGCAAGATGACTTCTGATTTGTAATCTTAGGTAAATTATAGATAAATGAAAAGGCCAGTAATCATACACTAAGATTAATAAACAGCACTTCAAAATTAACCGCATGAGGGCTGTGCTTGCACAAGGCTTCACAAAATGAGGCACCCAGATTTTTTCTTCCCACGTCTGGCTTGCAGAGCAGCTCTCGTGGCCATTTCAAAAACCTCTCTCACTCCATCTTTGGTCTTTGCTGAACACTCCATGTACCCAAAAGCGCCAATCCTGTTTGCCATATCTCTGCCTTCTTCAGGTTTTACCGGCTCCTAGTAGAGAGAGAAGAGTGCTTCAGCTAAGTCTTACTCACAGAGATATACAGCATTTAAGATTGTTTTCCCAACTGTTTTGTTTGAGACAGGGTATCACTATGTTGCTGAGGATGACCTGCCTCAACCTCCTAAAGAGCTGGGACTACAGGTACATGGCACCACTCTTGGCTGAAAAAATTCAAGCGACCCAGATTTTTAAGCTCTTTTATAAAATTCTCAAACTTATATGCATACCCAGAAACTATTATGTCTATTAAACCTGCTTTTTTTTTTTGGGGGGGGGGGGGTGTTCAAGACAGGGTTTCTCTGTGTAGCTTTGCGCCTTTCCTGGAACTCGCTTTGTAGACCAGGCTGGCCTCGAACTCACAGAGACCCTCCTGCCTCTGCCTCCCGAGGGCTGGGATTAAAGGCGCACACCACCATCGCCCAGCTAAACCTGTTCTTTTATTATAGGCAGAGAGAGGTCACGGAAACTGGGAAACTGTAAGGAATCCAGAGCAAGCTGTAACCTTTTTTGTTATACACTGGTGCTAGGCAAGCCATTGAGCTGTACTCCAGCCCAAGAATAGTTTATTGAGTACAGTGTAAGGGAGCAACAAGTTAGATGATAATAATGAGAGCACTTACTGCCTGTGTCTAGTTTTATAGAGACCAAACACCCACAAATGGCTAGTGCCTGGCTGTGACACTGAGGTGAGGAGTGCGTTTCTGTGGGTTGAAGACATTAACACTCCTTCTCCAGGAAGCTCTGACATTAGAGCACCTGGTATCTGAGAGGATGAGATTTATTTATCACAATGGAATTTGGACCTTCTGTCTGGACTAACTACCTTTAGGATTTCCTGATCCTTTGGCCACTGGACAGGGAAAGGAGGTGTCTGCATCTAAAGCAGAACTACTACTGGGGTGGTTTGTTTCCAGGGTGGCACTTCTTAGGAGCAGGGCTAACTCCTACGAGACACCCCATCTCAGTGAATAAGGAGCCTTAGGGAATCCCCTTGGTCAGGCTCCAGCCAGGAAAGGCTGCGTGGGCAGAGAACGACTTCTGGGATTCTAAAACAGTATGGTTTGTGAGGGTTTCTTTTGGGTGATAACGTTTAAGACTACTATAGGAAAGCTAGGTGTGGTGGTGCAGGCCTTTAATCTCAGCCCTCATGAGGCAGAGAGTAAGCAGGTCTCCGAGTTCCAGGCCGGCCAAGGCTACACATGTGAGACCCTACTCACGTGAGACCCTGCTCACTCCAGCTCCTCCTACCCCCACACCATACCTGCTTCATTTTGGCTAACTCCCGTCTTGTGTGCTCATCATTCCGAAGATCCTTTTTGTTCCCAACCAGGATGATGGGCACATTGGGACAGAAATGCTTGACTTCAGGAGTCCATTTTTCTGGGATGTTTTCTGAAAGAAAAAATGTCCAGAATTTGAGAATAAATTCTAATCCCATTTTGAAGACCTCCAAGAACCCTAGGTTAAACTATCAGGGCATTTTCTTTTCCACTGTTGTTTCAAAAGCACATTGGAGGCTGGCAAGATCACTTAGCAGGTAAAGGTGCTTGCCACAACTGGGACCCAAGTGTTTAGAAGACAACTGTCTTCTTACTTATTATTGTCTTCCGACCTTCATGTGTGTCATGGCATGTATGCACGCACGCACGCACGCACGCACGCACGCACACACACAATTTGGGGCCCTAGCTGGGTGGCAGTGACACACACCTTCAATCCCAGCACTCGGGAGGCAGAGCCAGGCAGATCTCTGTGAGTTCGAGGCCAGCCTGGTCTACAGTGTGAGATCCAGGATAGGCACCAAAACTACACAAAGAAACCCTGTCTCAGAAAAACAAAACAAAACAAACAACAAAAAAAATTGGGGCCCTATATAATAATAATAATAATCCATTAACCTCAAAATCATAGAAAAAGGCAAAATCAGCTGGGTGGTGGCCAGTACACATTTTTAATCCCAGCACTCAGGAAGCAGAGGTCATCCTGGTCTACAGAGCCCAAAAGCCAGGGCTACACAGAAAAACCCTGTCTCAAAAAAACAAGAGTGTTGCTAAGCTTCTCAGGGGTTGGGACCCAAATCAGAGCTCTGGATTCTGTCCCACAGAGAGAGGCTAACCACAGGCCATGTCTGTCCTTGCTGCCAAGGTCATGTTCTCTTTTTACCTTGCTCTTATTCCTGAGGTGGTTTGAATTAAGAATGGACCCCACAGACTCATGAGTTTGAATGTTTGGCCCATAGGGAGTGGCACTACTAGGAGGTATGGCATTGTTGGAGTAGTGTGCATCATGGTGGAGGTGGGCTTTTATATGCTCAAGCTAGGCCTAGTATGGCAGTCTCCTGATGCTGCCTGCAGACCGCCATGATTCATTCCTGCCATGACATACTATAATGGACTAAACCTCTGAAACTGTAAGCCAGCCCCAATTAAATGTTTTCCTTTAAAAGAGTTGCCATGGCCACTGTGTGGTAACGAGGCACGCCTTTATTCCCGGCACTCAGGCGACAGAGGCAGATGGATCTCTGTAAGAGGCCAGCCTGGTCTACAAATTGAGTTCCAGGATAGTCAGAGCTGTCTCAAAAAACTCAAAAGAAGAAGAAAAAAAAAAAAAAAAAAAAAAAAAAGGCAGGCAGCCAATTTTGGTCCTAGATACACCACTGCATTAGAGACCTTTTCCATTTAGTTATCATGTGTGCATTTGTCTGTCACTGTGTCACTGTGTGTCGCGATCAGAGGACAACTTGCAGGTGTGCTGCTTCTATCATTTTGAAGTCCCAGGGACTGAACTCGGGTCCTCAGGCTGGGGGACAAGCACTTCTACCCTCTGTGCAGTCTCACCAGGCCCAAATTACACATTTACACACAGCACTACACCTAGAAGGAATGGCAGGGCAATTTCTAAGCATGTGGGAGACCCTGAGATTTAATTTCAGCAGTGTGAAAACACTTTTAAAACTCTCTCACTCATTACTATTCTCAAATCTATTACTCACTTACTAGTGTGTACCGGGATGGGCACACACGTGCAACACAGTGCATCTGTGGAGGTCAGAAAACAATTTGCAAGAGTCATTTCTCTCTTATTGTGGAGGTGCTGGGGACCAAATTCAGGTCATCAGGTTTGGTGACAGACGACTCTTTACCTGTTGAGCCACCTCACTAGTCCCCCCCATGTGAACACACACAAGCCAAGAGAGACCTAGAATGAAAGGAAACCCACAGGCTCACGCTCCAATCAAAAGGCTCCAGAACCCTGAGCACCATAATTCCTTCTCTGTATTTGTTTCTTTCCTTTCTTTTAAAAGATTTATTTATTTATTATGTACACAGAAGAGGGCGCCAGATCTCATTACAGATGGTTGTGAGCTGCCATGTGGGTGCTGGGAATTGAACTCAGGACCTCTGGAAGAGCAGTCAGTGCTCTTAACTGCTGAGCCATCTCTCCAGCCCCTGTATTTGTTTCTTGAGACAGGGTTTCTCTGTGTAGCCCTGGCTATCCTGGATATCCTGGAACTCTGTAGACCAGGCTGGCCTCAAACTCACAGAGATCCACCTGCCTCTGCCTCCCAAGTGCCATGACTAAAGGCATTGCCACCACTACCCGGCATGATTCATTTTCTGAAAGAATGTCAGAATATATGTTTTTCAACCACTTGATACCCAAAAGGACCCAAAAAGCAGATCTTTCCCATCTAAACAGACAGTGACAACCAACCAGCCTGCAAGGCTACTCACCTAAACTATCAGGGCTGTCGATGGAGAAACACATCAGTATAACATCAGTGTCTGGATAGGAGAGAGGCCTCAGGCGATCATAATCTTCCTGTCCAGCTGTGTCCCACAAAGCCAACTCTACCTGTGACAGGAAAAACAACCACAGAAGTGCAATGTTATTATTACTACCCATTTTTCAAAAAAGGGTCACTCACTATATACATTCAAACAGAAGACTTAAAACAGCTATTCATCTTTCTGAGAATCAAATCTAAATACAGGGTATTTAAACAGTATTATTTTATCAAAATAGCAAATTTACAAACAGAACAAAGTGCTACAATTCAAAATGTCCAGTTAATAAAACACTGTAGTTTATAAAACCCTGCACGAAGAACTAAGGACAACTCCAGTTGAGAGCTGGAGAAGCAGCCTTCCCCAGAAAAGAGTACACCAACTAGTTATCAATTCCAAACAGGCAGCTCTGAAAAACAAAGTTAACATTATACAGACTGAGTATGTCGTACTCATGTAATTAGAAATACACATGCACACACAATGAAAAGAGGTCATGAACTGGAAGAGAAAGAAGGGGTATATGGGAGGGTTTAGCAGCAAGTCTCAACCAGGGGGTCAAATGACCCTTTCACAGAGGTCATGTATCAGATATTTTACAGATCAGATATTTACATTATGATTCATAACTAGCAAAATTACAGTTATGAAGTAGCAACAAAATTTTATGGTCACACAACGAGGAACTGTTAAGGGTCACAGCATTAGGAAGGTTTAGAAGGAGGAAAGGGAAGGGAGAAATAATATTATAATTTCAAAAAACTAAAGGACATAATTTTACAAAAGCATTTACTAGATTCACATTATGCTATGAAAGAACGAGGACACTCAAGAAGGTAAATCAATCTTGGACTAAGTAATTTTTCTCATTCAGTGCCTCCTGAGTCACTCGGAACCACAGGACCTATGGATACATTTTTAGATCAAACTCCCTTATTTCAGAGGCCTCTTATTGAACTCTCCTGTCTTTCTTGGGTAAGTCATGTTCAAGGTTAACAGGACAGGAAAGGTAATTATGGACCACTACTCAAAGACTTTAGTAAAAAGTGCTAATTTATATTTCTTTTTTTTTTATAAAGTGCATGCATGCTAGGTAAAAACTCTACCAAATGAGATACATATTCAATCTCATCAATAAATTTCCTATGGGGAAGATCCTGGTTAATTTAAGATATCCAGGCTAAGATAATACGTCAAAGAGAACATATTGTTGGCCCCCAAAACTATCTTTTTAGTGGACAGTTATAAAAATACAATACCTGACAGTTACTTTATACAAATAGAATGTCATAACAAAATCAGTAATATTCACTAGGCCTTTGAGAAATAAGCTTCAAAAATACTAACCTAACCATACTTTCTTCAAATCAGTGTATATATGTATGTTATACTAATCCTAGATAAGAAGGGTATTATATGACAGCAGTCAGTCAAAAAGATCTCATCAAGTTCCCACCTAGTTTATCACAAACGGGGCACTGTATGTGACACCTGCCAAACACCAGTTTCCTTGGCCAGGTGGTGGTAGCTCACTCCTTATATCCCAGCACTTGCGAGGCAGAGGCAGGCTGATCTCTGTGAGTTCGAGGCCAGACTGGTCTACAGAGTGAGTTCCAGGATGGTCAGACTACACAGAGAAACCCAGTCTCGAAACACAAACAAAATCAGCCTACTTATCAGGGTCCACAGAAAAACTTGCTTCCAAGCATCCATGCAGATTGAGGTGGCAATATGCTGCAATAGTGGTCACCCTCAAAGAATATACTGGTTCTCACAGTCCCCACAGCACGGAGCCTCAGGCATGTTAGGCAAGTACTATACCATTGGGCTACATAACCAGTCTCCCATGTGCATGTGCTGTTTTTCCCTGAGATGTCTAAGTTGTCAAGCTGGCCTTGATTGCAAGGCCTCTGTCCCAACCTTCTGACAACTACAGGCCTGTACCACCAGGATTACTTCATTCTAGGTGGCAGGGTTTTATTATGTAGCCCACTCTGGCCTCTAACTTGCAATCTACCTGCCTCATGCTAGGGTTATGTGTGTGTGTGTGTGTGCCATGTGCTAGACTGGAAAACCTTTATATTTTGTTTTGCTGTAGGTGTAAGTTCTCGAATACTTCAAGCTAGCCTCAAACTTGTTAATAGCTGAGAATGACCTTAAACTTCTGATTTTCCTGACTCTACCTGGTAAGCACCAGGACTAGAAACAAACGTGTGCCACCACATCTGGTTATGTGGGGCTGGAGGATGAACAGAAGGTATTCATTCTATCAGCTGAGCTGTATCTCCAGTTCCATTTACCCACCTATTTATTCATTCATTTATTTATTCATTTATTTATTTAATGGGCAACCTCTTACTCTCTAGCTGAGGTGGATCTGCAACTTAAAAATACTCATTTTTGCCGGGCAGTGGTGGCCTTTAATCCCAGCACTTGGGAGGCAGAGGAAGGAGGATCTCTGTGAGTTCGAGGCCAGCTTGGTGTATAGAA